>NC_057947.1:20204315-20518065 GCF_018555375.3 Anguilla rostrata
GCAGCTGTATGTAGCCTCAAATTTGACTGAAAGCATGGAGGTTATCCAGAATTATGGGAAATTGCATCTCTCTCTCTGTCCAGTCAGTGCAGGAGATACAAGTACCACTATGGCTCATGATGACAAAAGAATATCAAAAGTTACACTTTGGCTCTGGAGGATGGGAACAGCAGTGAGCGTGTAAATTGATCAGGCAACCCTAGCTTTCCCCTCGAACCCACAACTGTGGATCTGCGTCACTACACGTTTAAGCACTGAATCACAACTGAATGTTTTGCGGATTTAATAGGATGATCTCCCCTATGGATTCACCTGTCTGTCTCATTTAAATGAGGGTGGCAAGTTGTTTACAGAACAAGAAAAAAAAAAAAATCAATCCTACACCAACAGGACATTGACTATCTACCGTGGCAGTCGTGAGTAACTCAGCCTGAACCAAAGCCCTCTCTCCACAAGCTTTCCGAGCCTCAGTGAATTTTTGAACATTCACTGGAGAACAGAAGGTAGATATCTAACTACTTGTACCATAGTTAATTTAATCTGTGTTGCTGGACTCAATGCCATCAATATGTCAGTGGCTGCATAAAACCTCAATCAATGACAATGACTTCTAGCCCTCTTGCTAGTGGCTGAGTTTGGTGTTGTCAACATTGGTTGTCTGATGTCTACTGGAGAAAAACAGTATGGCCGGATGTAATTCAGAGCATCTGAAAATGAAAACCAGGCAGGTTTGCAGGTGTGACAGTTCCCCTTTTTTTAGTTTCAGCCTCATGAGTCGTGTATGCTTTTTTTCAGCATTCATGACTCATGCATTTATCCACCATTAATTTGACTATCACTACCATGTCCTTCAAACCCCCCCCCCCCTTTCCTGTTCTGACTATTCTGCAATGGAAATACTGACTGAATAAGCGATTAATTTTGTGACCTGAAGCGCCTTTAAAAACGTTGTGTCCTTAAACAGGCTCGGTGCTGTCGGAAAAATAATGCTGTGAGCCTGGCATGTTCAAAATGCACATATTTATGTAAATATACACATTTAATATCATTATATTAGCATTGTTTATATAATATATTCTATATGATATTATTTTTAAGATTCTTGCTGGCTTGTCTTCCCTGCATCTTCTCATAATATTGACGTTGCTCAGCAGCCACGTAGGCAGAGGTTGAAAATAAATCACAGACAGTCATGTTCCATGCATGTGTTCCTTCACCCCCAGCTGCTGCTCTTTGTCCCCTCTGATGGTAGGGAGGATGCAAGCACCAAGCCCACACAGCATGGTGCGGACGGGTTTGATTAGCGACGAAGCCGCCGTCGCAGGGTTGGCCATGTTCACCCCCGTAATAAGACTGACCCATAGGCAAACTCATACTCCTGCTGCAGACGGGCACGCCCACTGATTACCTAACCGCCTGTCCTGCACAGAGGTATTAAACACAACTACCCCAGCACAGGGAAAGGAGAAGCTGATGACCATTCAGTCCTTCCTGTAGCCCATGAGATGGGATTCATTCCCCTTCCTTTATTAGGGAGCTCAGGCTGGAAGAACTTAGTGGTGATACTCTCTGCTACACTTACCATGATGTGAAATCCGCATTAATCTCTCCTGGAACACCGGTAATCCCCTCTCCTCCACCAAGCATATCCCTCCAATCATGGATGACTTTCTGCTTTCCACAATCCCTAACCCAAAGGCCAGGAGGGAGAGAGGGAGAGAGAGCGAGTGTGTGTGTATCTGTATACATACAGTAAGAATACAGTTGAACTTGGGGTGGGTGCCGAGAATGTCAAGAATGGTGACCTTAACCCAAAAGCATTTGCGAAGTTGATCTCTTTTGGCGACATTTCCATGTTTTTAACACGAGTGAGAAATCTCTGCCTCGTCTTGTTTCATTTTAATATACCTTAGAATTTTTCCTGGCAAGGAGGAAGGTGATCAGGTTTGCTTTCAGCATTCCTCACGCCAGCTCACACCTACGGGGTATAACCCCAGAAACCCCAACCCCTTTCCACAATCATTGATTGATGGCCACCATTTAGACACTTTTCTGTAATTACACAAGTTCAGTAAGTTAACTAAACACCCCAGGTTATTTTTATTAGTGTTATGGCAAATGGGGATAACAGCAAAATGAAGTGGTGACCTTCTTAGGAAAGAAAAATGTCTCAGAAACAAAGACCTAATTATTATAGTGAGTGACAATTTGCATTACGGCACAGAGGTTTCTGAAACAAATCAGTCATCACACTTTATATGAGAACCTAGCTGCACTGTTATCAAGTAAGGTGTATACTTGATCTCAGTATATGTAATTACCATGAGTATATACCCAATTGCTACATTAATTTCTAAGTGTCAACATATTCAACATTTTTTATTATAGTAACTTTTGTAAGTATCTCAGAATTCCATTTAATTATCACTTCATTCTTGAGCTAAAATACTTCAAATTTGAGAACCCAATAAAGGTAAGTACAATATACTGGCTAAATTATTAAAATAATTTATTTTCTCTCAAAGACACTTCAGCCCTTCACTCCCAGTCATTTTTGGGAGCTCTGAAGTGGGAGAAATTATCATTAAATTCATACACAACAGTAAGGTTCTGTAATATTCCACCCTCAGGGTTTTACCGAATGCATTGTGCCACAGGGCTGTGCAAGAAGGAATATTCATTTACTAATGGTTATTCAACTCCTGAACATGAATTCATTAAGATTACATGGCATACAAATCACCCAGGATATGTTTCTTAGTGTAGGGTCTTTTTTTTTTTTTTTTACCGAAGTGGAAAAGGAAGGTAAAAATGGCAACATCTTGAAGCTGTTCTGAAAGACCACACATTTCAGAGGAAAATGTGGCCAGCCAGTAGTCTCCACTGTGACCCACAATTCACTCCTCAATACCGGCCAAAGCGCTGCAGTGACCTCCAGGAATGCTGCTCACTGGCGTGGTAAATATCACGCTCAACCTGAGTGGCAGGCTTCCCAGGGTCCTCAGCGCAGACAAGAGGGAGCTCTGCGCGGCTGGCGGTTCATATCCTCTGCCATGGGGGTGCGGGAGAGCGGCGTTGGTGAATCATGCAGCCCCAGCTGCTTGCTGGACCATCAGTGTGTGGTCACAAAGTCACAGCACGTTTCTGCATTGTACCCATGAAGAAATGCAGAAGCAAACCACGGAAGACCAGGATTTTATTTAACCTAAATGACCTCAGCTGTTCTTAATGAGCAATGCGGTTGGTTACTCCAAATTTAGTAGCTGTCAAAATCAGTTATATGATGAGTTAGAAATGGAACAACTGAAATATTCATGTAATTGGTTACATTTCAGAGCAAAGTGGACCATACATGGTAACAATGAGAACTTCCATTTTTTGGGATTGTTGACTGCCATGTGCAAGACCTGTAAATGCTCTTCAGTCCTCTTAGGCAAGAGCTAAAGTGCTTGGCTTGATCTCCCAGGCAGAGCATTTTCACTCCAAAGTAACTACAGAAGATGCCAAAGATGCACAAAAGTCACCTGGAAATTGTGTTCATCACACATTTACCTCAAGCATTTATTATGCTCGCACATTAGAGGAGAAAAGTATGACATCACAGCTGACATTGTCCAATCCAAACAACAACCAGCAAGCTTTTACAACAGCACTGTGCACCCCGCAGTGACACTGTTCAACTCATTATGGCAAACAATCCAGGTGAGACACAAGAGCATAATCACTGACTAGTGGTGAGAAATAACTCTCCAGTAATGCATATTTGAATTATAATGCTACAAAGTGAAGCTGACGCAAGTCTATTGATTGTAAACAGGCAAACAAAGGAGCTGACATGACATTTTGAAAATGGTAACCAAACGATCCTTAGCACCTGCATGTGTGTTAGAGAGCAGACAAGGTTTCCACAATCATCGCACACAATAAAGGGGCTCAAGATGAGGGCTCATCAGACTTAGTGCTGGGACCCTACTATGTTTGCTGGTTTGCATTCCAGCCACAGTTACAAGCCCTGAATAGTAATAAGCAGTTATTTTTTCTTAATTAGTTACTTTAAATTTGTTACTTCTAATTGTGTGATTAGTTACCATCAGATACCATATGTTAGAAACAGCTATGCATGCCATGAAGATATGTTGCTTATATTCATCCTAGGACTTAAAGCAATTTACCGTAATGTTTAATATTTCTTTTAATGTGCAATTAGGACATTTATTCATTTAGCAAGAGATTACTTCCCCATCCCTGGTCACCAGAGCAAAACCCTTTCTGGAAAACAAGAGTTCAAATCAGCACCAAAGCAAATAAGGTGAAGGAACACATTTTGGTGGAATTAAAGTGCATGATTTCAACAGCGTTATCGGATCGAGGGATTGGCTGAGCCAAAAGCCAGCATGCGACAGGGAACCAAGGCCCATGTGACAACCCCTGCTCCAGATGAGGGTGAGTTCAGAATCATCACACACGGCAAAGGCTCCATGTGAGGGTGAATGGAGACATACCCGGGTGACAGAACAGGCACGGTGATTGCAGGCAGCTGACGAATGAGAGCATGCTGGGAGATATTGATTATCTCTCTCTTATGGGAAATGATCAAAGGCGGTAGCAAACAGGCTTGATGTAGCAAACACACAAACACACAGCAGGGGTTCTCCTGCTGGGGACCAGGCTCCTCTCTCGCCTGCCCAGCACGCCCCAGTGCCCTCTGGGTAATGGATTCAGAGCAGCAATCTTGCTTTGGATGGGAGAGGGGTCTTTTCCAATTAATTATTTTTTTATTTACCAAAGATGTATTCATGCGATCATAGGGAAATAACTGCTCTGGGAGCATTAATGAATCAATTGCTATTGTGGTTTTTCACCTCATGCTTTAAGCGGGTTTCTTCTTATTCTGTGGAAGAAAAGATGGCTTGCCTTTTCAAAATATTAAAAAGATTTCAAACTGGTCTCTTTGATACAATTCATGGTTGCAATGAGAAAATAATACATATCTGCTTGTATTAGATATTAGTACCAGCAGTTCTTAAAAAAAAATAAATAAATAAAAAAAAAAAAACAATTTTCATGTTTCTGTATAGCACTCAAGGGGAGTTGGATTGGGATTACTGTGGGAAAGATTGGTTTCAAGTTGAAAATGATTTTTCCCCCAACCGTGAGCCAAATGGACTGACCCCAAACATGCCACCCCCAAGAGGCCAGCAGGAGTACTACTGGAAAATGAATCATTCTTTCAAAACCACTTTGAGACACAAATCAGCCCGCCTGAAATATCTAAATAACCGTGGACAGGGGAAAAGATTCAAACTGCCTGATTGCTTTCCAGTGTACATTTTAAAATATGCTGTTCAATAAGTAATCTGATATCTTTCAGTCAAGTCAGACTGGAAGGTACAGTATGTTTCTTTATGCATTTATTTAGTGTGTTATACTGTAGAGCAATCCATAAAGAAAATAAACTCTTCAGTCCTGCTGCCCAGTTATTAAATGATTTATTTTGCCTGTTGGACTACAGAAATATAAGTATGAAAATGTTAACCTGCTATATCATATACAGTATATATAAATGAAGACTTCATCGCCATCATATTATTATAATTATTGAATACATACACTGAGCATGTACACCGTTTAAAGTTTTGTGAATAGAAAGCATATTTCAAGTGAGGACTTTTTTTAGTTGGCATGTCAATTCATTCTTGCACATTTCTGTAGATAAAGTTGATAGATAGGAGGTGAGTACCACTGACATGCATATACACTTTACAGCAGAGATTTGAGGATTTAGTCTTCTGGGCCAAATTGGTTCAGATATGTAGTTGTTACAAAAGTCATGGTTAATGTTCTTTGTATTTGGATCATTTAGCAGAGCCCTCTACTGGCGTATCATGTTCTTCTTTCACTTTCACATTTTCTTTCATCTTTAGTTTCAGATCGGACATACCTGAAGGGCCTATACTTCTTCAGACATTCCACTGGGGTCATTTAAATTAAGGATTTAACACAAAAAGTTCTGTCTGGAATTGGGATTTGTGAACCCCTGTGGTCACAGGTCAAATAGCCTATGCCCTGTTCCACTCCACAGTGCCAGATTGTATATCTAATCCAGGCAAGATGGGGAGCAAAGCCGCCAACATTAATGGCAATCGGAATGCCCAAGAAGTGATGTCATAGGGAGAGAACGCGAAAGGTCGCTCCCAGGGAATTGAAATTAATGAGAGTAATCAGCAGCAAACAGCGAGCAAGGCACGGGCAATTAATACAAAACAGGCTACCGATGGGCCGCCAGAACTGTATTAAGACGCTACTTGGCTGCAGCTGACAGCAGATGCCCTGGAGGACAACAAACGACTGGCGCATCCGAAGGACTCGGGCTGTCTCAACGCAGACAGGCAGCCAAACACAAGGCCACAGCCTCCAGCCCTTTCAGACAACAGGATGGTTTCCCCACTTCAGAGCCATACTGCTGCTTCACGCACACACTGGTCGCGTTCATGCATATTCATGCCTGAAATGCAATGCTGAAATACGTACACTTCTCATGTTTTTAGAGTAAAGTTTGTAACAGCAAGGTTTTGTTTTGAGGGTTTTCTACTTCTGTCTTCCCACCCTGTTTGCATTTCCGCAATCATCTTACCTTAAACACACACAATAAGATAAAGATGAACAGTACCAAAGGAAAAGTTTTGCAGTGCTGGATGTTATGCTTCAGCCAGTAGTGTGTGGACCCATC
The DNA here is from genome assembly GCF_018555375.3 of Anguilla rostrata. Lineage (NCBI taxonomy): Eukaryota > Metazoa > Chordata > Actinopteri > Anguilliformes > Anguillidae > Anguilla > Anguilla rostrata. The sequence goes on from NC_057947.1 coordinate 20,211,046, forward strand.
ACACACATAGTACATTGATGTCTAATATCACCTCTGCATAGTGATTTAATTTAGTAACTCGTAATTCTTTCTTAGAATCATCACGCAGATTTTTCCATTAGTTAGGTTATGTTGTAGTTATTATAAATTTGTGGCCTCTGTAATAAAATTGCTTTCCTCTGATGGCATATTCTTCAGAGATTTGCCCATGTTTTTTTCTAATATTAACTGTTGTGGCTTCCTTTTACTTTCCTGCTGTTGTGAACACTGAAGCCACAGCCTGTTATTTCTTCAGAGATATCGCATTAAGGCTGTGAGTGAAGAAGATCTTTGAGGTGCTCTCTACAGCAAAAACAGAAACTAGTTCTGGTCTAATTTTTCATAGATTTTCAATTCAATGCAGTCTTGTAGCATGGAGTTATCTTGCTTGCTCTTTGTTTGTTTCCTTGAATAGTTCATCCCTCCCCCCACCATGGTCTTGGATTTCCACTGTTTATGTGAAATAATTATGCACGTGTAAAACTACACCGACAAGCACTGACAATAATTGCAATTGCCTGGCTTATAAGTCTACATCAATTTGCAGTGAAACAGAAAGATGATGTTGTGGTTTTTCTGTAGAAAAACAGAAGACAGAAAGGGACGTGGCCAATGTGATGACACTTAACTGACAACAAAGATCGTGATTGGTGGGTGGGTAGATGAGACAGCTGGCAATTTGAATCTAAGGCCTTGTGTTTTTAATGCAAGCCAGGCATTCAGTTATCTGCAAATCATTGCTGTTCATGTATGACTGCATGTCTATGCTCTGATTGCTGAACAAATGTATCTAAGCTGCAGTTGACTATTTTGTTCTTGAGCTTTTTTAATCAGTTAAACTATGCTGAAAGAGAAATATGTCCCTTCCATTAATTGGCTATACATTTGCATCAAGCTGTTACAGATTTGCTCTATAACTTGGACACAATTGCCTGATTGCATAATCCAGTTCAACCTGTTCTTCAAATTTGATGGCTTACTTCAAGTAATCTTTTTAAAAGCTTTGAACTTGGCCAGTTAACAAAGACTTGGCCTGTATAAATGGAGCTCTAGTGCCCCCTCATGGGGCTCACTCCATTTTACCCTGATGAAAATCAAATTTTTAAAAAGCAGGACCATTACAACCAAAGAACTTGAGAATTATTTTTTGAACCATTTAAAACAATACAATTTAGCATGTGTCTAATATGTACAGCAACACATAAGCCTAAGCCTGACTGGTACAACAGCTTCATCACGTATTTAACATTTGCTATCAAATGGGAGAATGGTTTAACCGCAATGACATCAAACATTTTCGTTAAAGACTATAATCAGCTTGATGAGCACATTAGCTTTTACTGCATAATCACAGGGCACCAAGACCAAGTTCAGGCTACATAAAATATCAAAGAAATGCTGAACTTTCACAAATGTTTTGTAAAAGTTCCATTTGTTTATTTCTGAAGGTGAATGATGAATTATATAAAGAGAAGCTTTTGTATAATAAAATGTTCATGCTCATCATTTTATTGAAATATAGAAAAGGACTTTTGTTAAGTGTCTTCAATGAGTAAACAAAATCACCAATGAATCTTATTAATTATGAAATGTGCACTGACATCAAAACAGATCAGCCAATTTAATCTTCATGTCATAATGTATTTTCTAAATAATTATCTAAGAATGTATGTTAAGTTAGAATGAGTATATATAGTGCACATAAAAAAAATAAACATTTTCTTGCCAGTTGTGGTTGGTGGCCTCTTTTGTTAAGTTAGTCCACTCAAATGAATGTAATTTTTTAAAGACCCATTTCTAACCAATATATAATGTGAGCAACATCAATTATACAATTATAGAGTGAATATTTCCAGATCCATAGCCTTTATTAGAAGCAAACTGTCATAAAACAAATCAAGTCATAACGATGCAGAGACGCCAGTGAGCAGTGTGTTTGAGCCCTACGCGTCACCGGCACAGCGAGCCAAACCACTCATTAAACAGGCGGAAGCCAAGCGCAGCAAAGAGCTGAGTCCAGCAGCTTGTTATTTTTCTTTCGGTGAGAGCAAACGGCAGAAAGGTCCAATGGCTGCGGTGGTTCCATTGGCCACAGCTATGGCTCTCCGAGACGTGCAGCACCAGCCTGCAGAAACGGCATTAAGGATTTCGAGACTTTTTGAAGAGAGTGCCAAGAATAATTTCCCACATGTTACAGTCCCACAAAACCACAGGGGAGACTGCTGCGTTTAAAATACCTCTCCTCACTCCTTACACCGGCTTCGTCCTTCCCAAAAGAAAATGGGGATGATAGAAGTAGCACATATGAACCTCGCTGAAGAGGAAGGTCGAGCAAAAACTGCGGACCCTTGCTTTTAAGGTGGAAAGTGTGCTGTGAAAGCACGCAGCCGTCTGGAGTTTTGTTTTGTGTTTAGTGACCCTTCAGAAGGGTTGCCTGCTGCAAACGTGGGAATCTGGAGATCTACTTAGTTTGGTGTTCCGCAGCATGCGGCCGCAGGACAGCAGAATTGTTGGCCATATTCCCACACAGAATGAAGACCCGCTGTTCCATCACCATCCCATAGCACTCCCACCTTTTGTAGAAATTCTGATTATGGTATTTTTATGGGTTAACAATATCTTCTTAGGGCTTGTTATGGGAGTAATCTGTATCTACTCAGAAGTCTTATTTTGGTTCTTGGTTAGCATTGCATTTCTTGAGCCAGTATTTTACTGATGTCGCATCTATCCTGACTGGTTTGAGAATTTTATCCTGGTCTGCCACTATAGCTGCTATTAATCAGATAGATGCACTTAGACTTTTCCCGCACAGTATGTCATTCTGGATAGGAGTGTCTGCTAAATTAATGTAATTTAATGCTATTGACAATGACATAAAAATGTAATAGTGTACTGTAATCAACCCAACCTGGTATGCTATCTTCTTTAGAGCATTATCAGATTAGAGCCATTTCCTAAGGTACCATACCAAGACAAGGGACATTATCAGAGCAAATGTATCATGATCTGGAATAATGAGCTTTCTATCACAATGTGCTTACCAATTAAAAACAATACACAAAAAACCCACAGAGTACAGTTCAGTCAGATGATTATATAAAAGCACAAAAAAATAAATAAAAAAAACTGGAAAGGGTCGATGCGAGGGCATGCTTGTCAGCGGTGTCCGTCTCGGCTAATTCTCTTTTCCTACATACTGCCGAGGGATGTCTCTTCACCTGCCACTGGAGTGTTAGTAATCATCCTCCCTATTCACTGGCTGCCCTCCGCAGAGCCATGGAAGCTGCCTGTGATTATATTGGTTCTGAGGCCTGCCAGGCAGAGATCCAGCACACAAGCTGGCTTTTTCCACACTGTCTGGCCAGAAGAAAATATTTGTGATGTGAATGAACTTGTGGCCAGCCATAAATTACCAAAGCGATAACAAAAATGAAAACAAAATGCAACATTGTGTGTTAAAATGACTGTTCCCAAAATGAACAGCACTTTCAAAAAAAAAAAAAATCTTCAGGCTGATGAAGTAAGAGGCCTTTTTAAATGCTTTTGTGATAATTTGCCTGCCTTCCCTCTGATCGGTATTGGAGGCAATCAACAATAAATTTTCCTAAAGTGAGATGTAACTATTTAAAATAAGTGTATAGGGATTTTATTTGTGTCCAGTAGGGGGATCCTTGAGACTATAAATCAATTTAAATTGTAAGTGGATGCACCAGAAGGCAGCCCATTTTGCCTTCTGAGCAAGGTGGGTGTCTGGATGTTGGCGTGCCACCTTGTAGGGTGGGCTGCATGCTAAACTGCAGCGTGTTTTTTAACTGGTGGCTTGGCTCTTCTCCACCCTCAGCCCCTAGTGGTTGAACAACCTTCCTCGCTTGGTCAAGAAGACTGAAGATTTGGCTGTTTTCTACAACAGCCAGAAGATGCACATTTCAGACTACACGTTAATGTTGCAATAAAAAAATAAAAAAACCATTGCTTACTTCATTCTGCAAAACATGGGGCATGCATGTGGCACAGGGTAAAGCTGTGTGGGTCATAGCATCTGAGGGAAAGAGGAAGTTCTTCTCACTTTTATTCTGCAGTGTGTAGATGTTGCAACGCAGGGCACTTGGGCTCAGCTGGACTAAGGCTACCACATAGCCCGTATTGGTTGGGGGGGTTCAGACTTGATAATGGTGGGAAGTTCATTAAACCATCAGGGGGTACTGCCAGGGCCTGAGATAGGAGCCAAGTATAGAGAAGGTGATGAAGTAACAGGTATTTTGGATGTTGTAATGAAAGCATCTGGACATCCCATTCCCCATTCACTGAAGCAGCTTTAAAGAAGAAGTTGGTTGCCTGGGGTTAATTCAGGGCTTCTTGCAGGAGAAGTGTTCTGAGTGAGCCTGCCCACTCATTTTTGTGAACTCTTGTGCCAAAGCACAAAACAAAATGCCACAGCCAGCCCGCACTGCCTTCAGAATCCAGCCCAATGATCTAACATTCTGCAACTCTATGTTTTCAGTGTAGGCTAAATGATAATTTTTAGTCCCACATATGATCTGTTTTAATCTCTGCTATTTCTATTTTAAGAGTAGCTTTAATATGTCAGATGAGTGACAGAGTAGGCATGTAATGACACATGGTGGAGTTTCAGATTCCCCCCGAGAATTTGTATATTTGTCATTTAAGGGCAGATACCAAAAGCACAGAACCAAATCCCCCCCCCCCCCCAAAAAAAATAAAAACATCTTCCGTGAAACTGCTGGTTCCTGTGAAATGTCTCTTGCACATGTACCAATTTCCTGTAACCTGGCTTTTCATTTCCTTCCTGTCTGCCCCAGAACACAAGCAGGAACTGACTGGCATATCCCACCAGTATATCTTATGATTTCAGTTCCAGAGTTTTTTTTTTTCTTTTTTTCAAGGCTCCCAAAATGACCGCACTGAGCTTGGCCCAATAAAATGGGTTAACTGTTCAGGCCTCTCACACACTAACACATGGCAGCCCGTATAGACTTTGGATGTTATAATGTAATGATCCTTTCAAGACCTGGGATACACTGAGGAAATATCACCAGATGCAGTCATTGAAGTATCTCATACTTTGGAATAGAGAACTTGTTTTGTAACATGCAAGTTACTCCCTCAATTACAGAGAATCTTGCTGCAATGAGCATAAATGCACACAAAACAAAACTGACCATTTCAAATAGCAGAATAGAGGGGTCCAATAGAAAATGTAAAAATAGCTCCAGACCAATGATTTAATATACATAACCCAGTCTGGTATTAATCTAACCCCTGGGTTTTCAACAGGGGGTATAAGGACCCCTAGGGGTTCTTAAAGGCACTTGTAGGGGGCCCCTGGTCAGATTCATGAGCAATTACATACATTTGGAAAAATATCAAGATTTTAAACTTTTTTTAAAATATGAACTTTCATGATGGGAATCTGCTGGTTCAGAAAAGATTGAAAACACTCTAACCCCTATCTGCATTACCTCATCAAGTAGCTAACCACTTTGAATGAACAACCATGTCTTTGCAGTCACACTGTTTTATATCACACGACTTTGTTGAATGCTCAATTATGATTGGCCACTTCAGGCATTCAGCGGTCATATATTTCTGTATAATGACCGCTGTTATGGGTGACGGACCCTTTAACCTAGAACTATCAATACGTAGAAAGAAGTGCCTGATTTGTCAATTTGACCGTTGTCACTTTAACTTCAGAAAACCAACAAATCAGCCGACATACGCACTTGCCTATTAAATTTAATCGGTATTACAGTTATTACATGCATTATAGAGAGTCCGTTAACTAGGTGTTAATTTGCCTCGTATCAATACCACATTAGCCAATACTCCCTAATATGCAAGGATGCACTGAGATCCTTTTGACCCAGTCCCCTACTGAATTTCAGTATGAACTAGGTAGACGAACGTGAGAAACGGCCAACCTACTGCATCATAAAGCTAACGTTAGTTTGCATTCTAACCCGATTGAGAGACAAGCAAGTCACTACAGGTCACTGCTTGACCACACCATTTAAAAGCAAGACAGGGGAAGATAATTTGATTGAGTTATGGCAATTTTCTTAAATAATGTAAGCTAATGACAAAAATAGCCACATTCCTGGTAATTGTATAACGAGCAGAAACTACTTTTTCCTGATAGAATCAAATTCTTATGGAATCATAGAATTAATGACCATGGTTTTTGCTTGACAACGGTGCAAATAGAACGTTTGCTTAAACAACCTGTGGTCAAATGGCCACGGAAAAAAAAAAAAAATTAAATTTCAAGTCGATAAAAATCAAAAGGTAAAAGTTACTAATCATTCATTGGTGCTAAATGTTGTATAAGGTAATTATAGCCGTGTAGGGGAGAGCGGGGAGTATTTCGTATTTGGCTCAACTGGGGGTGGGAGGGGGGAGGTGACGTGCATTGACCTTGATTATGCTCGACCACCTGAAACACTAACGTATTTATTCCAGGACTGGACCCGTTACCTGTTTAAATGCAGGTCCTGTAAAAATACACATCATAAACAGTCTAAATGAAATAAATAAAAACTTCATACATAGTCTATACATGTCGTTGTACAGCCTCTTTTACGTAATATCAACTTTTAGACCAGGAACACGCTCGGAATTCCCTCATCGTGCTCGGCGACTTCTGACATATTTACCGGAACAGAACTAAACAGCGAAAGTGAAAAAAAAAAACAAAAAAAAAGCGAACATGAAAAAATCGCTTGCATATAACAGGCTACTTTTGGCAATAACTCTCGAAATATTTAAAGATCTCTCCCGCCGTACGTTGGAGACAAAGATGGTAATTCTGAGTGTTTAACCCTTACATACTGTGAGGGAGGGGAAGTGTGAAGACCAGACGCGACCAAACAGGGGATCTATAAGTTACCAAAGTGGCACTCCAGTAACCACTGAGTCTCGTGAGAGACGAAATAAGGAGGTGCTATACTCCTAAGGGACGTATCCCAAAAAATGAATAAACCCCTAAACGGGTAACTGAGGAAGGAGTATATAAAGAAAATAAAGGAACAGGGAAAAGAAAAGAAACTACTTCGACCCGAAGCAGAGAAAAAGAAAATGTCTTTTAAAAAAAAAAAAAAAAAAAAAAAAACAAGACGTTCTGAGGCCAACTAAAACCAGGGGGGAAACTGGTTAGTAAGAGGCAGAAAGGTTTGTGCCCCAACGGTGACACAATAACCCCTTAAAACCGCCAACCTCAGAATCTGGACATATACCGTCCGAATACCTTTTTCCCGAAAAACAAACAAACTGAAGTCAGAATTCTTTTAAATTTCTTTGTTCCTAAAATCCTTACACCTTGCTCAGAAATACGACAGGGAACTGGCTAGAGCAAAACACGTTACACTCAAGCATCGTTCCACTGCCTACTGACGCTTTATATACCCAGCCACAGGTGTGGCTGGTAATCAGCGGAAGATGTGAGCAACCCACAGGTGAAACAGATCAGAGGTAACCCTGCAGGAATGCACGGAATGTTCAAGCAGGAACAATCCTCCCACAGGAACCAAAAATAACGATTAGCCAAGTGGCTAATCTGCAAGCTCGAACTAATCGTCCCCACACACCAAAATAACGATTAGCCGAGTGGCTAATCGGAATGCTAACCACTGAGCCGGTGCAGGCACAGAAAAATGATCTACCCTGCACAGAAACCGTGACACATTCAGTATCTTTCCCATTCACAATGGCCCATTCCTCTCTCTCAGCTGTCTCTTAACTTTTGGGGAACTGCACCATTTACAGAAGATTATGGGACTCCATGATTACTTTTCTGTTGGGGCAACACAAATCCACATATGATACTGAATGGTCTCCATCCACATCAATATATTGTGCATATCCTTGACAATATTTGCATTTCATATAAAAGCAGTTGGTGATAGATTAACTACTAATAGATACAATAGATAATTGCTATCTCTGTGATTCTAATAACAGCAACAGCGGGTGATAGAAAGAAGCAATATTCAAGAATCAGGCGTGGACTGTACAAGCAGGCACATATTGCATGAGACATGTTTATTTTTATACTGGGTTTATTTACATACAGATTATCTTTTTTTTTTTACATTAATTGACAAATTGTCACATCACGGTTTAACATTGCAGTAAAAAAGGTCCATTAACCCATCTTCAGTCCTATCATTCAGACATTACAATAAAACATTCAAGTACAACTTCATAACATTTTTTGTGTGTAAATTAGGTTCATTTAAAAAAAAATGCAGTTAAATTTATCTCTATCTGTGTAAATGAACTTTCTGATGTGTACATAAGAAATAAACTATTTAAAGGGTTAGCAATCAGAGGCAAATAACAATTGCAAGGGATTTATGTGGTTTCAATAAACTTACTGCTATATACGTATATTTTGCTATAAAAATGATTGCCAAAACAATTTTGTAGCCATTCAAAGGCAAATAACAATTTCCTAACTTATCTATCAGAGTTTTACAGGATGTCAGGAATGCCTTACATCCCACATATTTGTCCATTGGTAAATACATTTATGAGGGAACCTACATGCACTAGAGCACCATTAAAGTTGGCCAAGTAGCTCATCTTTATTGATAAAAATGGATTTTTGTGAGTTACTTGGCTGCCACATTCTAGATTTTAATACATATTAACTTTTGAGAACTTGCATGCATTGAAAGCTACAGCTCCAGTTTGCAAAGACACTCATCTTTCTTATTGATTAATTGATCTTATTGATAAACTTTTAAAGTTCAGCAATCAATATAAGCTGACTTAGATGAACACAGATTTATCAGTATACAATTTCATGTCTTTGTAAAGAAGCTTATCTAAATTAATATGAAGCTAAACTAATATAGAAACTTTTTTTGGGGGGAAATGTGTCGTGGCAGTGGTTGTGGCATTTGGGTGGGTGGTTGCAGAGAGGGGAGTGAGGTGGCTAAATGTGAACAGACGTTATTTGCGTGGGTTTGTGGGAGGAGGCGCAATTTGAGGGGGCCGCTGTGGGGTGAGGGTCGGGGAGTGTTACTGTTACTGTGTGAAATAATGTGAAAATCAATAAAATAACAGAAGAAAAATCATTTTCAGGTTCTTAAGCAAACATATACCAGTGGTGAATACATGTTGACTCTTTGTCAGGTTCTAATAGTTTGCATAGAAGCTCTTTTTTTTTCTTCTTTTTTCTCAATCAATTTTTGCAGGGTGCTTAACTGGCACAGAGGTCAATACTGGGTGGACGCTGACTGGCATAAACATGCTTGAATTAGGAGTGCTGGTCTGCTTTGGAAAGAAGGTAATCTCACTGATGAAAGGAAGTGTGCAGGTTCTGTAACTTGCGCAGTGACAGAAGGATGCAGGACTGGGAATGCACACCTTCACTCAGACGCCCCGCTCTCAGAGCCAGATGCATAGCTTTCCCTGAGTGTGTACAGCATGTCGAAACCCTCAAACATCTCCTGCTCCTCCCGAGTCAGGACTGTGGGGTCCTGGGGCGGGGTAAATTTGGGGGGCTCCACAGTGAATTGGCCTTCGAAGTTGCTGACGTCCTTGCGGTCGGTAATTGTGGGCACCCAAGGCGGCTCAATCTTCCTGGCCTGTAAGTCGTCCCAGGGTATGTCCTAGGAGGGAAGGGCGGGGGGGATTTCAAGGTGAGATGTGTGGTGGCTACTTGCTGTGCTAAAGTCACTAAGACAGGGATGGTTGCCTTACTCTGAAGAAGCAATGCCGTTTCACTGCCTCTGCTCCTCTCGGCCCAGCACCAAGGCGACACAATGGCTTCTTAAATGTCAGCTGGAGACAAACAGAGCAGCATTAACATCAGTCGCTTCAATGGCATATTTAAAAATGCTTTATAAAATAGAACAAATGGTGAAATAAACTGAAATTTAATTAATGAAAAATATCAGCCTAGGCCTCAGTCCACAGAGGTTTATTAAAAAAAAAGACAGCTCATGTTGACCTCCCTGTCTAGTTCTATTGATGCCAGCAGAGGGCATTAAACTCATTGCTCCATGGGGATTGCAGGGTAAATCTGTCATTCATAGTGGCAGACAAGTGGGTTACTGCGGCACTGAGCCATAGTGGTGGATGACTGGAGCTACCTTATGGATAATCTGGACAGCTTCTCTGGAGAGGAACTTTGGATAGAAGACATCTCCGCCGATTATATTGTAGCGTGTTTCCATGTCATCATAGGCATAGAATGGCGTCTTGTCAGCACAGGGAACAAAAGTGCTTTAAAACGTAATTTACTGACATCACACTCCTTCATGCTGAGAAATGGCTTGGAATTGCAGCTGACAGCTAGCAGAATGCTAGGCTTTTGAAGTGAAGTAGGGTGGCAAAACCTTAAGGACCTACCTTCCCAACCAGCATCTCATATATGCACACACCCAGTGCCCACCAGTCCGCCACCCGCGTGTATGACTTTTCCACTATCATCTCTGGGGCGAGGTAGTCCGTGGTACCGGTCAATGAGTTGCTGTAGTTTCTGAAACCCATTTCTGACACGAAATAGTGGAAACTGATGATTGAGCTGCTCTATTGACCATGGTCATAAAAGTGGAGAAATTACAAGCAGCCGGCAAGGGTCAGTCTACAGTCCTAATACTTCTGGACTAGTCACTTCACACACCTTCTTTGCAATATCCAAAGTCGGCAATTTTCAGGTACCCCTCAGAGTCCAACAGCATGTTTGCCAGTTTGATATCCCTGTCAATAACAAATGTAATAATAATTGATTTTAAAAATAATGAGAAGGAAAAACAATGCAATAACATGCATTGAATATAATTTCAGGATACAAAGGGAATGAATTACACTATACATGTTCTGAAGGATTATGCTGCAAAGGTCTGATCATTTAAACCATTGAAGAGAAGGTTTTTTTGTCATTTTGGATTTTTTTCAATTTTAGTCAGAACTTATTTTACCAGCAATGATTGTTGCATCAACATTAGAATGTTTTAATGCAACGATCCATAATAGAAACTGAAAACAATGGAGTTCAGTTAAGAACAACTAATTGTGGGGACGTACTGATGCTGATACATTACAAAGATAACAGTGCAGCTCCAGGCATCCCTATGTATTGTGAAATATATACCATTCTTACCTGTGTGCAATGTTATTGTTGTGCAGAAACTCTATTCCAAGGACAGCACATGCTGAATAAAATCTGTGGGGAAAAAAAGGAGAAAGAAGGCATTGCAAGTCTGTTGTCTTGTGCTTCAATAGAAACATGCTGAGCAAGTCTGATGGACATAGCATAAGCATAGCATTATTTACATACTCATAAAAAAATGTAATATATAGTTGACAGAAAGTGGACGGAAATTGCTTACAGCATCATAATTAAAGCTTTTAAATTTTTTTGACGAAAAATATAAATACTGAAACATATTTGTTTGCGCACAAGATTAGTTTGCTGAATAATCAGTCTGGTGAAATAGTAAATGGACTGCATTTATATAGCGCTTTCATCCAAAGCACTTTACAAGTGATGCCTCTCATTCACCCAATCACACCCATGAAACACATGAAAGGGAAGCAAATGAGGCAGCATATTCAGTTCAAACTTTCGACATCAAGAACTATGGTCTGGTAAAAACTACATGATTTTAGCCCCAGTTTTTGCAATTGTAAGTTCCCTTTGGAACTTGCTGTGACTATATGATTATACCATGGCTTAAAACTTTAATTTTGTAATGTGTCACACTGTGAAATCTCCAATAATTGCTCCAGTGAGCACCTTCTCATATTAATTTTGATATGGTCCCCAATCTTTGCTGAGCTGCACCTTTCAAGAAGGGGGATTAATTAGCGGGAAAATGTAAATACAAATGAAACAACATGACGCGTTAAATGCAGCTAAGAGCTTCACAGAAACAGCTGGTGGAGTAAGTGTCATGGTTAGTGCTTTAACTAAGCCTGGCTGGTTTAGGCGTGACATCACCACTGCCAACAGTTCACTCACAGAGTCCGAGGCTCAGTGAAGGGCCCGGCCTCTGCGTGGGTCAGCAGGTCACCCCCGGCCGCGTACTCCAGCACGAAGCAGGTGTGCTGCTTGGTCTGAAAGCAGCTGAACATGTTGATGAGGAAGGGGTTGCGTGCCCTGGTCACAAGCTCCAGGATCCTCTGCTCACACATCAGTCTGTGTGAGAGAGAGATCGGGAAGGGGAACGTTATCCATAAAGCACCTCAAAGCAGGATGCCTTTTAGCTCATTATTCATAAGATTGTAATTTAGACAAGGGAAGCCTGAACCAAGATCCGCACTCCTATGCTGTGACGATTTAGGAATAATTACAAGCTCCACTTAAGACTCTGCCCTTAGAAAAGTTGCCTCCTACTAAGCGGTAACTGTGCCTTACCGATCCACACTGTCACTAGTCAAAATCTCTCTCTTCTTCATGGCCTTGATGGCAAACAATTCCTTAGTCTGTTTGTATTCAGCAAGCAGCACCTGTTAAAACCAGGTTACAAAAGGTGTAGTGAAGCTGTTTGAAATCAGTAACTTTAAAATGGTTCATTGAGGATGCTCTGTTTTGACAGATCTACTGTTTTATTTATTTATTTATTTATTTATTTATTTTTTACCTTCCCAAAACTCCCACGCCCTAGAACTGCAATGCAGCTGAAGTCCTCCATAGTCATTTGAACCTTAACTGGCTTCTCCTCCTTAACCTCCTGATTAAAAGGATCAACGGTAACTCCAAAAAGCACACACATACTGTATTACGATGGGAGGTGAGATGTGAGGTCACTTCACCAAGATTTAAATCACATTGCAAAATATTTTCAAAATACCATGATGGTAAATTCTTCCACCATTAATTCACATTAGATATGTACCTCATCATCAGTGACATCCAAGGATCCAACAACAGCCGTTTCAGGATCTTGGATTGCAGAATATTGGAGTTCAGGATCTTTGATTTCTTTAATTTAAGAGACCACAGTTTGTATTATTGATTATTCACCTCTGCTAATATATTGAAACGTATGTGGGCAAACCAAAGTCTTCTGAATGTGATTGGGACTATAGCACCTTTTTAACAAGACCAGGTTAAAACCTAGTACAGTATATGACCGGCCGACCAATGGTGTGATGTCATAACTCGGCCGACCAATGGTGTAACTTAATCACTCAGTCACTCACTCAGTCACAGACATTCGTGTTTGTAGGGCTGGCCCCGCTGTTGCGTTCCAGCCAAAAAACTGTACCACTCATGGCAGGTCCACTTTCACCAACTACATACCAGCAATTAATTAAGTTACAAAACAGGTGGCTTTCTATGTACTTCCATACTCAATAACACATTTCCCCAAACATACTACCTAGAATATTCTTCATAGTGTGTAAGAGCACAAGTATGCTTTGGTTTTGTTACATTTGGACCACACTTGATGACATAATCAAAACTGTACTTGTGCAAGTACTTCCTGGGTTACTGGGACCAAGCACTTATTAACGAGGTCCTTCCAGCTGTCGAGTGAAATAGCCAATTAGAATTTACCATCTTATTACATCAAATGTTTTTTTTTTTCTGTTTGCTGACCTCAATATGGTTAGCTAATGCTACCAAACTATGATAAATATTGTATCAGTTCACATATGTTAAAAACAAAAATCCTGTCACGACTTTGTTAGAAAATGGCTTACTTGGATTTAAACTCATGTCCATACATTTCACATTATCTTTCACACTCTTAGAGAAATCACCTTCAATGTGCTTCTTATGCTTTTTAAAATAATAAATTGCCCCAGCAACAGCAAAAGCAGATCCTGTCGTCCATACTAGTGGGTGGTTCAACTGAGCTAAAACACTTCGTACTCCCATACTCAAATAACTGAAGTAAATCTCTTGCAGTCATTTGTGTCTTCTCCAATAAGGACTCAAGCACTGAACTATGATCTAAATAGCGACTAACTTGAATATTCTCCCTTGTGACATAATAGAGCGCTTCGGAATGTTTTTTGCAGTGAATGTAATTACATGATTCCATCATTGTCCAGCACAATTTCCCCATAAAAAGCGCTGTATTGTCCTTTACCATGTCATTTATTTAATGGATTTGTATGTACTACACTATACAATATACTCAAAACAACTGGAATACACGTGCAGACTAGACGACTGCTCAATAAATACACTACAGTTAAATGCACACCTTTATGATATACACAAAGGCCGATCATGGGGGCTGCTAGCCATTGGCAAATTTTCCATTATTCAATTATTGGTATACAGTGGGCTGTAACAGACGCTAATTGGTGCAATAAACCATCACCAATGAAACTGAATTGAGACCATCAGCTTATCAGTCGAATAATAATAATAATAATATTATTAATATTAATAGAACAGTATTAGACTTATGGGCGAATATCTTTCCACGAACTAAAGTTAAAAAGATCGTCTGTTGATTGTGGAAAGGGCATGGTTTTTCTCTGCAAATGACCTACGGATTCGTTGCAACATTCTGTAGGACTTTTTTTTCTAACATTTCCTGTTTATAGAAGTGCAGCGCTGGCACCCGCTGTGTCAACTGCCGAGACTCGCTACGCTTTCACAACACGGTTCTGTCCGCAGTGCCTCACACAGCACTGCGGAAATAATGCAGCCACAGTATACTCTCGATAATAGCGTGGGTGTTTCAAAGCTGTAACTCGCAACTGTGGCTTTGCCGTTTATCCAATTTTTCTTTCGAAAGCGAACACGCGGGGGAATGGCAGTAATACTTGCGGTGCATGAGTTATATTAAAATATAACGCTGAAGAAAAAAGTTGAAGTTTGATGGTTGGGCTGTTTCTCAATGTTGTATTGTGGATAGACCTATTTGTACGTGTTCCTAAATGTGAATGAACCGTAGGCTATAGGCCTACGGCTCAAGTTCTTCTGTCTGTCACCCATCTGTGGCTTTAACTTTACTAACACGCTCTCCTTTGACGGGTTGCATTTTTGTTATTGATACCAAACTAGTTTTAAGCCATTTCCCTCAAAGTTATGTGCGTGGTTTAGCGTTTAATTTTAATTTGGTGACAACATTTGGATGATGTCAGGTGCCAAATGATTCACAAATAGCCTCCAGTCCACCAATGAATATGGATTTTACCCAGCTCCAGTTTGGGAATTTCCAAGAAGTTTCTGAAGCAACTGCAAAACAAAAGTAGTCTTTGAACCAGTATAGGAAATGCTTCAGGAAAGGGAGGTATGATTACGTTTGATATCGTTCTTCACCTGCCGAAATCCAGAATTCATTCAACGAACAAGAAGACGATTAATTGGCCTGGCAGATGCACGTTTTACTAGAACATATAGAAAAACACAAACCATAGCACACATGAGTATAGTGTTAGACAGTATAAGAAAAACCCATAGAGTAAAACTCAAAATGTAGCCTACAGTTGCAAGGCATAAAAGACTGAATTATGTGTAAGTGTATGCCTACATTTATTTCGGTAAAGTCTTATGTGTTCTCCTGGAGGGTTCTGAAGGTGAAGTTTACACGATTGTATTCTGAGACAAGAGCCATACATAGATAACCCCACACACAGCCCTAACCCACACACACGCACATACACGCGCGCGCGCGCACACACACACACACATACACACATTTTTCTGGTTGTGGCAAGGCGATGCAGCCGAGTTTCAGCTCGTTGCGCAGAGTGAGGTTGCAGGCGCAAATGCTGGGGTGCGACACAATACAATAAAAGAAAAACAAATTGACATAACAACAGTAATATATACAATGAATAACACTAATGTTTTTAGCAGCCTAAAACGGTTAAAAACAGCGGTTTCTGCTCCACTTCAAACGCTACATTCGAACAGCGGAAACTTCCAAGCCTCGAGCATCGTGGCAAAGAAACTGTAGACGTAGTGTTTCTTTGAAGAGGACGTCTGGGCAAGTCGAAGTCTGGATATCAGAACGTGAGCGGGGAGGTAAACATTGAGCAATGCAGTGAAACTATCTTGCAGCAGCATCACACAAAGAAATGGTACGCAATGCAACGGCCTTTGTACCAATGCCTCAGTCTGCCTTACACGCTTG
The DNA here is from genome assembly GCF_018555375.3 of Anguilla rostrata. Lineage (NCBI taxonomy): Eukaryota > Metazoa > Chordata > Actinopteri > Anguilliformes > Anguillidae > Anguilla > Anguilla rostrata. The sequence goes on from NC_057947.1 coordinate 20,227,140, forward strand.
ACTTGCGGTGAGTCCCTGTGCTTTCAGATGTAGAGTAAGGCAGAGGTGAAGTAGACTCTGAGAAATTATTCTGTACCTGGGCTTGTTTGATTTTTTACTGCAGGGGTGCGAAATCTTATCCAGAAAGGGCCAGTGTAAGTGAAGGGTTTAGCACTAAAACACCTGATTCTACCTATCCAAATCTTGATTGAATATCATGATTAGTTATTAGTTCAATCAGGTGCCATAATGCTGGACTACAACAAAAACCTGCACCCACACTCAAATCATAAAATCAAAGAGACTTTAGACAGCAACTGAGTTATCTTGGTGGATGATAGATGAGTGATGAGCAGAAAAGATATGTTCAAAGGTTGAGAAATCACAAATGATCATTTGTTTACAAAAAACAACTCTATTGTAAAAAAAATAATAGTTATACCCAGGGAGGCAAACTTCAAATAAAGTGGCTAATGCATTTGACTGTAGCCAGGTCTCAGTTATAAACAAGCAATCAACTTTGTTGTCAATAATAAGGTCACGTATGAGAAGTTTTACCTGAAAGTGACCTAACATTCACTCTCTGTTTTTCGGTTGAGATCGCCTTACTAAAGCCAGCTGAGATCCAGCTGAGGCAGGAGGTTGGGACAGCCCGGAATTTGGATGAAACAGTGGGACAGTGGCATCAACATTTCCTTCAGTAGTGCCTGGGGTGCCAGGACCCACGGTGATCATGGAGTCAGGGAGCAGCTCACCATCTTTTATGTAATGGAGCACATGTATACTGCCCTCCAACTCAGCTACCTTCTGGCTCAGAATCTGGCAGCCATCGCATCCAGGCAGAGTGGGGCATGTCCAGTTCTCTCCGGTTACTGAGGGCTGAACTCGAGCTCTCCAAAATACTCTCACAGCACTCATAGACAATTGTCCTTCTCCAAACAAACTCCTCTCTGCTCCCAAACATGGCTCATAAACTCATAAAAGGTAACACATCTAAAATAATAATAATTATAAAATAAAACTTTAAACATGCATGTAAAATAAATGAAGTGCTAAAAGTGTTAGTAAAATACATTTTAAAAAGTAAAAATAAATATGTAACCAGAATAAATATCTCAAAAAGAAAAGGTTAATGTTGAAATAATGTTTAAATTGTGCAGACTGTTGAGTTCTCACATCTGATGGCTCTCAACTCAGATGGCAGCCAATGAATGGGGTTTCTACATAATAGTTTAGGTTCGTGCTCTAGAATTTGGTAATGGTTTTGGGCATATCAATTTTTATAATGCACTGCTACAATGGCAATCCACCCTAAACCTTCAATGGGGGATTCCCACAATTCTCTGCAGGGAATTACCTAATTGTCCCTGGCATTTCAAGGGAAGCCCAGTGAGGGCACCCCTGGTGCTGACTCCACCCCCTCCTGACTGAATAAGGACAATGCATCCTAAAACTGCCCTGTTTTAATCAATGACATGTTGTGATGCATAGTAGAGATGTCTATGTGCTCTGGTGAGTAAGGCTGGATTACATATAGTATATTAGATTTCTTGTGGCAGCTATATTGGATTGAAACCATACAGTAGCTGCTGATTAATTATTTTACTTTATTATTTCAGAAGTTCAATTTTTAATGTCTTGGTAGAAATGTTTCAGTTAATTTTTATTTGTGATGATAATTAACAGTTTGCAATACCTTTGAGACAGGAGCAGTCACATTGAATGGTGACAGAATGAAGACTGATCAACAAGGGACAAGGTAACTGTCATTCTTGACTGCTGCTATTTTACTGGACAACTCCAAAAAGAGAAATAAATAAAATGAATATTCCATCACTCCACATACTGTAACATTAGAGGGTTTGGATCCCATTTAACAAGTGTGTACATTTTCAGCCAGTAACATCTGACCTCAAGTCATACTTTTTTGGAACTACTACTGGCACAGGGCATGATTGACATAGGAAAAATGCTGAGTGGATCTCAGTCAGAATTGGACGGTTGGAGAATTGTATCTTTGCTGCTTGGTGACATTGCAAGGGTGGGGGTTGCCAGAGGGGAACATGTCAGAGGCATTTTAGCTTTTTTTGACTATGAGTGGACAAAACCAAATAAGGAAATGGAAAATCGATTGTAGTTAATCCTCAGCCAGTTGCTGCCTGTTGCTGACAGATACCAATAGAAAACTGTTAATGAGGGCGTCTGAATACTCCTCCCTTTCTCTGTCATTTCATTGATGTAAAATGACGACTGATTGAATAGGAAAGGCTTCTGCCATATTTAGTGCACCTTTTATTAAGGAAAGAAAGAAGGAGGGAAGGATAAAAGAAGCACCTGACCAACCTTAATACCTGTAGTAGATAAGTAGACAGATAGACAGAAAGACAGACAGTGTATGAAGATGGCACTCAGTGCAGGACTTCAGGAGTGGAGGACAAGGAGAGAGGTGTACTCTTTTTATCAGAATGCAGTATGTCACAAATGATCTGTGAACAGACCATGAAGCAGTTATGTGGGGAAGAAATACTGCACAAAATTGCTGCAGTCCCTAGTTGTCTTTGACACAGGCCACAAAGACACAAAAAGCCATTCAGCTTTCTGTGAGGACATTCAAGCAATGTTGTCACTCATGAGAAAGTGGGTGGCATTCAGTGCTATATAGAAACTCACATCTACAGATGTCCTTCTCACAAGGATTTATTTTGCTACTCTGACTAGTTATGTTTGAGCTGCTTAATCTCAGGATGAGTCATTTGGGATAACAGTAAGTGACACAGATCAGTGCTATAGTTTTTCATTAGCATGAAAGTAGCCAGTATTATCAGAATATCCATTTTGCATTGACAATATTTCTTGCAAGCTGACTGTCTGCATTCTTGGTAAAATGTTTCATGCTTCTAAATTTTGCAGCTGGTCACTCGTTTCACCAAGCTCAAAGAAAAATGTGTGAATTTTGAAATGCATTTTGACATTGTGTGGCTGTCGCCACAGCTCCTGCTGTCCTCTACACTGTAAACTGTGAGCAGAAAGGCATAACAGCTTTCAGTGTGAATGACCCATAGTGTGAATGTACTGAGATGGGTGATTCTCTCATTTTAAAGTCATTTATATTTGCAAGTATGTGTTCACTGCATTTAATAGCTCGTTGTCTGCTCCCAGCTGCAGGCAACATTCAATGATTGGGCCACTCCTGAGTATTAGGTTTTGTCTTGACATGCTGCCATGAATTGCCTGGTTTTTTCTTCTTTTACTGTAGCATACATAAATAACAATTGATTGGTTGATTGCAAATACACTAAAATAGTATAATTTGCTAGAAAAGGAAGCAGTTTAACCACTTGCGATGTACAGTAATATGCTGCTGTAATATGTCATTCTCTAATTTCCCATATGTTTTAAAGATGTGATTCTCTTAGAGGAAAACCACAGAGAAATATGGTGACTTATGTCATCTCCACAGCCCACATTCTACTGCAGCTTAAACATTAAGCTGTAAAGGTGAAAACACATGATGTGCACTATAAAGGGGTGAACAACTTTCAACCGCTGATCTCAAGACTTCTGGCTGCGGCCTATAGAAGATCACTTTACAGTACCACTTGTTCGTTCTGAATGTCATTTTGCATGATAACCACAAGTGGGAGCCAGAGAATACTGAACTTTAAGAGCTATCAGAATAAATTCCCTACATACAGAGCAATAATGAAGTTTTGAGTATTTTCATTTGAATGTGGATGTTTAAACCTAATTTATTTCCCACACGTATACAATAATCCCTAACCAAATAGTCAAAATTCATTATAGTTCACTATGTGTAATGTTATCTACCTTTTGCCCTTTTCTCCCAATGTGGATTCCAAATTGTATCTTCTAGGTGTGCTACCCCGATAAAGCCACCCACACCAAAAGCATTGAAGCTCAAGCGTATGCACTCCTTGCCTGTGAGTCCCTGGCTATTTTACATCCTACTGAGCACAGGAGGCATCCATCTCTTGCTAATGATAAAGGGCTGGTGGTAAACTGAGGGTTCCTCTCATATTGGGAAGAATAAGATGTGACTGTCGGATATTTGGTTGATGGGAGTGGTTGCTTTCCATCTCGTCGATTTGGTTGAACAGAATGCAGGACACTGGCCAGTCATATAAAATGTTGGCTGTTGTGTATGTTACTCATGTATTATGAGATATATACATTTATTGGACACCATTCACTCAGTCTTTCACTAAGTTTGTTACTATGTAACTTCTTATTTTAGGATTTGACCAGTAAACCAGAAACATGTGCAGTGCATCATAAACCCGTATCATCGCCTGCACCTCATCATAATGACTAACATTGCAACATAAAACAAAGCTGCACCAATCTATAATCCACAGATTTTTATAATGAACATATTTATATTGTCAAGAGCAGCGCAGCTCATGTGAAGTCCGGCAGTCGATTACCGAGTAGCCTTTATGAGAGCACCCGTTTCTCCAACTCAGACCGCGTCCACAGTTTAGCCTGCCGGCAGTGATTGTCGGAGTGGGTTTAGAAGGAATCGGTAAACGACGAATTAACTCCCTCCGGGTCTGTTCGTCGACTATTATTGTGATGTTCTACCCCATCATTCAAAGTGGAAATATTGGGGACTTCGTGCAACATCTAGCTTCAAAGTTTAGGTGATAGAATCGCGTGATGAGGTAAACTACAGAAAGAAAATATTGCGTGAGGTAGCCGAGGTACCTGTCAGATATATTCCAGAGAGACGAGTGTGTATACACTTGTGAACTAAACTCTCTTACGTTCGTCGAAACGACTAAATTGAAACGATAATCCGATCACTTGTTCTCGCAGGTTCACTTGGCATTGGCTGTCGGATCATTAATTTAATACATAAGATTAAACAGGTAATACATAGACATCCAAACTGTTCGCCGTTTCGTTTTATTCAATCTAATTCCTATGGACATTGACTCAAGTCCTCTCTCTCTCTCTCTCTCTCTCTCTCTCTCTCTCTCTCTCTCTCTCTCTCGTTGGCTGGCTAGTCGCCTCCTTCCAATGAACATACTGTAGCCTATATATGTGAAACCTTGTGTGCCAGGTTATGTCACGTGTGCATTGCAAATGCAGAAGGAACGAGCGCCGCGCAGCAGGTGCGAGGGGTCGTGCGTGAAGTGGAAAAGTTGATACTAGGCTACTAAATTTGTTCAGAGGAAGTAACCCAACTAATGCACATCACTCGATGTGCCTTTTGGTTAACTAGCACACACTTTGGGTTGAGGAACAAACTCGTTTCCTGTTATTTCTAGTGTGAAATTCGTATGCCAAGTAACTCCCAGTAGTTCCTTCAACATTTTGAAACAAGGTAGCTCTGAATTAGAGGAATGACGCATTGCACATCGGCTCGTGCGCTCATAGCAACACAAAACAATTGAAGGAAAAAAGCATATTAACTACAGTATTTACCGTGAATTTGCTGTCGGAACAAATATCTTGAAGGGGCCTCTCACAACATCTAAAAAATCAGCTACTGTTGCGGCGCGTGGATAAGCACCTTTCGGGAGAAACGAAGTAAGGTAAATATATAAAAATTACTTAATTTTAATTATTTTTTTAAACGTATTTTTGGTTTAATTATTTAAACTTGTAACGTTTTACGTCTCGTAAAAACGAAATATTGAAAAATAATGCAAACTTCCACAATGACTGGAAAAACAGTTTAAAAAAGAAGAAGTCAGGAACAACAGATCCGAAGGAAAGCTATACACCTGTGCATGTGTCCGTGGCAACAGCCTGGCTGTCAGATACTGCGTGATTTGACTGGGAAGGTCAAGATATTTGAAAGCACGATCGTGAATAACCATGTTTGTGTCATTAACTTCCATTTGGGTAATAAAAAGCGTGTTCTCAAATTGATGGTAGCATAATACAGTCTGGGGCATTGGGAATTTAATTAAATCGACAAGAAGTTGAAATTCGAGTGAAATTAGGTTGTGATAATCGGTTGGATAGTCGGCTTCCACTGATCTTAAAATAATGCCGATTGGTTATGGTGCTTTAACGGCAAAACAATTCAGCGGGATGATATACAGCAACACGTGTGGGGCAGCCAGTGTTTGTGAAACTGGTGCTTGGCCCCTCTGCCTGTTTGGACGGCTCTTGGCTCTTCCGCTGCTCGTGCACTTCATGATTATTAAACGTACTGTAAGGAAGTCACTTATTTCTCCCCTTTCTTTTCTTTTCTTTTCTTCATATACTCACGGCAACCGTCATTATCATTTACGGTACTTGAATAAAGACACCAATGAAACTTAATGCATATAGGTTAGGCTGAATTTAAAACTGAAAACATTAAATCATAAACTGCTAATATCTCAGTCTGAATCTCTATATTAAATTTGTTTAAGACTTAAGGAAAAGGGGCAGCACTATATTTCTAACTTACATGAGCCATAATGGTTGCCCATCTCTTTAGTGAACATTTGGTTGCAATGCTGGTTAGTGAGAGTCATCAGAGAGCAGCTTTGAGCACCACTGGGCTTTCATGTCCCCTCTGTATGTGTGCAGCTCATAATCATCTGGTGTATCGGCCTGATCCTTTATGATTTGTGACTGACCAGATAGACTGTCACTTATTCTGCTTTCCTCACTGAAGTCAAACTCTCCTCCTTTCACATTCAGCAGCAATGTGATAGAAACTGAAGCAATATACGAATATCCAGCCATCCCTTATGTATAAATAACAGACTTGATCCAGCTCCAAGCAGCCCAGGTTTCACAAAGTCTGTTTTTCCGACATTTATACGCTGCTTCTCTGAACATAATGAATTTACCTGTATTCACATTGGCTGTTTGTGATCAATATTTACAATGGTTATACTGCTTTTTTTTTCTTTTTTTTTTACATACATAGCCTGTTTGCCTTCAAGCAATCCACACATACACTTAAATAAAAGATGTATTATTTTATGTCTTGTTGTAGGAAAGCATATTTAGAATTATAATGTTAATAAAGAATGTGTCAGATATTGGTGCTACACTACAATGACAGAGATCAAACTTCTTTAAGAACATGGAATGCTTAAAGATCACCAGCCACAGATATCTGAGTGTCTTCAGAATGTGACCTTATTAAATCGGAGACGAGATCTGGTCGGAAAAAAACAGGATCTGTTTTGTCTCCAGTGGAACACTTAGGCATAAAATATACTTAACTATACACCTTTGATTTTCCTCAGATGTAGAAAAGATGATTTACCTGAAAAACAGGAACTTGTGAGACTATCCCTTTTAAAAAAGAAAGAAATAATCCTGCTGTTTTTTAACCATCCTTTTTTAAAAAAAAAGAAAGGTGTTGCGCAATGCAGTTTTAGTTTGAATGACTTCAATAGACATTTTCAGTTTTTGTCAAGGAGAAAATCACATTTTAGCTTCGCTTTGTGTGGAAAATGAGTCAAAATAATTTCTGCAGCGACTGTAACCATGGCCACAACCTGCAAGTCAGTCTGAATCTCAGTGGTTGAGGTTCCAAAATAGCTTAAAATTGGATCTACTTTAACAAAAAAGACGATCAATAAAATTACTGATAAAAACTCCAAGTCAAATTAAATGAGAAGATTAAAAGGAGAAAGTTATTTGCAACCGGAGGGCACAAGTGTTGTATGTGTGTCGGCACTTGTTTTTCCCCCGTCCCCTTCTGAAGATTAACATTTTAACCTTTAGGGTCAGTTTCACGGATGCAGATTAAGCTTAGTCCTGGACTAAATTGAGTTTTGTATAGAGAATCACCATTCAAAATTGAATTTAGTCTAGGGCTAGGCTGGGCATGTCGAAGTGTCCTTGAGCAAGACACCTAACCCCTAACCCCTAACTGCTCTGGCGAATGAGAGGCATCAATTGTAAAGCGCTTTGGATAAAAGCGCTATATAAATGCAGTCCATTTACCATTTAGCTTAATCTGTATCTGCGAAACTGGCCCTTAAACTTCAGTTCCTGTGCACAGGGGATATAGTTTTTCCCATGAATTAAGAATTTATTCAGATCAGCTCATTTAAGGGCTAACATATTTTATTCAAGTAGTCATGACCTTTGATTCCTTTGGTTTCTTTCTCAAGTGAGCCTTTTTCAAGTGGGTCTGGTCCATAGCCATGATCCCTGAGTTTACGGTCTAATTTGCTCAATAATGTAATTGGCCGACAGACCCCTGCACCCCGCTCCCACCATCTTCCCTTCCCCTGAATCTTTGCTGTTACAGAGAAGAAAATTATTGGGTTAATTAGACATTAGCCATTGTCATTCGTTTTTTTCCATATTTGTGAATTCACAACATTAATCAAACTTGTAAAGAAAAAAATAATTATCTGGGCTTGCGCTGGGATGTTGGATAGAGGTTGATATATATATATATATATATATATATATATATATATATATATATATATATATATATATATATATATATATATATATATTACCTTGAATACGTCGCTATAGTTTTGTCCTTGTACAGTTGGTGTGGAGGTGTGTGCAGCAGACAGTTGTTGTATTTCAGGTGACTGAACATGTAAATGTTCTAGATTAAAATTAGCAGCCGTCCTTGGGCAACCTTTCCTCAAGCCATTTAGACCCAATGATGTGGTCGCTGGTACCTTTTATAGAAGCTAGATTTGTACTGGACATGAAGAGAAGATGAAGGAGGCTATTGTTGCTCTGGAGAAAAAAACTATCAATGCCAAAATGTAAATGTTATAATAAGGGAGATATTTGGTGTACCTGATTGTAAAAAAACCTTATTTTATACAACATAATAGTAAGACAGTAGAATCATAACAGCAGCTCCAGTACATCATCATTAAAATAGTTGAAGTCCTTGCATGCAGTTTTGCATGGCATCTTCCGTGCAGTGTTTTAGTAGGAATTATCAAAGTGATATTTTTGATTTGATCGTGGAACAAGTATGTGTTTCATTACTAGATGAACATGCATGCATGTGCACGTGCACACACACACACACACACACACACACACACGCACTGTTTGTGCAAATCATCAAAGACTGCAGTAGTAGTTGGCCCTTTTTAAATGTCACCATGGTTTAGATGTCACCGTCGTATGACTCCTTATGGGGTGAATGCACACACAAAGATCAAAAGCATAGCGTAACCTTCAACCTCGTGTAGTTTCACTGAAATATGCTGGTGTTTTAGCAACTGAACCATCAAAATATAAAGGCCCCTTAAAAAAAACAGGAGTTAAATGTTTCGCCACATGAAACATTTTCCAATTTATATTGCTAGCATGGGAAGCAATGCCATAAACATTTTTGGACCAAAATGTTTATCAGTATTTTGAGAACTAAAGACAGATTTTTGAATGGCTCTTGTACATAGTGCAATCTATGTTTTTTTCTCACACTTACTGGTCATAATGTAAGTTATGATTTCATTAAAATATTTTAAGTTTACGTTTTTAATAAAATATTCACAGTTTAGCTGTTTCCATCATTTTTGATAAATACAACACTGGACAGAGTAATTGTCATAATCCTTTGGTTTAAATAGCTATAAAGTGTCTACTCTTGCCTGTCATGTTCAGTGTATTTTTATCAGATAAGACTGCCCTGAAGTGCCTGATGGCATAGACCCTTTAGTGGAAGGAAAACAACAGCTCTCTTGATACTTTCATAGATTTTTTCCTGCGATGTGCGTCTGTCCCTCATTGTCAAAGGTACCAGAATCACCATGGTGACTTCATTCAGCGCATAGGCACTGTCAGCAACTGTAAGAGCGGTGCAAGCCACGTGTTTTTCACTTCCTGGTAATCGGGTCAGGATTGTGCTAAAATTGCATTTCGATAACCGGGTCAGGAGGGCGTCGCAAACCTAAAATATCCGAGGGTACGGGATGTGGTTTTGGGGGGGTGGGGGGGGGTGGGTGGGATTGTTGATAATCCCTCCATCCCCCTTTGGCATAATATTCTCAGTTCTCTATACTAATCACCTCTTTTCTTTGAATCCCACAGCCCAGCTCCCCTGAATATGGAGACGGAGGCTGCAGATGGCTGTCCTGCCAGTAAGTTGAAGTTTAATCATTTCATATTAGCACTATTAGCTGGCACCGAAACCGAAACTCAGTTAGATAGTAGACTTTTCTAGCTGCGACACGGGTGTGCTTTGCCTCCAGGTACGAAATGTGTCACACCCAGAGCTCCCTCATGGCCTTGTGCTGGATTAGTAATCACTTTGAATGGTAAGGAGGTGGAATGTTCCTCAGTCTGGAGTGCAGTGTGCTCGTTGCATTAGGAAATGATGCACAACTTCGGTTTGAGATCAGACAGATCATCATTTTGGTGAATTTTCAGACACTAATAATGGGGGTTACCTCTCACACGCTTCAGATAGAGACGACTTAAAATACTCAAAGAATGAGGAACTAGAAAGGCCTTTTCTATTTTAGCCTACACACCCTTTGAAATGCTCGTGGCCAGCTGCCGCTTCTTTTTTTTTAGCCAGTCTTCGCACTGTGGGATTGTACAACTTGTGCTGCTAGAGTAGGCGCTCTGCAGGTCTCTGAATGACTAGCACAGTGGTGGCAAACTGATGGTCGGGACTCATGAGTGGGTTGTGGATTGGGCTGAGGGGAGTTGCAACACACAATGTTAAACCTTCTGAAACAAGAAAAAAAAAATAGAACTTACTGCACACCAGAAACTTTCAGTTTAAACCAGTCAAATTAAACACTGCAACTGCTACATATACCATACTAGTTACGGTGTACACACAGTTACTTTGATATCTGTTTCAAATAAACTGAATTCCACATGTTTGTCTGCATTTTAAATAAGTCACAAATGCAGTCACAGTAAAATGTATTTGCTTATTTAGTGGTTGGTATGCTCAGAAGTTTTGGAAGCCACTGGACCAGAACATTTGGTTGTGCATGATGGGGCAGAGAGAACCTAGCTTGCTAGCTAGGGAACCGTTGCTCTTCCTGGACCGTGCTGTGGCCTGCAAGGCAGCTGGACATGGTTAGCATTAGCATGGCCTCGATTTGGGCTGGGATCACTCCAATGAGAACAAGTGTTTTTAGCTGGAGGCGTCACTCAGCCAGGAAGAAGCTTTGCCAGTTATTTACTGATTATCACTCATTATAGTTTATTTGATGTATTTCCCTAATTACCAAATTAATAATTAGCAGCACATACAATATATTACTTTTGTTTAGGATTAGTGGAGTACTCACGTATTGCACCAATAAAGTATGTCTATGTAACTGAGGTGATTACACCATAGTGCAGTACACTTGTAGGAATAAAATGGTCCACAGTGCTCTGTTCTTGCAGTTTTCTGTTCTGTTAGGGTGAATTATGTCCTGTATGGTGCACTCTGGAAGATTAATGGAAGTGTTCACATTTACGGATTTTTATCATCTGTAGACCATGTCAGGATTTCCTTGCCCTTTGTAAGGTGTGACCACATTGCACTCAAAGATAACTGAATATTATGCAATAGTCACAGACTATAGGTGCATTTGCCTGCCTGCCTTCCTGTTGTGCCGCCAGTCTGCTGTCGAATGTGAACCGTTCCACCATTTTCCATTGATTTATGTATTATTACTGAGGGACATATCTAAATAAAAAAAGGCTGGAACTGTTGATGTGAGTAACAGATGTTGGTCCACTGAGCACCTCCCCTGATGGCGGAAGCGTTAACAGCGATGGGCGAGGGATTTTCCCTGAAGATACTTTCCTGTCTTAAACACGGGCGCTTTTGCCACATCCTGCTGGCACGGCGGGCACGGACGGCGGGCACTGCCGGGTGGCGCAGCTCTATCTCGCTCTGCCGCCTGCGTCTTTATGCTGGCTCTGCCTTTTGGGTTTCCTCCACCGGGTTCCTCCTCTGCGGTTCCTCGCCCTCGCCCCCAGAGCGGGGGGAAGATTCTCTGCAGCAGACGCAGGGCTGGTTCCTTCCGTCCTCTCTGCTTTTTTACTCACGCAGGTTCCAGTTTGCGATGCAGTTTCAGGTGCTGTATTGCAGTATGTGCATATTCTTGAAGAGGCGAGCCCAAGGACAGAGTATCCATTTCCAAGTATTGTTCTCAAAGCCAACCATTCACGAATACTCGTAAGATGCATCACATTGGAATGTTACTAATGCTGGATTATTATTAACATTGAAGGTCTCCCTACTACTGAAACTGTAACATTCCAATTTGATGCATCTTATGATCATTCTTGAAGAGGCGAGCCCAAGGATTGAATATCTATTGCCACAAGTATTGTTCTTAAAGCCACCCCTTCACAAATACTCATAAGATGAATCAAATTGGAATGTTACAGTTTCAGTGGTAGGGAGACATTCAATGTTGGAGCTGATCATCTGGTTTGGTCTATGGAATTTATTGCGAAGTCATCGGGATGTTGCTAGACACTTCATAAGATCTTTTTTTTTTTTTTTTGCCATATTGTTTCCCTCATGCTGATGAGGGAAACTATCTGGCAACCCACAGAGGAAACCCTGTGGGGAAACCTGATTGGTGGGAGGGTGGTGTTCTTTTTTTCAGAGAAAAAAAGATGCAATTCCTTCAGCAGAGCGCTGTGTGTGGGTGTGTATTATTGCGTGTGTATGTGTGTGTGTGTGTGTGTGTGCGCGCTCATGCATGCTTGTGTGCATAGACGTGAGTAATGCGATCTGAATAAGGCCATTTTTGGCTTAGGTTCTGAAAGTGTGACTGTTGAGCTGAGACTGGCCTGCAGCCACAGAGCTAGCACATATATTCTGTATCATGATATCCAACTCAGCTCAGCTCAGCGTCTTTTCACCACAAAATTAAGATCTGTCTTTTGTGGCAGAATGAATTGTGTTGGTTTTGGATTTTTCAGTTATCCTGCCCCCGTTGGTTGGAATGCCTATTGAGTGAGTTACTGTGTAACACTGAAGTTCTGACTCGCTCAGTCCTGCTGGGTAATCAGTGAGATTTAGCTTTTATTTCTGTGCCTTTTGCATCTGATCTTGGATGAGAATCTCAATGTCACTCTACAGTACATGGTTGGAGATAGGGGTGGAAAAGCTGCTCGTAGACTTGTCATCAAGAGCAGATAATTACCTCAAAGAAATATGAGTATGATTGTGCAAAACATATGCTGTATATTGTGGCATTTCAATTAAAAGTAGGGCTTATGGTGGAAATAAATGCAGGAATGTCAATATTTCCAGAAACAGAAAATCACTAATAGTTTGTTTAGTAGTTCAACAGTTCAACAGTTAACTTTCCAGTTTTTCACCACATTGGCTCAAAAGCTTTAATCTATTTTATTTTAGTTCTTTCTGGAAATGACAGTCTCCTTACTTAATTGTAATGGCCAAACAATATACACTATGAGAGAAACCAGGGCTCCAAGGCAGTTGGACAGTTGCATAGGCTCTCTTGTGATGCCTATATACATGTAGCGTGTCACTATGTAATAACTGAGTAGTTCATTGTGGAACATTTGACGCGGGCAGTGATGGTGGTGGGACTTGCAGGGCTGAACCTGACCCTTGACATCTCTTTATGCATGGATGATGGAGGTCACACTAACAGAGGCTCAGAGCTGCTTGCGTCTGAAGTTCAGCGTGAACACGCTGCTCAGATCAAAAGAATGAAGGAAACAGAGTGCACTCAACAGTTTTCTTTTTTTCAAAGAAACAATAGTGAGAGACTTTATAAAGCCAAAAAAATAGAATCCGCAATCAGATCTCGTAAAATCAGATTGGTTCACATTGTAATGTACGCTATACTGATTTGATCAGTGAACTGGTTTTATGTGCTTGTGACAAATATAGGCACAGGACACATTTGAATCTAATGTACACTGACACACTTGAATTTAAAGCCTTCTCATAGCCGTTTTTGTCAGTAGCTTGTTTGGTGTAGCTTTTTATGAACACAGTTGTTTATGTTACTGAAAATGTTGATATACGCTCTTTTGTTTCTAAACTTCAGGCTGTGATGAGAGTGCAGTCCATTCCTGTTTGAACAGTAGTGACTGTTTTTGAGACTCCTCTTGTGAGGAGTTATTAGGAGGATGGCTTTGTCCTATTGCTCTATACCTCTCAGTGGTCATCCTCTCTCAGCACCCCCCCCCCCCCCCCATTCATTCTGTTGGATTCATGCAGTACATTTGCGGATGTGCTGGCAGTCATGTAATGCGATGTACAACATCGAAAATGAACATATAATCATGTGATTAACGTAGCGTAGCAGGACATATGGCAAGCTCCGGGCCTTGCTTTGTTACCAGTTTTGGATCCCAGATTTTGTGGGTGTAAGCAATGAGCAGAGCTGCCTTGGCTCGCTCTGTTCCAGCCCATTCTCTGAGCCGAGGCGGAGGAGGAAGAAGGATGGTTCAGAGACAGATCCGCCCGACAGGAAAAACCAGATCCCTCCTGAGGGTGAGCCAGCGTTCCCGACATGCCGGGGCCGATTGGGGCTCCTTCCCACACCAGGCTGATCCTCGCTCCTTAGCCTCTGTGCCACACCTCCTCCACTCCTTCTAAAATTCATTAAGTGACCAGGTGTCACAAGTTCAGAATGTATCTGTTAGCACACACCTACATTAAGGGCAAAGTGCACAGTTTCTCATTTTTTTTTTTTCACAATTACTTAAATAACTTAAATAACTTCATTGAGTTAAGTGATTTAAGATGATCTCTGCTTGAGGGCAAGACATCGCATTGTCTCCCAGGAAGCACACCTGCTCTGCCACTGTGGCCCCTCCTGGTCACACTGAATTCAGTATAAAATTTCTCCTAAATGACAACTGGATGCAAGCGTGACCTTTTTTGTTCTTATGTGGTTTTTGAATGGGCATCAGTCAGACATGCAAAATTTTAAAATCTTTCCTTTGCCATTTTCATCTCTCGCTCTCACTCTCTCTCTCTCTGTCTCTCTCCACCCTCTCTTTCTACCTGATTTTCTCTCTATATATAACAGCTGCATTAATTAACATTATTCATTATTAATCATGTAACGCACTAGCCATTACAATTTTTGAAAGTCACTGTTCATTTTAACACATATTACATGAATATAATATCTTAAACAAAGAGCATTAGAGGTAACCGAGAATCTTAAAAAACCAATTTAAAGAATCTAATCATTAACATCCGGTGTCATGATATTTGGCTTCTTTGTAAAGAGAGGCTTTTGTGAGTGAGTTGCTGCGCTTGTCTTTAGATCTGACATCATGTGAGTTGATCTGTACAGACGCACACGCACACACACCCACACACACACACACACAAACACACACACAGGCAGCACTCTGCATTACATCCAGGATGGTTCATAGAGCCTGGTTTTGCCATTTTTCTGGAATATGAGGACAGTGACATAGCATGTACATGCTTGATCCCAAAGGTGTTGGATGGGGTAGACTGCCTCTGTGCAGGCCAGTCAAGGTCTTCCACACCATTCTGGACAAAACCATTTCTATATGGCTCTCACTGTGTGCCTGGGTGCATTGTCATGCTGAAACAGGAAAGGGTCTTCCTCAAAATGTTGGAGAAGCACAGAATTGTCTTGTCTAGAATGTGATTGTATGCTGTCACATTAAGGTTTGCCTTCACTGGAACTAAGGGGCCAAAACCATGAAAAACACCCTAGACCAAGGGGGGTCCAGATACTTCTGGTCATATAGTGTATATGTCTATATTGGCTCCGTTTTGTACAGAAAACAATGTTCTGAACTCAATACATCTTTTATTTTCTGAGTATTGTTGCGAATAAAATGAAATAATTACATAATTTACTGGTTGTCCGGTACAGAAAACCAGTTGTCCCAGGCAACTAGACTAAAGATTTGTCTACCTGTCTCCTTTTGTAGAAATTAATCATCTTACTGGTCCTTACACTGTCTACAGAAAGCTGGTTTTACATAAGAACATTTCATATGAATTAGTGAATTTATGTTTAGCTGTTCTTGTTTATGTCTGCCTCCTAGGTAATGGCCCATGCTCCCCCACAGAGGAGCATGCCCGGATGCTAGTGGACCTGTCAGTGACCATGCCCACCAGGCTACACCCTCAGCCTCCAGACTCCCCCAGCGGTATGTTGCCATTCTTTCACGCATGTTTTGATTGGTCAATTTATAAGCCCTGTTGATGTGGCCCAATCAGATGGACAGTGGGGTGTTTCATTTGACTTTCTGTCCCTGGCCACTGTTTCCACGTTACTGTCTGAATGGGCTGCCATAGGGGAGTGATGGCTAGTATACTTTGGCCTGGATAAAAAAAAATTGATAGCTTTGAATCACAATTAAATGATTGAATCCAGGCCTCATGCAATGAAACGGTTCTCAGTAACCTTTTCGGCTGGGTCTGGTCTATCAAGCATGGGCATAATGGCAGAAAGACTTATTGCTGCAAAAAGGGTTGTGTGCAATGGCAGTCAGAGTACCATGAGAGAGAGCAACTGTAGACATTCAGGAATTGATAACTTGGACTACACTGAATTGCCTTCAAGGTTAACAAAACTGTGTCCTTTTCCTTCCATGTCACCCCTCTCTCTCTCTCTCTCTCTCTCCCCTGCTTTAAGCAGATAGAACTGAGTTCTGCATTTCAAATTTAAAGTGTCAATCGTTCATTTCCCAGTTTAAGAGAACTTGGCAACATCTGTGGTCACTGGTGGTCACAAGTTAGTTTTCATACTCCAAATACTTCATACTTCCATTTGAAAGAAAACTACACCCCCCAAAAAGCAGCATGGTTTGCTTGGGGGTGTAGCTCTAGACTCGCATTGAGTGTTTGTCATAGAAGATAATCCAGCGGTAGTGTATTTTGGGGAAAGAAGACTGCCTAGAGACAGTCAGCAGTGTTGTCAAACACAGTAATATTGAGCAACATACCAAAACTAATTTTAACGCCCTTATTTGTCATGATTGATGTCTCTAACAGTAAAATTTATCAACAGATGTAGTTACATTTGATACAGTTTACTGTTAGAGACATCAATCATGACAAATAAGGACGATAATGTTTGGCAACAACATCAGAATGTGTAAATATGTATCTGCACCCCCTAAAGTAGTTGGAAATACATCATGTCTCTGCTATAATGGCCTAAATAGCTATAGAATAGGAGCTTGCTCTTCTGCATTCAACATTCAAGTTCCTGTATGTGCATCATCACATTTGATTACTTGACGGGACTGGACGCATGCGACAGCACCAATGAAAAATAGCATATGGAGGAGCTAATACAGAACCCAGATAAATTTAATGAATATTGCTACAAAAATGCCAGTGTGAAATCATATCAAATATGGTGTTTGTTAAAGTATAAAAAAATAAGTGTTGACACTTTAAATATTCGGATGCTCCAAGGTGCTCAGGATTGAATATTCACATAATCGAACCTTGTTACGTTCTGTGTAAACAATACATCACTGCAAAGTTAACTACATTCACTCACTTTTCAAGCAGGGGAATTGACAGCAAAAATGTATTGTCTGGTACTTCCTACAATGTTCTTGGGTTTTCATTCTGGAACTTTAAGTGAGGTAACATTCAGAATTTGAATTAATCTCATGTTTGATCTCTTCCCCAGTAAGACAGTCGTGGTTGCTCGATTAACGTAGTGCGTGTCACTGCAATGTGACACACAGAAAAAAGGAAGCTCTTCTTCATATCTTGTCAGAGACAGAGAGAGAAACATTTCCCTTGAGAGAGGAGGGGGGAGGGGAGCTGGTGGCTTGCAATAACCCCAGCTATCTGGGCACATTCTTGTTGATATACTTTATCAGAATTATCATGACCATAAGTAATCTTGTGAGAGTGGCATGAATTATCTGGGAAGGAAGATATTTTTCAAAACACTGTCAACTCTTATCAAATAGGTAACAGAAGCATCGCAAGGGCATGTGTATAGAACTGTCTGGTGTCTCTCCATATAAATAAATACACATCTTCCATCACCTTATGATAAGGTTTCCTGTTCCATCTGAGTTTTTGCTCTTACTGTACTATATATTGTCATAGATGGAGAGACCCTTGAGGTGTTCAAGACCAGATTTGACACAGTGCTAGTTACTCTCTAAACAGCAGGCAAGTTTTTTGCTGATTGAAATGTGTTTCTGTAATACATTTTCTATTAATTGTGTTAATTTATTTGTTTTGTAATGCAAGTGAGGTCTGAATAAAAGAAAAGGAAAATATGTAAAATATCAGTTTAACAAGATTTTAACGAATGGTCACTTTGTATAGACATAAATATAAAGGATTGTATATTGTACTTTAAGAGTACTTATGTTTTACTCTTAAAGTGCATTTGATCTCTAGACTTGTTGAAAACTGCTGTTGAAAACTAAATGTTTTGCTGGTTACTGTCAGGTCTTTAATTAGAGCAGAGCAGGCAGATACACACACACATGCGCGCGCGCACATACACACACACGCACACACACAACGGTACTTTAGTGAATGTGTGGTAGAGACCAAGTGAAACTGGCTTGTCTTTAAATAGTATCTAGGCTGCAGGGCCCAGTATTTGGGGGTTATTTTGTTAAATGCCTTATTAATATCAGCCCTGACCCATAATTGCTGAAGTGCTGGTTTTCTCATGAAAATGGCTGCCACAGAGTTTGGTTGGGAGTCCGGAGAGCCTTCTGGTTTTTGCTCTTATGTTAAAATCGGCAACTGTTTCAATCCCAAGAAACCAGGCTATGTGGGTTAACAGTGAAATCGCTGTCACCCTTCTCTCTATCATGACAAATGGGTCCTTTTGAAAGCAGGCAGAATCATGCAGTGCCTGACCAACAGATCCAGGTTCGCAGAGCAATTGTAGTCACCACTCACCTGTAGGGTTCAGAATCATGGTTCATGTTCAGTAAGCAACTCTAGCGTCTAGATTGTTTTTACCAACAATTCTCACATTCTATCATGAACTTGAAAGGACCATGTCACTAATAAGGACATCCCAGAGAGAGCCCAGATACCCTACATTAAATCTATCATATTTATTCATCAGTTACTCTATGTTGGCTGTTTTTAAAGTTGTAAATAGCTGCATGGCCTACACAGATCCCTATTTGGTGATGTCACAGTTTAGACAAGGTTCCATGTGTTCCTACTTTTTCCTACAGCTACTGCATCACTAAATATAGTATATCTATGTGTACATCTGGGTCTGTTTAAGCTGGATTTGTATGTGATCTTGGTTCTGGATCATCTGCTAAGCAATTGAATAAAAATGATTAAAAAGTTGCTTTATTGCGTTTACTGTATTTAAACAGGCAGGTCATTTACACTCTTCAGTGAATAGAATGTAATTAAAGGTGAGATTGAATACATATTTAATGTACAGTTTTAGATACAGTTAGATAAAAAGTTTTGTTTTTCTTTTTTTTCACTTTCAGGCTATTTACATGAACATATGTGGATACTATAATAAAACACTGTATTGATAAGCTTGGGGAAGCCAGATAAAGTGGCGCCTTGTACTTGTTATTTGTGTGATTCGAAAGGCATAATGGTTCTGGTTGTACTAGATATTTATGCTGATTACATTAAAATGTGTATAGAAGAGGAAAGTACTGTATACTACAGGATTAGTAGATTTCACCATTTTGTGGTCAAAGATTATCTGTTTCTGGCTCCAGTCTTTAACTAGTGTGTATGGTCTATTACCAGTCCCTACAGTCAAGCAAGAGGAAGGTGGGGAAGAGGAGGGGGAGAAGAATGGCTTAGAGGAGGCAGGCAGAAGTGTCGAGGAAGTGTCTGGATTGGATGAGCCCTCGACTGACAGCCCCAACAACGTACAAGATGGAGATCCGCAGACAGTAGGGTCATGTGACACTGGGACTCGACTACCCAATGGTAACTTGGCCTACAGTACTGTATATGTTCTTAATGGGGAATTGAAGCCTTGTGAATCACATAATAGGTGGAGCTACAATGAGCTGCCAGTCACAGATCTAAATGAACCAATTAGACTTGCTTTCCACAACATAATATTATTATTGATTCATATTAGTGAGTCACTGACATTATATGTTCACTCCACCAACATTTGCTTGGATTTGATGACTGTATTGATTGCTTTGATGAAACTAGTATCTATAAATGTAGTCTTACCAAGATAAGATGTTCTTTTTTGTGGCTGCTATTTGTCAATTTACATTTTAAGGAATTGATCTTGCATTTACACGTTCATTCACTATCACTAGAATTATTGCTGCTATGAAAATTCTATTCTTGTTTTTTTTTTTCCCTCTTGCCTGTTGTTACGTGGGTGTGGACGTATTGTAGGTTTTGCTGTTCTGCAGAACACAATGGCTTAAGACCTAGAAACTTTCTTAAGGAAAATATCCCTGGAATCTTCCACAACCTGTTACCCTGCCCCAAAAAGACGAGGCAATTGATCCATGCAGAAGGATCATATTTCACTTTTCCAAACGACAAACCTTCAAAGGCCGCTGGTGATTGGATAATATTCATGTTATTGTTTTCTGCTAGCTCAGATAGGGGAAAGAAGGTTCCCCAGTTGTCGAAATTATTGTAAAATGAAGGAATTGTAAACTCTTGTGTTTCTTGTGGTGATTTTGGTGATTTAATCAGTTCATTATTCCCAATTGTGTAACAGCCCAAAAACAAGAAACTTAATAATGAATGACTATGGGAACTTTGTGGAGTGTGTGTGTCTTTGGTCAGCGATGAATACCCATCTGATGACACACTTTTGGGGCATCAGTGGAGCCCGTGTGTGTGTATAGTGCACTGCATGAAAAACAAAAGAAAGACCTGGAAGAAAGACCTGTTAAATTTCAGTGAAATTTGGGTTGTTTCCGTTATGAGCGGTAGTTTCCCTGTGTCAACACATGTATTTCCATAAACTTCTGCACACTCCCGGGCCATGTCTGTGATCAGGGATTTTCGGACTCAGATGTCCCCAATTAATTCATGTCCTGTGTCTAATTTTCACTGAAATGTGTTCTGAGACGTGGGCGGCCCTGTTCGGCGATTTATACCGAGTGTGTGGACGAGAACATCTCCGTGCACAACATTATGTCCGAACACAAAACTGTGGTTTCCGACATTGACACGTAGCACATGGCAGGAAATGTGTCCGTTTTCGAATTTGCTACCGCCTCGTAAATGCACTTTTTCATGCAGTGGTGAGAGATTTGGGGGAGACCTGAACACTGCTTTTTCTGTCTAAGCTGGAGACGAGAGGCCATTCCACTGCAGCCAGTGTGGTGTCTCCTTCACCCAGAAGGGCAATCTGCTGAGACACGTGAAGCTCCACTCTGGCGAGAAACCCTTCAAGTGCCCCTTCTGCAGCTACGCCTGCCGCCGACGCGATGCCCTGACCGGACACCTGCGCACTCATTCGGGTAGGCCATCCATCTTGTGACTGTTCTGCCCCAAGCCCCTCCCACCATTCCCTCAAGACACCACCTCCCTACTGCTGTCCTTGGATTAGCTGTCTTTTCTGCTTTGCCCTGAGCAAAAGAGAAAGATGCGGTTTCTTCTACCTACCAATGGATTCTTTGCCTCTCTTATCTCCCCTCCCCACTCCCATGCCTGACACCTTCATTGGACAGGATTTGCATCAGATGGGAATGTCAGGAACTCGCTTCAGAGCTGGGAATGCTTGGAAAGTGACCTGCCTTCTGGCTCTGCTACACAACGCTGCTCTGTGACTGCTTTTATTCTCTCCATCTCTGCTCGACCCTTCTCTTCCTCTCATTACACCTCTTCTCCCATCTCTTCGCCCCTGTTTTTCTTGTTTGTCATCCTGCATTTCTCCTGATCTCTCACCCTCATCCTCCTTCCCTCCCATCTACCTTCGTTCCACCCCCCCCCATCGTCTCCCTCTCTCTCCTCTCCCTTTTCCCATTCTCTGTCCATTACCCCCTCTCACCCTTTTTCTCAAAATAGTGGAAGGCTCTAAACAGGCTTACCTGCAATGACAGAAGTTATAAAATGTTGCAGAAGAATGTATTTCCTCTCTTTCTTTCTCTGTGCATCCTTCTCTCACTCATTCTCGTATGGTGTTGTGCCCAGTAAACAGGTTTATGGCAGAAATCCAGGTTTCACGCACTGAAAGACAGTTGCTCAGTTGTCTGACTGCTGTTTGGAAAGACATTTCACTAAATTGCAATAATGACACCTTGTAGGTCGGCTGAAGTGCGAGAATTGTATGCGTATATGACTCAATGTTGCCTTTTCATGAATTTCAAAACTCCACTATTGGGGGATAATCTTAAGGTACCTTCACACCGAGCACTATAACTATAAATTATAACGACAACAGTAATGATACAAACATGATACAAGCATACACACTGCACAATATCGTTCCACTGTATCATTCTGTGAAGCACGATTTGGAAGGGAGGACAACTATTTCACTAATGTCAAACTACTGTACTCACTTTCTAAAATAATGTGCACTTTTTGCATTCATATTTTATGGAATGGCCACCATTAAGCAAAAAATGGAGGCATTTTGGGCTTATTTTCCTAAAGCAGAGCATTGTGTTATTTATTAACTAGAGGTGAAATGGTGTTGTGGTATGTTTTTCATAACCTGAGGTATATTTTCAGCTGATGAATGTTTTTAATTAAGTTACTATGTAATTCTATATACATATGAAAGGAAAGGAAAAGGAAGTTGCCTGTTCTTTCAGTTTCCTGTTACTTTTCAAACCACTATCCTTTCAACAAATCATGTTTTGGAGATATCACCGATGAGAATGACTGCACCTGATTTTCAGATACATTTCTTTACAAATTGAAAAAGAACACCATTCCCTGTTACTAAGAAACTACATGAGTGGTTACTGGCTTAGTGAACCTTGTCAGACATATTCCAGGTAGGGGAATAGTGATAGATGAAGAAAAAAAAAGAAAGGAAAAGAAAATCATCTGCAGGAAAGAAGAATATTTAAACCATAAGCCTTGTTGGTCTGATGCAAAAGACCAACTTCATACTTTTTGTTTCTACAGAGATGCCAGGAGTGGCATGGATAGATAATGATTGACTGGAGACTGAGACCACTGCTAATGGCATTGGCCGAAAATGTACATGCTCACTCCTTCATTTTATCCACTACACTTTCCTTCAGTTACTGTGCTGCTGTATTGCTGGGCATTTGTGTGGGCTCCTGAGGCAGGGATCACCTGTAGGAGTCTTTACTGTGGTTGTAGTAAATAGCATCCCACTCTTGACTGTATCAGGTTTTCCGGAGCGTGTGCAGCTCAGATGAAGTCAGAGTGCATGTATGACGCCCACTGTTTCTCAGTCTAGCCGAGATCCAGCGCGTAGCGTTAGGGCTGTTTGAGGCTGGTGCAGAGGGCTCTAGCCCCACTGTTGTTTCCCCTCGTGTCCTGTCTTCATGATGTTGTCTATATCTCCTGATTGTTATGAATCACCAGAGTAGGCTGCTTCTTTGAAAGGCTCAAATATGTTTGTAATGAATGAAACCACATAGGGTGTGGTTTTGAATCGATTTTTCACTTACAGGTTATTTGGAGGTTTATAATGTGAGGAGGTTTCATTCTAATGTTTCTTTTCCACAGTGGGGAAACCGCACAAATGCAACTTATGTGGGCGGAGCTACAAACAGCGGGCGTCTTTGGAGGAGCACAAGGAGCGCTGCCATAGCTACATGCAGAGGGTCAATGCAAACTCTGCCCCAAATTCTGGACCATACCAAGGTTGGTATGCAGTAGATAATCATTGGGTCTGATAGAAAATGAACAGATTAAATCCTCAAGACTAATTCTATTGTTTGAATTTCAAAACTTTTACAGTAACAGTAGCCGCTTGCTGTCATATTTTAAGATTATGGTACTTGTACCTTAACTACAAATAAGCATGACTTTCAAAATAGTTACTGTGTATCAGAGTATTGTATTTACCCAGCATCTACAAAAAATGGCTTCATTGTAAAAATCTTTTGGGTCCACACGTGCTCATTACCCTTTCTAATATGAACATGTTAATTTACACCCTCTCTCTCACCCACAAAACAGCAGAGGAGTCTCTTAAGGAACAGCAGCCCTTGATGGACGCCGTGTCCATCGCGTCCTTTGACCGCCCGCCCGTGATCGAGAGGCTGCAGGGCAATGTGGGAAAGAGGAAGAGCACCACGCCTCAGAAATTTGTTGGTGGGTCTGATGGGCACAGTTTTAGGGTCTGGGGGTGAATTTGGGGGCCAGTTTTAATTTTTGTGGGTGAATTTGAAAAGCATTTTAAAGGGGTTTTGATAGACACATCTATAAGGGTTGGCATGACTGTTTGTGGCTCAATTTGAGCATTTGAATTATATATGAGTTATAGGACTTGATGGTAAAACTGTAAAAAGTTTTAAAGCAGAATCTATTCAAATAGTGGCTAAGGGACATGATTAAAAGGCAAATTTACAGATTTGAGGGTAACCATGAGAGGCACAGTTACTGGGTTTGAGGGCAAGTGTGATACTACATTACATTACATTACATTATAGGCATTTAGCTGACGCTCTTATCCAGAGCGACTTACAACAGTGTAACCAAACTCAGGATCAAGTCCACTTAAGTCCATGGAACAACATGCAGATAAAAAGCCTTTACTATGATGCATACATTAAGGAGAAACAAGATAGTCTGACCAAAAATTTTTTTTTTTTTTTTTTTTTTAATAGTTATGGGAGGGGGTTTAGGAAGAGGAGAGAGGTACACAGAGAAGAGGTGCGTCTTGAGTTTCCGTTTGAAGGTGCTCAGACACTCTGCTGTTCTGACCTCCACTGGAAGGTCGTTCCACCATCGTGGGGCCAGAACTGCAAAGAGTCGAGACCTTGTTGCTGCTCGTGTAGGGGAGGAACGCCGCCCTGTAGTAGCCGATCGGAGCGATCTGGCCGGCTTGTAGGGTCTGATCATCTTCTGCAGATAACCAGGAGCTGACCCCTTGACTGCTTGGAAAGCAAGCACCAGTGTCTTAAACCGGATGCGAGCTTGCACTGGTAGCCAGTGGAGGGAGATGAGGAGGGGAGTGACGTGGGAGTCACGAGGGAGGTTGTAAACCAGACGTGCTGCTGCACTACATACTAACTTAGCTACATACTAATATGTAGCTAAGAGGCTAAGGCAATATCTAAATTTTGCAATGGCATAGAATTGCAGATCCATATAAGATATGAACACCTAAATGAGACAGGCAATTACATAAATCTACCAAACACATTTTCCACAATCTATGTGTGAGCCAGGGCTATGCAGTGTGCACAAGACATTTTCCATTCAATTGTGCTAACTATTCATATGAGCTGTATTCATTCAAACAAAAGTGGAATTTACGTAAGTTCTCATGATGTCATTCTTTGCCTTGTGGAAGTGTTGAATTTCAGATTAATTTTTTTAGAAATCATGATCACCTTTGCTCTGCTGGAAGTCCTATCATTATTAGAATGTGCTGGCTTGAGTCTCAAAAATCAGGGAGTAATTTAAGGAAGAACAAAAAATGTTCATAGTTGAAAAAAGAAGCTTGCTAGAATGTCACAGAACAACAAGCCATTGTAAACTGTGGAAGGTCTTGGCAGAAAAATATTACATTCAAATTGAAAGAACATGAACAGTTTCTGAGAAAAAAATATTTCTGCTTGAAAGATTTTTCTTGCTCAAATTAACATTTATGATTCATTAGATAATGTTTCAAATCGAGAGAGAGAGAGAGAGAGAGAGAGAGATAAGAAGAAAGGAGACTAGAGGAGAAGACCTGTTTTTCATTTTGTGGTTTAGCACACCTGTCACATTTGTCTTCTGTCTTATTGAGAAGAGAAAAACAGCTCACCGCATCCACGTTTCTCAGGGGTTAAACTTCATACTCCTGTGGCTGCTGTGCTCGAATGGGGCTTTCCGCTCTCACAGCCGTCCTCCAAACACTATTTACTCTATTTCACACTATTTAACCCAAAC
This sequence comes from Anguilla rostrata, assembly GCF_018555375.3. Lineage (NCBI taxonomy): Eukaryota > Metazoa > Chordata > Actinopteri > Anguilliformes > Anguillidae > Anguilla > Anguilla rostrata. The sequence goes on from NC_057947.1 coordinate 20,253,037, forward strand.
GTAATCACCTGCTTAACGGCAGCACCGACGGCTTCTTTTAGCGTTTACTGAAGATTTCAAGGGGAAAATGTAAGGTTTAGTAACCTCCAAGTAAGGTTTATCATGCTCATGACAACATGAAATAAATGAAAATGTCAACTTTATGGTTTTGCATAGTTTCCATAAATATTTTGTGTTTCTCCTCCCAAAAGGATCATATACTATATGAGCAAAAGTATCTGGAAACCCCTGGTCTGGGCCTGTTTTTCATGGTTTTGGCTAGGCCAGTGAAGGCAAATCTTAATGCTACGGCATAATCATATTCTAGATGATTCTGTGCTTGCCCAAACAGTGCAATAAACAATAGTGTGGATGTAATTATTAATAATATATATAATATATATGCAAAAAATGCAAAAACTTTTTGAAAAATAAAAAATAGAAATAAAAGAGACAGAAAATAAGCATAAACAATCAGAAACCCCACAATTTGTTAAAGTCAAATTCTGGGGGAAAAAAGCATGAATTTAGTATAATCATGGAGAAATTCCCTATCTTACTGATAACTAGTGATGGTGTAATATAGCTACTGTGCCATCGTTTCAAGCTGATCCAGTTATGAGCCAAAATAAAGGAAGTGGGAGAGAAAGAAATCAGGCACCTCAGAGGAGTTTGTCTTCATATTTCCTCCTCATACCTATCACTTGTGATAGGTAATTGAGATGTTGAGTGCTAGGTGGATTATTGTAAATGTAATATTTGTGTGCTTAATTTTTTGTTAACTTTTGAACTCTTTGCTGTTAACATGCAATTATGCCATTATGTGATGATTATTGTTTTGTCCATAATTATACCCTTGGCTGCAGTATTGGGGTGGGGTTTAGTCTACAATGTGCAGACTGACTTTCATATTTTCATGTGTACTCTCTGCAGGTGAGAAGCTTATGCACTATGGCTATCCCGAGCAGCCATATGACATGGCCCTGAAGTATGATAAGGAGGCGGAACTTATGCAAGCCCAGATAATGGACCCGACTATCAGCAGTGGCGTCGCTTATCTGGGTGCTGACCCCATGCGGCCCCTCCTCCACCACCCAGCCTTAACTATGATCAACCCCCTCTTCCCCCAGAATTACAGCCTAGGGCCCCGTGATGCCCCGCTCCCACCGCCCCCTCCCCCAGAGCTACCCCCGTCCTCCAATGGCCCCCTCTCCCTGGTCCGTCCCAAACACCCCCTGGCACGCCACGGTGAGTCGCCTAGCAACAGCCGCCCGGGTTCCACGGGCTCTGAGCGCGGCAGTCCTCCCGAGAGGGCGGGCCAGCGTCTAAACCACACCCCCTGGGCCGGATCCAGCCTCGCCCACCACAGGAAGGAGGCGGCGGAGCCCGGTGAGCAGGAAGCAGCCAGCGACCGCGCAGAGGGCATCCGCGTTTTCAGCCGGGAGGGGCGTGAGCTGCGGGCATTCCGCTGCAGGCACTGCCGCGTGCTCTACCTGGACCACGTCATGTTCACTATCCACATGGGCTGCCATGGTTACAGGGACCCCCTGGAGTGCAACATCTGCGGCCACCGCAGCGAGGACCGCTACGAATTCTCCTCACACATTGTCCGCGGAGAGCACACCTTCCAGTAGAGGGCAGCAGCTGACAGACTGCGCTCAGAGGAAGGGCCATCCTTCGTGCGAGTCTCACTGAAGCTAGGCCTGTGCAAACATCCACCGACACGTACACTGGGCCTGCGTATGGCGGTCTGAAGTCCAAATTTCTCTGGTACCCCTGCCCTTCCTCTCGCAAAAATCTTGCCTTCTTTGCTACTCCAACAATCTCATACATGTAAAGGGACTCTGCTCATTGCATGCTGATATCCATTTAGCAAATGTGCTAACAATGGGCTGCTGTATCAGTTTTTTTATACCGCTCACTAATGTGCTTAGCCCACTTGGGCTGCTACAGTTTAGCCCTTTTGTGGGCACGCCATAGATTTTATTCTAGGGTTCAAATTTAAACATTGTTGGGCTAATGTCCCCAAAGAAGTATCAGGCCATCTGTTTCACTTGACCAGATGTCCAACGGACAAAATCACAGATTGTAAAACAGCCTATTAGGACCTGGTACAGCCTCTCAGTAAAGAGCTGAGGACTCTTGGGGAAGTGGGATGAGCGTTATCATAAGGCAGACTGGTCTATGGAAAAACACTTTTTTTTTTTTTACATAAGACTGGTCTTATGGGAACGGGAGGCAAGCTAGTGACTGTCTCACCAGATGGGGCTGGATGGAGTGTGACATCAAGCAGTAGATGACGGAAATCTGTAGTTGAGTCATTCCAAGACAGGCAATTTTGCCACACTCAGCTGAACATCCGGAGGGCAGACGCCCTGCCAAGTACAAGCTTGCTCACCACCTCCTTTACCAAAGCTATGAACACCAGTCTTCTTCCTGTGACAGACTTGTGGTGACTGATCTGGAAACACATCTTTAGTTGGTCTTGAAATGGACCTTCTGCATCCTCTTTAAAATCTCTGTACCAAAAAAGGGTACGATGAAGACTTTTGCTGAGGACTAGAGGCATGTCTCATACACTGTGCCTTGTAAATATGAAAAAATGGTACATAAGCACACACACACACACACACACGCACTGCAAAGTCCCCTAGCCACTCATTATTAAGGATTTTGTTTTTGGGCTGTTCCAAAAATGAGTGAAATTAACTGATGAAGAAGACCAATATCAATCCTATATAATTACTTCAATGTGCTGTTTTCTCTTTATTTTTTCTAGAAAATGTGAACAAAAAAATATGTGACAAGGCAGTTATTTTATTTCATTTATTTCCCATTAGACTTTGTATAAATATAGTCCACAGACAGGATCCATAAAGTTTGGGATTCTGAAAAAGAAATGAAGCATTTTTGTGAATACTTGAATTACACAAAAAACTGAACATATTACTATGTTGCAGTTATGATAATGAAAATGAAATGAAAATACAATAAATTATAAATTATTTTTGGATTATTTGTGATAACTGGCGATCAGTGACCTTGTAAAGCATTGCAGAAGTATATATAATGGGATAAGTACATTTATGTTTCTTATATTTATGTTTTTTTATATTTCTTATTTTGGCTCGTATGTATAAATTAACTTTCAAATGGCTTTAACTGTCAAATGGCTTTAAATATTGAAATAAATTGTGGGATGCCAGGTGTTGTAGGGTATTGTATTTATTTATTTTTTTTCTGAAAACATATGCATATCCTAAGCAGGTGCCAGTTACTAACAGGATTACTGTTGTCATTGAAGGAAGAAAATATGCTAATTATATAACAAAAAATTTAAGAGAAGCCAGGAATCGGGGGCTCTTTCCGGGTTTCTGGGTAATTTGCTAGAGCAAGCGCTACAATGACTACCACAGTTATGCGTATAGTCTTGAGTGTGAATGAAGGACCCAGGTACATTTCAGAGATCATGTCTGAGAGAGAGAGAGACAGAGTTGCAGAATTAATGGGTGAAAGGGTAGACTAGATGGAAATATAGCTGGGAGATTATAGGGACAGTTGTAGACTTGGGAAATGAGAGAAGCTTCCCCATCCAATTTGGGGGAAAGCGTAGGCTGTGACTGGACCTGTGTGTGCAATGTCCAGTGTCAAAGGAAAAACCAAAAACAGAGATGGGGGACCACCATTCGTCTCAGTTGTGTTATGGCATGTGGCCCCGCACCTGCATATAGGACTTATTACACCAGTTCTTATCGAATGATGCGCATAAATACATCGAAATCGATACGGAAATGTCAGGGTGAATTTTACTGGTGAAAAAGATTAATGCACTGTGCCTCAAGTCGAATCTGAACCGATACTTATTTAGCTGTTGAATGGGCTTTGAAGCGCAGCTGCATGTTTCAGAAAACTAGCTACACCTTCTCTGGAGGCCTCTGCGAAGTAGCATCAGTGGCGATGGAAGCTGCACAAAAGGGAATTGGCTGCAACTGCAAAACCGCAGGCTGAAAACGGAGGCGAGAGGCGCTAGCGGTTCCCCACTGTCCCGTGTCCGCTTTGCGCTAATTACGGAAGGGCGCAGTCACACCACACTCTCTCTCTCTCTCTCTCTCTCTCTCTCCTTCTCTCTCTCTCTCTCTCTCTCTCTCTCTCTCTCTCTCTCTCTCTCTCTCTCTCTCTCTCTCTCTCTCTCTCTCTCTCTCTCTCTCTCTCTCTCTCTCTCTCTCTCTCTCTCTCTTATTCTACTTTTAATCTCAATCGTATACTGACTGCAGGTGTATCCTAAGACTTAATTGTGCTCAAATACAGGACTGAGTAGTTTATTGAGCTGTCAAGAAAACAAAAACTAAGACAATTGATTGGAACAGAACCGGTGTTGTACGCCCCTGTGTTAGAAACATTTGAGTTGGTAATTCAAATGTAGTCATGTGACTTGGTCAGTAACACCAGAGCACGCCACTGCTCACCTCAGCTACAAACATATCAAAAATATAAGTAAAACTCCGCACAATTCTACGCACGGACAAAATCAATGAAAAAAATAATCATCCGTGTAACCTACATACATTTAATTTTACGAAATGTACTCAGAAAATTACTGAATTTTAGCGTCTCAAAACATTCACTTTATCATTATAGTGAACGTGCAACTCGCACTTCCTAAAGGGACGCGTAAGTAAAACGTATCAACGTTTGCCATTTAAATGGACTTCAGTTATTAATACGACATTAGGTAGTAAGCAGACCGGTACTTTTTGTTTGCAATAAACATTTGTACTTGAACACGACCACAGAAAAAAAAAGGATGTGCCACATTTAGTAGGCGAACTAAACATGAACACTGTGTTCCTTTTACTCACGTAAATATAATCCCATTCTTGTACGTAATTTGTAATATATGCTGCAATATAAACTCTATTAAAGTGATTAAATTCAGTTTTATTTGTATAGTGTTTTCAGTGTATCAAAGCACTTTACAGATATTCGGGCCCAGACTCCAGGGCGCCATAAGCAAGCCACTGGCTGTTACACTACTAACTCAGAGTGCATAGTGCCCCTATTGGATGCATACAAGCACTGCCAGGGTTGATGTAGCTTGGGATTTTGTTGTGCATGAATGACCACCAGATTGGTTGCATAATGCTATTCAGCACATGGAGACAAAATGAAAAAGACATTGATAGAATATTATTCTATTGTGTGAAATACTGGAGGTTAAATGAGTGCAAACCCATAAAAGAAAGAAATGTTCTTTTATGAGGTGTAGGCTACTTGATGAACAATCTAATAATTTCACTAGGAGACATGGCAGTTTGGAGTGGATGATGCCATTACTCTCTGTGCTGCTTCTTTCTACTTGTGCTTCCTGTGCACTGTCCTTGCTATAACTATTATTTGTATGCATGCACTTGTGTAGGCCTGTGAGTGTGAGAAAGACAGAAACAGAAGGAGACCTTGTGATGGAAAGCATGCGCCTCGGTTTGTGAAAAACCACAAAGTCAAGCCCCCATCTCTCCCACAGTGCAATTTTCTCTGTCATGAAAGGAGGTGCAGAGATGTTCAACACACTTATCAGTGTGAGAGACTTAGAGCTGGATTGAGCACATTTTACAGAGACCAACAGGTTGCATGCATAGGCGTGCATGTCTAGAAGCTATTTCATCTCTTATGTTTATTAAACTTTGAAGGCTGGCTGACAGAACTTCTGGTGTAGATTATTTTGGATAGGGGTTTGATCGATGGCCAGAATTACTGTTTGTCCAATGAACCAGGGCTTGAAATGGCAAAATGTCACATACCATACTCTTGATTTAATTCCCCTGGCCAGTAGAAATCCAGGAATTGCTGTGTGGGTGGAGCTACCAAAATGGATAGCCACACAAATCAGTGAGTTGTCAGAATTGTCTGTTTTGGAAATTCTTTACCCCATTTTACTTGCAATTTGGAATGTATGTGATTTCAACATGGATTACGTTTTCTGCATCATTATATGCACTGCCTTCCTCAAACCTATATTTATAGAGGGAAACTATGTAGCTAAATCATATGATAAATGATAAATATAGGCCTATTGTTCAGTGATTGACTACTGTGGAATTTGGCTTTGGTATAGGGTAGCAGGCTAACATTGGAAATGCAAACTGCTGTCAGTTTTGAGAACAAGTACATCTGCTGCAATTATTTAAAAGGAAAAATGAGTCTATACCAAAGAGAGAGGGTGCTAATTTAAAAATAATTATGTGTACTACTCTACTTAAGCAATCCATTCAACATTTATTGCACAATGTTTTTGTCTAGAATTTTGCTTATTGATCTTACATGAATGACAGGATGAAGCAACACTAATAAGTTGCACAATTGCATGTAGAATCATGAGGTAGCTAGCAGTGCATAGTGTGTATTCTTCAGTAAGTGTGAAATAAATAATATGTATGCATATTTATCTTATTTACATTTTTAAATACAGAGAAATTCTAATTTTAAAAATTATTTATATATTTATGATGCTCTTCTACGGTGCTTCCACTAGATGGTGTGAGCATATGCACAAAGTCAACTGCAGTCAACTTTCAGCATTTTTATAAAATATTGTTCATTTCGCATATCTCTTATTTGAAAGAACTGATGCTACAAGCACAAAAAAGCACAGAAAAGGCTCACACTGGTCTTATGTATTTCATTGATTAAATAATAATTTAATCAATGAAATACTGTACATAAAACTAGTTTGAACCTTTTCTGACTCAGAACTGTACAATGAAAGCTTTTTTTTCTTTCTAGAAAACTTGCATCAGGCATAGTTTTTCATTGGCATTTAGGCCTTTGCCCCCTAAAAGCATGTCAGTGTACTGATCATCATAAAAACATACAGCAAGATTGTACTCTCGAGATGGAAACATTCTTGCATCACTTTTACCAATTTTTGTGGTTTTCAGCCTCTTGGAGATGGGAAAGCCAGCTGATGTTCTGCCTTTATACATTATATCAGTTTAATTAGAAAAAGTTGCAAAATTGCAATTTTGTGCTCCTTGCATCCTATTTATATTACAGTTATTTAACATTACTCCGATTATGAAATCAGCATGTAGCAGCCCCAACCAGCCACAGTATTAAACTGTATTAAAGCCAATCATAGGTCAGAGGGAGCTTTCATTACAGTAATTTGCTGCACTGTTGCTTTGTGGGTTTGACACTGCTCATATCACTTGTTCTCATATGGATGCACTTCATTCCTAAATTAACAGTGATTCATGCCCTTCATTCAATACCACCAGCTCCAGACTGGCTCCCAACTGCAGTCTTCAATATTAACTTCCTGTGAAATGTGGCCCAGTCTTAAGTGGTACATGCTGTATGTACATGTGTCCCTTGTTGATGACACAGGTGAAGGGCTTGTATTTGTGATCGTGAGAGACTTTTCCTTTCAGTAACCATGTCCTACAAACTGTGCCACCAGAATATCATGCATCTCCCGTGCTACCTGTTTGATTGCCAGAAGAGTATGGTGTAAGCTAGCTATGGATATCATTGGCTTGTTTGACACTACTTCCTGGTACTGCTGTTTTACAAAGGGACTGAATGATTACAACAGAAGGCAGCTAGAGGGACTACAGGGTCAACCTTCCCTAAGGGTGCTCTTCAGTCCCCATGGTAACCCTGAATGCTCTTTGGTTACAGACACTACTCACTTCAACCTTCTTCACTACATTTTGTAGCAGAATCCTACTAGGTGGGAAGGTATTGTCTTCTTTTTCCACTAGATGGTGCTGTGGTCCTGTGAATTTCATGAACATGCTGCAAGAGAGAATTTTGCACATGTTCAGAAGTGAAGCAAACCGATGAAACGCCGTGCATGTTATGAAGAACTATCTTGATCCCTACATATTAAAAACAAACTATCTAGTTAAATTTTAGTGTACACTTTGGTGTATATTGCTTTGTTTTCAAATAGTGGCATGTACAAACAAGTTCTCACAATATGCTTCACATTTGGCCCGTCGAGAAGATATTGTTCAGGTCATAGTTTAAGAAGAGCACAACTCCGGTAGGGTACTTATTTGATTCTTGGGAACTGATGAACAGGCTGCAAGGATCATTTTAAAATATCCGAACAGTTTTTGCTTCTCGCACCATCTGGAAGCACTTGTGAGCCCTGAAGCTAAAGGCCCTGCTGGCCTGCTGGTAAGTCTTTGCAGTTTTGGGCATGAGAAGCAACACATCCTTTGATATTTGGATGTGGGGAAATTAGATCAATCAAGTATGCTGGTCGCAACCCATGTAACACTTTATTTGTAAGACAATTTTATAGTCATCACAGTATTCAATTATTAATTGGGAGCCAATGAAGGGAAGTAAGTTCAAATGAAATTTTAATTTAGCTACATGGTACAGTGCTTTGAATCTCAGGTTTCAATTCCCACTATCTTTTTCCTGAATACCATCTCACAACAACAATAACTTGGAAAAGGCTACTTACTTGAAGAACACTTTTATGCAACCAATTACTCTGTATAAGACCCTTAAACCTCTAATGTCTTAATTTCCATTTGTTTTGGAATTTTTACACAGAATTCCTGGCACTGCCTCTGACCTGTCCTGTTTGGCTATGGCTGTTTTTCTAATATTGCAACTCATAAGTTACTCTATTCACAGACATGAGATCAGCACTCAGGGATATTTTAAAGTGCTTGATGCATGCAGTTGGAAATATGCAATGCATAGAATAAGAGCTTCATAACTTGTTATGAGTATTTGAGATATTGTGATGTGACTTCTTTTTGGAGAATCATGGTGAGAGCTTTGTTTTAAGTGTTATTATTTACTCCAACAAAATTGCTTTTTTAAATTACTATTTTATGATCAATCTGAATATTGCCTGATTTTTAAAATGTATTTTATAAATCACCTGCATGTCAGAATATTCGCAAACAGCTCTTGTGTTGCTGCTAGTTCCTAGATTACCCCTTGTGATGAAATGGCAATGGCACAATATTTCTTCAATCCGTCAGAATGAAATGTTCTTAATGTTTTTTTTTTTTTTTTTTTTGCAGTCAATACACAAGCGTTGACAAAATGTTAGCATTATGACGCTGGTAACTAAATCCTAATGCAAATGGCGTTTAAAATACAAACTAAACATTTATTTTTGGTGTTGAAATGTATGCCTATGAAGTTTTTCGCGAAACTTCAGTGCTTTACTTTGAATGAGTTTTCATCGTTAAGTGTCTTGAAAATTGATTAAGACAGAGTAGAGGAACAACCAATTGTTTTGGTTTAAAATTATTACGCCTGTATTAATGAGGAATATACTGTATTTAATATTTTGAAGTGATGGGTTCCATATATATCGTAGCCTACGGAATAATAAAGGTATATAATACTGTCCGTATTTCCAAAATGCCAGTTGAATCTGAAGACCGTCCGTCTATCATGTAGTTCATTATAGTTTTGCTATATGTTCTCTATATCTGCTTCAGAAAACAATGGGTCTAAGGAATGAGTTCACATTGTTGTGTAAACTTCCACATGAAGCAAGGCTATATTTTTTTCTGCAAGCCCCGTGTTGTGTTTGAGCTATTACTGGACGTATTCTCTGCGTTGCAGAACCTTTTTGGGCTGGATGTTTGTGTACACTGCGCATGTCTAAGAGGCATTCGTGCCATCGGACAGGTGTGAAACTTTTTTTAAGTGCAGTGCGTTCTCCTGTGACTTCGTTGGAAACACACATTACGAAACTACGCTTATATCTTGCCGTCCTAATTTTTAAAATGTATTTATAGAATTGACTATCAATGCACTTGACGATCTTGCAGAACTTTGACGATCGTATTCGTTGACACTGTATGATTATTATATTTTCATAGTAGGTACAGCTGTAATTTGACAATTCATAATTTACCTGTCTCTTCAGTCTCCAGGACAGGTACTTTCAGTGCAACTGATATTTTAATTATTTTTGGCAACTCCAGAGCCAATAAGAGCAGACTTGGTATAACAAAAAGGCGGTGCTCATGGTGCACCAGCGGTATGTGGACCAATCAGTCGGGCAGAGGGAGGGAATACTCGCTCGCGAGCCGTCGCTGGGTACCGAACTCGGAGGAGAGTAATGGCACCAGAATAACATTGCACTCTGGGCAAGTCATAGTGAGTCAAGGAGATTAGCTGCTCTTAACTGAACTTCTAAGTCAGGCATAAACCAGAAGAAGACACATGTAGGAAACATTATTCAAAATTTGAGGATCGAAACGTTTACGGGCATTTGTTGTATTTCCAACTGGGAGCAAAAGGGATACGTTTCTTGACATGTGAATTCAAAGGAGTTACGACAACCCCCCCAAAATGAAGCTTACCTCTTTTCTGCGTTACTTCGCTTTTCTTTTGACTTATGTGGTGGTAGGAGTGAGCTTTTCTCAGTCAGGTGAGTGACAGTTTTAATGTCTCGGGCGCCACGGTTGTTTACCTGGCCGTGCGCATCACAGCGCGCGTGTTATTCGGTTACGCACAAACCGTATTGTGCCTGAATGTCTTCTGGAGTTTTCATAATCCTATCAGCTATAGAACCATAACAATGAAATGAACTGCCAAAAAGGAATGGTTGTTCGGTTGCATATAATTGTACTTTAAGAAGGAATATCTCTAGGAATAACAAATACATCTTTCAATCCTTATTTTTCATTGTACACGTGCTTAAGGTTTTATGGAGGTCTGCACGTTGGTTTCATCAGCTTGCTGAAATGGGTTCGAACGAATCTCTAATTAGGGAACGTTGTGCTTTCAGTTCCGCGCACAGAATGGCACTGTTGAATTCGCAGATAATAGAGCATTGAGTGTTCCCTCCACGTGTCCCGGGGACACACAGTAAGCCAACTAGTCTAGTCTACGTTTTTTCCCTTCTAATTCAGTCACTTGTGAGTGAAGGATTTAAACAATGTCTCTTGTTTTTCCTGATTGTTGCACTGCTGAATGAACTATTGTTCAAAAGTCCTCTTCTTAAAGTGTTTTGTAAGCCGTTGGTGATAGAAACTGGTCTGATGTTTTATGCATTACCCATCAATATTTATTTACGCATTTATAACTATATAATGCTACGTGTATTAGGATGCTTAGAGTTTAATCGTCACATATTGGTGTCTATTCTGTCATATAAATGAGAAAATACACATGTTTACTCCCCATGTTTACCCTGATTGGCAGTGATTACACCACCAGTAAATGGCGTGCGTGGAATAACTTTATAGGTTAAACATTTTGTCGTTTCAATTATAAAATCATCTTTATTATTATTATTTTATTGACTGGTTCATTTTTATGTATCTAAAAAAGTGGATGTGTGCTCCTGCTCGGTCGCCCGCGTTTTGAAAGGGGCACGATTCAATAACTCGCCAGGTTATTTAGTCCTGCGTTGCGGGTTGTTTTTCGTGAAATGTTTTCTTACCCGATAGTCCGATCGTCAGATAGTTGTAAAATGCACACGTTGCAATGACTGCATACTGTTCTGGCGTTTGATGCACCTATTCTGCATGCCTTTTCTCTGACAGTTAGACAGGCCCACTAATCGAATAAGTAAATTAGGCATACATGCACTAGTAATGTGGCTGTCGGTATGAACACACACTTGGCGTAGCTATAATGATTACAGTGTAGCCTATGCGTCACCTTTGTAGGACAAATTAAGCGACATCACTCATTGAATGGAGCAGTGTGCAACGCCACAAGGTGGTGATATCAACCGGAGAGACACAGCCAGACGCACATCCGATATGCGACTTTGTCTGGAGATGAAGATGCATTTGGAGCGCCCAAATGACATTTATTTAATGTCGCCGTGTATATATATATAAGCAAACTACAAATTCTGTCATAATGCATGATCAGAAATAAAGAAAACCTTTCTGAAAATGTATGACTTTTGGATCTGAACGGGTTGCGCTCTCACACCTGCTCTCGTTCAAAATGTTAGGAGCAATTGCGCACGGCTTCCAGAACGCGTCGTAAACAGAGTGGTGTCTGTTTTCTTTAAGAATTTTATGTCATTCGATATCGTTATCGCGCGACTACAGAAACTTTGTTAAACGTGGCATTTTTTTATGGTTTCTCAGGTAAAGCAGGGTTTTTGTTAGTTTTACGTGAGATTATTTCACATAGCGCTTCACTACGTAATGTCGTTCTCATAAATACATTTTAAAAAATAAAAACTTTAACAATGATGTAACCAATCCCCGATTTTCAATAATAATAATAATAATAATAATAATAATAATAATAATAATAACAATACAGTTCTAGAACATCGAGACTTGGAGAATATAAGATTTATTGAATACAAAAAAAAAAAAAAAAAATCAAATGGAAGAAGCATACACAAAATATCTGACACAAGTGAATACAGGACGTGTTTGAAACTATAACACAGTAATTTAAATTCTGAATTAAATATTCAGATTGTCAGTAGGGTAACGACTGCGTATGCAAAATGGTAGCCTATATACCCCGGCGGATGTGTCAGCCAAATCCAGTCGGTGTGTCATTTGACGTTCCTGGTTTTTAAACATTATTTTGACAGACCATGTGCACAGCCATCACCTCAAGTCCCCGTAAATCTTTGAAACAAAAACAAATAAACAAACATGCAACAATTCTATTTAAAGCGTATGAAAACAAAAAAAGAACAATATAATATATTACTATCACAGTAAACACAATTAGCAACAGGAATTTGATTAAATGTCATGAATTATTTAATTTGATTGTTTATTAACAAATGTGGAACAGATGGAGGCCTGCTCTATTAAAATGAGAACGTTGATTGCTGACTGGCCAGTTTAATCCTTTTATTTGAATAATACCAGCATGCTTTGGTATACCCAATCGTACTATCTCTGATAGTAATTTCCAATCGCCCGCAATTAGCCGACGTATACATTTATGTGCTAAGAATAGGTTCTACCTTATAACACAGATACACTAGTGAGATAGTTGTGATTTTCTGCATCCTGCCTTGCAACAGATGGCTCTACGTTTTTGATCACGATGAAATTTAACACTGTTTAGTGCTGAACCTCAATTTAAACCTCACAAGTGATCTCAGAACCTAAGAAATTATTTTATTTTAATTATATTTTTAATTGATTTTATTTTTAAATTATTTTTGCTTTGAAATTTTCCATTGTGACATATTTTTGTAACAACAATAAGGAGTCCAAATACAGTACTTACTGATGTGTTCTGTTTGGCCCTGGATTACAAGGTCACTAAAGGTTCTAGGCATCCCTCTCACAATTTGTTAATGTCAAGGTAATTGTTTTATATTTTTTCTTCAGTTCATCAGGGATGATTTAGTTTTGGGCATTCTTTTAAAAAAAAAAAAATTATTTCGGCTATTGCAGTATAATTCAATTTCTTATTGAAATTCTTGTAGTGTTGTTGCTGGATGTACTAATAAATACTAAATACTTAAAATTCAAAATACAGTTAACTTGTTATAATTAGCATAGGTATTTAAGCTATACAGCCAATTGTGTGGGGGCGTGTGCGTGTGCATGTGTGTGTGTGTGTGTGTTACTTCAATGTGAAAGTGACTTTATTCCTTGGTTGAGTGCAGTGCATCGAGTGCAGTCTTTTGATAAGGAACACATGCAAGCAAAGAATCTGTTTATATAACTTCAACTGTTTATTTAACTAGGGTCATCCTTTTGCATTTAGTCCTCAGTCCTGGACATAATCTGTTTTTTTGTTTTTATTTCATAGATCAATTCAAGCACTTTGTGACAGTTAATACTAGTTACTCTCCTAGAGATATATGTTTCTACTACAAAGCTCTGAAAGCTATGCCTTGTATTAACAACTCTATTAGAGGGTGCAGAGAAAAAAAAAAAAAACTTTATAGTGTCAGTGTAAAAATGACCCTAAACTAACTTCCACTTGTGCTCTGTAATCCACTTGGATAACCTCTATTACAATGTAAAGGATTCATCTCCCTTATACTCAATTTGTTGAGACTGAAGAGATTATACCTTAAGCCGCGTTTAGAATGTAATTGTTTGATCCCCAGCATCCTTCTTGTTGCCCTTCTTTGTATACTTTTGTGAGATTATATGTAATTTCAGAGCATGGTGCCCAGAAGGAGTTATCAAGAAGTTGCTCCTTAGTTGCTATTTTGGTCTGCCCACGCAGCACAGTGATGCCCAGAATTGCGAGTTATTTTTAAAGTCTTGGTCATGATATGATCCCATTGGGATCTTTTTTGTTAATTGCTGACTTTGGTTCTGGGGATTGGCTCTTGTGACCTTTCACAGTGGGGTTATGAGCATTTAGACCATCTCTGTCCCTCACGGTCATCGCTCAGAAAACAGGAAGGACACTACCACCCTCATTTCAATTGAGCTCCCTTTTCAAAGGGGAGGCGGGCTGGCATTCGAAGTCTGAAGGAATCCCCCGTAGCGACTGAAAGGTTTGTTGCAACTTGTAGTTGTAATTCCTCTCAGTCGCTCAGTCCCCCAGCCTGCAGGGGTGAGGTGCCGGCCTTTTTAAACGCCAGTTATAATAGGTCACCGCACAGACACGTCCAAAATCAATCCCAGAGTCCAGTAAGGCCCCGCAAGGCTTGAAATGGCAGCAGCTTTACTGCCCAGCAGCTTTTTCCTAATAAGTACTTCACTGTGAAGTGGCGAAACTCACCTCAACCCGCACCAATGTTTACAACCCATGGTTGATGCACGGCAGCAGTTTGGCATCAGAACTCTCACCACACATTGGTTTAGGTGGAGAGAGACACAGTTACTGAACCGGAAGGTTAAGGGGTTAGGTGCTTAGCTTCATGTTTAGTTTCAGCCATCCTGCTTGATACCCTAAGTTAGGCAGTTGGTTTGAACATAAGACTTCCTGAGATGACCATTTCATTGTCTTCTCTCAGAACCAAACAGAAATCAAATCTTTCAGTGCAGGGAAGGGAACAGACACTGTGCTGTAGGAGATGTTATTTTTCACAAGGCGTCAGTGTCAAATCCTGACTTGCTGCTTCATTAAATGATCCCATGGCTTTCACTGGTCATTTTGACAGCCAGATCAAGCCAAAAGCCAAAGACTGACTGCAGCCCTATATGCGTCTCTATCATTGGGTCTCACAGGTCCCAACGTCACTCTAAATCCTACCCATACCCTGCATCCTTTGTGTTAAGTGACACTCCTATTAGCTGCTAACATCTATTTTGTCTGCCTGTTATAATCGTGCCCTTGACTCTGACCATCTGGCCTGATGAGGACCAAAGGGATTTAAAAGGCCAAAATCCCAGGTTTGATGAACTGAGAAAGCACTACTGAAGCACCAATGAAACTCAGAAGTAGCTGTGTGAAATTAATGAGCTCTGGATTGCACTAGCTATTAGCACTGCTGTGGAAATGGGGTCGTTTCAAGAGGCGGGGTCCTAATGTCCTGGAGGAAATTATACAGAACTAGCATTCTCAATCTAACTACCTGCAGATACTTGTACATTAGATTTTTTTACTGCATTCAGTGAACTGGGCTGGCTTGCATTTAGATTCCATCTTATTTTTCATGGCTTGTTCTTACACCAAGAAGATCGAATGAGGACAAATTCTGCATTAACAGTAAGAACATTGACCTAAAAACATGGTTAGTAGGGACTGTACAGCAATATGCATGCATGCATGCATTGGGACACTGGCTAGCATGGCCAAACACAGCACAATCACAACATGCTCTTTCATTTAGTTTTAAGGCACCATCTAGTAGGGAATTTGCAGTCTCTATCTCAGACTCTCACGCTCTGTCTCTGCATCTGGAAAGAGAATCAACCTGCAATCTGACTGCTTCTATCAAGGTTTAGGAATTATGTTATAGGTCAAAGATTGAATGCCAGTTAGAGCCCCAAATACACAAAGTGATGATTGATCAATAGTAGTAAGTGATCGTTGATTATTAGTAAAGTGAATCCCCTGCATGGGTGGACTTATCCTTCTTTATTGCCAACCTGGTCACCATTTGGTCATGAGCCAGAAAAGTGAAGCTACGGTTTGTCAAATCACTTATTGGTAAGTCTTTTTCTCGTTAGTGTTCGCCTTACAGGTTACTCTCGAAATAAACATGTAAAGATGAGGCTACAATCTAATTTTGTTTTATGTGAAAACAATGATCAATTTTTTTTGTCAGAATGTAGTTGTCTCCAGTTCCTCCCATCTGTCAGTGAGGGATGGCGGGGAAAAAAAAAAACTCAATCTCCGTTTGAAACTAAAGCTTTAACGTCAAAGCGAACGTCTGGGACATGAAAGCATGAAAGAGTCCCTTTAGTGACCGTGCCGCCATATTTCCCCACCACTCACCGGTCTCTCGGTTGTACAGTTAAAGGCTTGTGCTTCAGAGGATTTACCAAAGCCTAGCTTCAGCTAGAATGACAGGACTGGATTCATCCCTGTGTTGACAGCGTTGCAGCGCTAGGAGGCCAGCCGGCCCGCACCACGCTCCTGAACGAACACACAGTCTTTCATTTACTCTGCCTGTTTCTTATTCATTGTGAGGACTCACGAAACAGAGGAAGGTATTACAATGACAATAAAGCATATGTAATCTCCAGAATGGTCCCGCCATTACCGCCCTGGCGAGAAGCCAAAGCGGGCGCGATCGCGCGGCAGCCCGCCATTGCTGCGCAGGTACTCGACGGCTACGAGCGATTCAGTCTCACTTTGTCTTTCGGCTCGGGAACATCGACCAATAATAGCAGGCGAACAAGTGGGGGATGGAGGGTGGGACAGTGCGTAAGTTGTTTCGCACTCTTGTGGAATGCGCTTGAGGGGTAATTTCATGGTTGTTTTTTTTCCCCCCTTTGTAATCCCCTTTTCAAATATTCATGGCTGATCTTCATCTACAGTGTAATTACAGCTGAGGCCGTGAGCGATTTCGGCTGCACTCAGACTGAACAGCCCTACCTCACGTTTAATCTTCATCTGTCCATCTGAGCCCATGGGAGGAAGCAAAACGCGTCGCTGCGTCAGGCGCGGCTGTTTAAAACCGAGAAGGTTTTAATGGTCTTAAAGCGTCACTGCGCATCCAAATTGTAGTGCTCTCTCTTTCTCTCTCTCGCTCTCTCTCTCTCTCTCTGCTGTTTTCAATAAGAATTGAGCAGTGTGTTCATTCTGGGCTTTCACTAGTGAAAGGCTTCTGATGGACTGCACTCAGGCTAACGCTGAGAATGTACGTGCTGCCATTTTGTCTCGCATTGCTGTAATTTGAAAGGTTTTTAGCTGGCCGTTTGATGTTAACGGTTGTAATATCACCAGAGTAGGACCGTTCAGTAAGGGTGTTACGAGTTACGAGTGGACATAAAGGTGTTGAAGGCATGGCGGCTGACTCCGTTTCTCTCCTGCCGTAGGGGACACTGTGCCGGGGTTGGGTCTGGGTTTGGGTGACCGCTGCTGAAACAGAGCCAGGGCACTTTGTCCTTTTAAATGCCCCTTGTGTGTCAGTGACCTGTTATAAATGAGCGCACAGGCCGAAGTGACAGCCGAGAGGAGGCACGGGGGATTGTGGGAATTCAGAGCGCTGGAGGGACGGAGAGAGAGAGACACAGAAGAGGAGAAAGACGCACGGCGCTGTGTTTCTGTTGGAGCGACGAATGGTTTCTGAACTGGTGGAATGGACAATGCCACCGCTGGTTTTGCTGTGAATGGCTTTATTTACCATTTCACAGTTCAGGTGTAAGCTAGGCTTTCACTTAATAGTTAACACACACCTTTTCTCCTTGCTTAATGAAAGCTTTCTAATAATTAAAAAAAAAAAAAAAAAGTGAAAAGCATGGGCATAAAGGGCCCTTTCAACCGTCAGTCGTTTAGGCATTTGGCTCATTTGTTTTTGTGAAGAGATCTCCATTTTTTTGGTAATTAAGCACCATTAAGTGATCAGGGAAATATTTCCCTATTCTCTTGTGTGGTGAGGGAAACTGGCTCAGAGTGCATTTGGCACATACAATTAAACACATCCCAGAGGTTAATTTTCAAGTGCTTATTGACTTATTTTTAGGTGAAAATTATACTTCATTGCAAAATTAAATTGTTAGTTTTTAAAATATTAAGCAAGCAAGCAGCCTAATTAGACTGAAGTGTGATTAAGGTTTCATCTGATTTTAATGGTTTCCGCTGTTTGTTAATCGGAGCAGATTGTTCGGCATATTTCCACTTGTCAAAAAGGGAAGACCCGGAGCCAGCCTGCCTCGCGTGACTTGGCCCCTCCCCTCCTCATCCTTCTGCCCTCACTGGATCTGCAGTAGCCTGACTCTCAGGATTGGCCATTGCAGTCATGAGACTGGGCCAGCTCCTATCTAAAGTGGTCATGATATCCCAGGCCTCTGTGTGTGTGTGTCTGCTTGTATGTATGTGCACATGCGAGAGGTAATTTGCCATCTTAGGCAGACGTGTGTGCATGCATGCATGCATGGAGGCGTGTGTGTGTGCGCATATATAACACAGGGCCTGTAGTGAGATCACTGAAGGCTCTGCTGTCTCTTGTCTCTGCTTTGGCCCCACCCGCCACACAGTCTGAGCACTGTGGGCTCAGCCACAGTGACGGCATGCTTATCTAGTGGTGAGCATCACACTGGAGCTTTCCAGCTGCTGTAGCCTCACTCTCTGCCTCTCATTCTCTTTTTCATTTTTTTTCTGTTTTTTGTGTGTCTTGCCATTCTTGTTAATTTTGATTTGGTGGTTTCTTTGTTTTTGCTATTTGCCAAATTGCCAAATGGCTGTATATATTGTTACAACTCAGACTCAACCCTGTCTCTCTCTCTGTTTCTCACTCTGTTTCTCACTCTGTCTCTCACTCTCTCTGTCTCTCACTCTGTCACTCTCTCTTGGTCTCTAACTCTCTCACTATTTTTTCACTCCATCACAAACCTCTCCATTTGCTTCTTAGTTTGTAATGTGAACTCTAAAATATACATTTATAGCATAAAGATAAACTTTTGATGAGCAGTGATGGGCCATTTATTCTCCATTTTCCAAGTTTGTCTTTAAATTGCACAATTTCCCACCATTTTCTTTAGCAGACTCCTTCCCTGTGAGTTAATTGCCGAGCTTTGGCCTGTGTCGTTTTTAGAAAGAGCTAGTCTGAGTACTGCCTTGTACCTCCCCTCTGGGGATGGAAGCCAATCAGAGTGCAGCAGGTGAACTCCTTCCTAAAGTCAATGTTCCCAGTACATTCTGAAGGTCAATCCATAGGCACACACACAAAACAGTCACATACATACACATGCATGAATATATTCACATAAATACAGACACGTGTACGAACAGACACAGGTTCAAATGAATTTATTTATTTATTTATTTATTTATTTATTTATTTATTTATTCATTCATTCATTCATTCATTCACATTCATTTACAGGAATATACAAAAAGAACACTGTTTCCTAATCCTTATCAACCAAAGTCAATTGCTAAGTTTAGGTAAGTAGTAGCGCCGGCTGTGGTGAAATTTTGGGAGCCTTAGGGCTTCTTTTGCTCTATTTTCTTTGTGAAAGCAACAAATCAGTACACACTGAGCTAAAAATGTATGAACATTGTAATGTTTTTAATAAGACTGTTAAATCATGGATCAAAGAGAATTAAAGTGGTTAACGTAACTGAAACATTCCTGTGCCCAGAGTTTATTTTTTCTTTTTTATAATTTTTCTTTTTTATAATTATTCTTTTCTCCCTCTCATTCTGCCCCTGATATCTAGATGTAATTTAGATTTTTTTTTCTTCCTATTCCTTAGATTTTTTACAGACTCTGAGGTTTTTGAAAAGCCTCCAGGGGACAGGTGTTATGAACTAGCATCTCGCTACAAAACACTGAACACAGTACATCTGGTGCTTGCAGCACATTGCATGTTGCACCACTGTTACTGTAATATCTACATGAAAAAGTTAAATATTGAATGTATTAACTATACATCCACACTAATTCATGAATAAACCACATTAATTCCCGATTCCACACCTACCATTGTGATTTATCCATCTTGAATTGGAAATGTATGTACAATACATCTATGCAGACTTCATGGCATGGATATGAATAAGTGCATTTTAAATAGAGGGGTTATTAAAGGGCTAAATGGACTGCATTATATATAGCGCTTTTATCAAAAGCACTTTACAATTGATGCCTCTCATTCACCAGAGCAGTTAGGGGTTAGGTGTCTTGCTCAGGGACACTTTGACGCGCACAGGGTGGGGATCGAACCAGCAACCCTCCGACTGCCAGACAACCGCTCTTACCTCCTGAGCTATGGTGCCCAAAAAGGGCTCTTTTGTATGGATGACCGGGTACTATATTGAGCCTCGTCCATGTGAAAAACCTCTGCTATTAGAAAAGGTTATTTTTAAGGCTCTCTTTCTGCAATTCAATGGAGATCTCCATAGGATACCCACTTGGAAAGATTACACGCAGAACCTTTTACGGAAGCCTGTACACAGAATTCTGTACTGCTTAGTTCTCCTTTTAGCCTTATATGAGGGACTCGACTCGGCGTAAAGTAGAGTTTCCCTACAGGTGCAAACAGCCATTTAAAAAAAAAAAAAAAAAAAAACTAGAACCCTTTTTTCTTATAGATTTTAGTGGCTGAGAAAGCACATTGCAGGCTGTCGATGCATTTTACTCTGAATCAAATAAAAGACGATGCGTGTTTACTTTTATTCGCTGGGAATTGTTGTACTAGTCCATTTCAGCAAGCAGCAGGAGAAATACAACCACAAGGATCTATGTCACAGTCATCAATCTAAATAGTTTTGTATTGCTAATGGAAGGATTCACAAATTGAACTTTACAGTGAGAGAGTATGGTGAAAGAACATAATTCCTCCTATAAAATAAGTGCATCAGCACAACTGAATACCCATAATGTGTTAATATGGTAGCCTGTCACATCAAATAAATAACCTGATGAATAAGATATGATGGCATTATCAGCTCATCACTTTGCTGCCTGATCAACATATTATTCAATATTATGTCGTTGTACCCAGTAAAGTAATTGTTCCACTCTGGTTTACATCTGCATTGTTCTGTATACAGAATTGCATTAGTGAGCTCCACGTATATCCTTTTGGTGCTCGGGTTATGTGACCTAGCGGACTTGGCTGTGGAGACATGTAGCTTGTGAACGGGCCCACGAATAAAGGCAAATTAAGCACATTTGGAGGATATTTGTGATTTATCAATAAAGCTGTGCATATGTGTGGCATATGCAACTTTGATAACATTTTATGTACACATGCAGGATTATGGATTTGAACATAATGTAACTTTTAGTTAGAGTACGGTAAATATTTTGATAAATGAGGCCCCTAGTGAATTTGTGAGCTTTACCTTTTACGGGGATGTCTTCAAAGAGCACAGAAGGTTAACGGAGGTGACAGTGAATTCAACAATTTGTTGTTATAGTGATGGGGGTCATGGGACAGGCAAGCCAATCCTGGATTAGTAGTCAGGTCAGCTGACACTCAAATAGCTCTGCCTAAAATGGTTTGACTGCAATGAACATCACCTCTTCACTGAGGGAGGGGTCTGTTCTGGATCGTTCTGTGGCGAGCACATTAGTATCAGAGGGAGGGGGCATGTTTGTACAGCCTGATCTTACCCCTCTCTCTACCACCATCTGCCTCTGCATTTCCATAATTGCCTTAATTAGAACAACAAACCCAGCTGCAGTCTCATTAGTCCCTCGCTCCAGATTGCCATTAGAGAGTCGAGATGTTTCGGCCAGACCCCCACCCCACCTCGGGCCTCTGAGATCTAATGAGGCCTCTGATGTCATCAGTGTGAGCTCCACGCCCCCCGGGCCCCTGACTCTGACAGCCATCTGGCACCCTTACCGATCACCGGGGCCGCCTGCGCTCTCGGGACGGTCTGTGTTCACCGCGTGACTCTGTCTGGGGCTCCCACAACTTTCTGCACTCCCAGAGAAGTGAAGAAACTTTTGGGAAAAGTGCAGCCGGGGTAGCAGGGCTTTTTAAGTCCCGGTGGAGACTGCACCGGAATCCAAAACTACGCGGGTTACTTGCCGAGGCTCTCGAGCCACGCTCTGGTGTTCTCTGCGTGTTGCTCCCCAGTGTGTGACTGAAATGGCCTCTTTCTTTTGACTGTGTGAAGCTTGGCTCACCTCTGAAGGGTGTGCTTCGTGCACTGCGTGTGCTAGTGCACGGCTCAAAAAAACCTGGGCCATGTCCATCAGTTCCATACCCTTGTTGCCTTTAGCTGTCCAGAGCTCTGGTATGCAAAGGTGTCAAATCTGAAAATTCCACTTAGGACATGGGGTGGCTCTGGGTGGGGATGGTTGTGAGAAAGTAAAAGTGGATTTTCTGCATTTTTAAGAAGGCATCATTCTGCATGCAATGAGTGAGGAATGTGGGAGGAGCAAAGAGCAAAGAATACCATTGCATTGATATTAGGCAACCTGTTGCCATGGATATGTAGAGTGCCGTAGGGTTTGGGAATGCAAGCACTTATTGTGAGTGAGCCAATTCAGCGAGCGTGTAAGCTCAACATAAAAAAGCATGGTACATAACACGCGGATCAAAGACGGGGCCTGGGGACGTGGGGGCATGCCCACCCCTCCTCACGTATTCTTCCATGATGAAAACTGACCGGACTACAAATCCCCCATTTCATTCAGCGGCATGTCAGGGCATCATCGCCCTGACAAAGCAGCTGCCCAGCTGGGAGGTTCCAGGGATTAGCAGGGTGGTAAAGCTAGCAGGGCCGTGCTACACACAAAGAGTGATCCAAACTTGCGGGTTGCAATACTGGAAGCACCCTAATTCTCTGCGGTATTTGTGTTTCCACCAGCAGTCCAGTGATACATCGCACGGCCTCCCTCACAGCGTCCGCAGCTGAAAGGCCATGCTCTGATTGGCTTGGGAACTTTTCCCAACTTTTCATAAATCATAGTCACTTGATACATTTTTTTTTTTCAGGCTTCTTATAATCCCTGCTTTTGAAGGATTTGTATTTCTGCTTTTTTTCAGCTGAAACAATTTTATGTTTTTTTTTCTTTTTATTGTATGTGTGTGGATTGAGGATAGCTTGAAAGCCTTCTGTGTTCCAGGGGTGCTGAAAAAATGTGATAACCCACACAGACTTTTTTTTTTTTTTTGAAAAGTTAAAAAAAAATTAATCCACACATTTTCTCTTTGCATTTATTTATTTATTTATTTTTACTGGGGACCAATTGTCTGATGTTTCATTATTTTTTAATACGTTTGGTATATTATGTTTCCTCATTGATGATTATTTTTTATCAAATTGTGTTTAAACCAATAATATCATCACAGAGGAAGGGGGGCAGTAAATTTGAGGGGGAGATGCAGGCACTTTATATAGACTCTAAATGCCTTAGTTAATCATAATTAATTTTATTGTAGTGTTTTGCATCGATCTGAGGAGATGCTGGTGGTATTCTAACCAGGCCCAGGGGGCTGTTGGGTATGGATTGATATGGGTTTTTCCAGACTGCTCTACTGGCCAGTGTGAGTCTTACAATAGTATGACAAAGGGTTTAATTTGGGTTATCAGAGTAGGTGATCTTATTGGCTAATTCTCTCTGAACTGCTCCCTTATTGGTTGTGCTTGTGTCTAAATGCAAGGCCACTTTCAGTGCTGACACCTATGCTGCTCTTAGTAGTATACTGTTAATGTGATTGTTTCTGTTATTGTGTAACACTATTTACTTTCTCTCTCTCACGCACACACACGCACACACACACAGATGCTCACACTAAACACGCAATGTATGTAATTTTTCAGAATTCACACTGACAGTATTGTACACTTGCAAAACGACTTTCTACTGGATTTCGAATGATTGATGTGATTTAAAGATACAACAGATGCTTGCTGGTTTTTTTTTGTTCATTCATTTTAAAAACATATGTAGTGTAAATTTGTCATGCTTTGACATGTAGTACTCAAGCTTTCAGGGGAAGTGTTATTTTCGCATTTAATTCGCGTGTACAGCGATAAATCAGGCCTGATCAACCCTTGGGTTTTCCATTTTGTTTTGCACAGCCAATGAAACAAGAGCAGAACTATGTGCGCTTTCCACAGTTCCCCTATTTTGCCCACCCAACCAGCTGTCAGGAGAAGACATCATTAACGCACCTGGTGTAGATTTTAGGTGAACATAAAGCAGTATAATTGCATTTTCTTGGCTGACTGACCTATGTCCTGCGAACAGGCAGAACCAGGAGCTGCCTCGGTCAGTTTATCCGGAAGACCGAGTTCTCCTCAAAGGGCATGCAGTGCTGTTATTATTATACATTCTCTTGCAACAGATTCTCTTGCTGTTATCATTTAAATTTGAAGCCTGAATTGCAAACCTGAAGCAACCGCACACATGCAAATGTATATACTTATGCACATGCGTATACACACACATCAGTAGCCCTTACAAGACAAACTTGATGGCTCCCACTCAAACGTTGCTTATTTTTTCCCCTTCATATGCTGCCCAAGGTTTGTTCGGCCTGAATGCACAGCTGACTGGTCCCGATCCTCTGGGGGATTACAGGCTCCATGTCAGCAGTTTGGTCCTGAGTTTCTCAGTGGAGTTGGTGAGGGGCGCTGCTCTTTATTCTGCCAGAGTGACAGTTGGCATTGCAATGGCAAACTCACTGGACTTTGGGCCTCCCTAACCCTGTGCGGGTTTTGTTTGCTGCTTTTTGTTTTACCAATTGTCAATGAGTCACTGTTTTGCCCTGAAAGGCTTGGAGGTATTTCCATGGTGCTTTGGGGGAGGGAGTGTGACTGGTCTACTGTTCGCTAATCGAACGGCTCATTTATTCCTCTGGATTACGCTATAGCCTCCAGCCAGCGTTTGTCCTATTGAATCAATAAGAGCCTGTTTATGGCCTGGTGGCTGTGGTGCAGCAATAACAGGGCATTCTGGCTCTAATGCTGAACATGCTGCAGCAAGAAATGTGATTTCCCACAAAGGGATCGGGGCAAAGTGGGACACCCGTGTCGCGGCTATGATGCTAATGTATTAGCCATTACTTGTGCTGCCGTGAGTGGTGGGCTGAGGCGACAGGTAACTAAGTGAGGCTTTGCAGGAGAGGCTAAATGAGATGGGGCAGGAATGAGATGGCGAGCGGCTTTACCAGGGCCATTTGGTAATGAAATCTAGAGCAGAATACAGAAGCCATCAAGAGGGCCCTGCTTCAGAGCACAAGCAGAGAGCTGAGGTAACCCTGGGGACGAGCAGCAACATAGGGGAGTAATGGAGCCAGAGGTGTGCGTGCGTGCGTGCGTGTATATATGTGAGTATATTTACCTGCATTGTTTGTGTATTGGTATGTGTCTGTGTGCATGCATTGTTTGTGTATTAGTATATGTGATTATGTGTGCATGCATTGTGAACAGTGTGCACCCACCTGTGCTGGTGTGTGTCTGATAATGGGATAGGATGAGGCGGGGTGCGGGGCTCGTGTGTATATGCTTTTGTGTGGACGCATCTGTGCTTATCCGTGTGCTGCTGATGGGATGTGATTGTTCACAACCGTGTGCATCTGTGTGCTGCTGGCATGGCAGCATAATTGCAGATAGACTTGAATGCAAAATGTTCTGGACTTGATTTGATATTCTGCCTCAAACCCAGTCACCATTTCCAAGGCGGTGGGAAGGTTAACAAGTCGTCCCCTAATTAGTGGAATTAGCTCTGAACATGAGGAGACGGGTGAGAGCAGCCTGACGGGCATACCGCTGGCAGACCAATGGCAGACCGCTGGGTGGCTGGCATAGCGGCGAGCATGCTGAAGAGGCTGTAGCCTGATTGGTCGGAACATAGCAAGTGCAGTCCTTCCCTAGGCCCTTGTGGTGAGGGGTAAAAAGCCCACATGGCACATTCTGCTGTACATTTCATCTTAATTAAGAAGGGAACATATGCCCACATGTACCGGCACAGCTTTGCTACCAGGCTGTACCCATGCAAGTAAACGGATTGGCCTGCGTTGTGTTTTCTGACCCCACACACTTTTATAACAGCGTTTACCGTAATGTCACTCTAGGCTCACTCAATGGATGACTTTGGACTCATTCCAATTGCTTATTTTCACTCCTTGCATTACTTCCTCAAGTCCTTTCCTCACTCCTTAGCTCCACGCAATTGAGGACGCAAGGAAAGGATGCGAGGAAGAGATGAGAGAACTGGTGAATTGAGGAAACTTGTATTAGAAAAATAGAACGTCATTGTTTAGGCATCAGTTTTAATCCACGACAATTGCAGATGTGGCAGATGTGGAGAGGTGGATCCACATGTCGATAATTTATGTGTCACTTGAGCATCCTCGCTGAAGCATCCTTCAGTAGCCTCCTCACTCCTCGCTCCACCAAGTAGCATTTAAATGATTGGAATGTATGTTAAAATGGGAACCTCAATCAATTTCAGGGTCTGGCGAGGACCAAGGGGACGAGGATGGATAAAATAAGCGATTGGAATGAGCCCTTTGAGTACTGATGGTCCTACCAGCTATCAGTGCAGCTTGATGCCAACAACAACTACAATCCTAACTGCACTTTACACAGTGCACTTCCATTTTCTCAAGCCTGCTCCCTTTCATTTTCCCTTGGGTTTGTATTTACCTCACTTTTTGTTTTGTTTCTTTTATGTAGCTTATATGTTCCCTCTCGGCTCTGTCTCTCATCCTCTCGGGTCCCCCCCCCCCCCTTTTTTTTTCTTTTCAACTGTAGAAAGAGGAAGTGATTCATGAATCTCTTTAAAATTCCAGTTTAAATTAGAGTAGATGAGACGGGACAGTCCTACCTCTGTGTGACATTACGGCTGATCATGGACATCCCTGAGGGGCTGCTGGGCACAGTCAGTGTTCTGTACCACATCATAGAATACCGGTAACTGGCACACTGTCAACCAGTAACTGAGCAGAATGAGCCGACAAGCAGCCCACCAATCACTGTCTTCTGTTTTATTCAATAACAATGAAGGTATAGACAGCCACATACAGTATTTAATTGATGTCAATGGCTCTACTCTGCGGACAGATCTTATACCTTTTTAAAACCTTATAATTATTGTGCATCTTGTGTATGTTGGCAGAACTGTAATGTCGGTGTAATTAATGTCAAGTCTTCTGAAGAAAGTTGATGAGTATCTGAAAAGGAGTGACAGGGACTGTGTGGGATGGAGGCATCAAAGGAGGCGTCAAACAAAAGCAAAATCTAACCATTCTGACTCATTTCAGCATAGAACTGGTTTTGCATGCAAGTACATTTGTTGGTCAGAACAATAGATTATTCTGAAGCTATACATTTGCATACATTAGTAATTCTGGCTGCAGTGTCAGTTTATTGTGTAGCGATTTGGATTTGCATCACTGAACCAAACCTCAGTAAAAATAAATCAAAATGAGCAGTCTCCTCTATTGTGTGTTTTTGCGCATCTGTTAGTGTGAATCACGTGCAAGCTCACACATACGCGCATGTAAAGGAATGTTCTTGTGATTTGGGGGGTCTTTCCTGGGCTACGGGGTGGAGAAGGTCCCTCTAATTAGGCTGCACAAGCTAATTGGGTTCCTTACGTAGTGGTGTCTCATGGGGAGAGTTGTTCATTTCATTAAGAATAAACAAGCTACGCTTCACTTTTCCTGACTCTGTTAATTAGAGGAAGCCACACACACACATGCACACACACACAAACACACGCGCGCACACACACGCGCACGCATGCATATACGCACTCACCTCAGTCTAAAGGCTCGTGCACAGACCACACACATCACAATCCCATCTCATTCACACGTACACAGGCAAAGAGAATGAAAGCCTATTATACAAGACTGAAATCTACTATGCAGATAGCAAGCTTGAAAGATGTATGCTTACTGTGGGTGAGAATCACTCAATGAGACAGGATTGGGTATTGGCAATTCAACTGGGCATGTGGCTGAATTCAGTCTATTGTATCCGCAGTAATGACCTAGCAAGTTAATATTCCAAGTCTGTTCCTGCAACTGAGGCTTAAACTACTTTTATGTGGTTCCAGAAACTTTTTTGATAGGCAGTTATGAGATTTTAGATATAAGTGCAATACTGTTAAGAAATACAGTATGTGCAGCTGAGCTAGCTGACATGCTTAGTGTAAATTTTGTGTGTATGAAACTGCTACATGCTGTACCTTACTCTAAGGTGAAAACTGAACTGCAGCCACTTTATTTTAAACAACTATGAGGTAAATAGCCACAACAATGACATAGCCACGCTCATCCTCCCTTATTTTTCCCTCTCCTCTATGCCTTATATATGCCCTCCCTAATGGAATTTGGGTGAAGTATGCTGTCAATTATCCATTCCTGGCCCTTCTTTTAACCTCTTGTTCATTTCCCATTAAAATTGTCCTCTTGAAATGCTGAATCTCTACTTTGCAGAAGAGGAGAATAATGTGGCTTAATTGACAGTGTGCAAGTGTGAAAAATGAAGCGACAAATTTCTTTTTTTTAACCTGCCTGAATGCGTCTCAGCTGTCTGTTGTGCTGTGCAGGTTGTGTGAGGTAGCCGGATGGGACACAGTTCCATCAGTTCCGCTGTTTGGTGAAACCAATCACTTTTATAGGCATGCCCACGCCAAGCTGCAGCCTCGGGTTTATTCCAAGGGTTACAGTCCATATCACTGACTGTCATCGCATTAAAAAATGCTAACAGCCCTTTTCATTGTTCTGGTACTGCCCTAGACTTGTGGAAGGGTTCTGAAAGAATTGCACCGTTTGCTCATGGACCACAAACTGCCCCCCCACCCCCATTCCTCAGCTTAAAATTAGCTAAAGAGTTATGTGCTGTGTTGTTATGTGCTGTGGCAGAAACTTCATCTTGCTTGTCTGAATTCAGAAGCCCCAAAGAGAGCACATTTCTCCTGTTCATCCGATCAGATGTCTACCAAGTGCCCACGTAGGGTGGTAACATGACCCCCACACATCATCTGTTTATATGCCGCTGCGTTAACGTTGGTCCGTTTTATCACCACTCCCTTTCTCTTATTCCCACTCCGATCCACTGCCCTGTTCACGTCCACCTTGAATCTCCCTACAGCTAAAGGTTCCCATTCTGTCCTATCAGACTTTGGTGGAGTCCTAGAGAGATGACTGCACACGTCGAAACAAGCTCATGGGGCAAGATGATTCGTCTTATTCTTTTTGTCCATTTTGTGGGCTTGGCCATCCTATCACCATTTCTCCATCTTTCTTGCTAGCTCTCTCCCTCCACCTCTTTCTCTTTTACTGTTTTTTTTTTGCTCTCCCCTCCCCATCATTCTGTGAATAGCTCCATTCATGCCAAGCTCATAGCATCCCAGTCCTTTGCAGCTTGTGCCAGTGCAGTCTCCCCCTTTTTCTTTCCTCTCTCCCCCTCTGACTCAAGCACAAATAAACACAAAATTTTCTACATCCCAGTCTTTCTTTTTCTCTCTCTTTCTCATCATTTCCATTTGGAAAAAGGAAAACACACACACACACACACACACTTTTTCTCTCTTATGTCCACCTCTTTCAAACTATTTTTTCTTTGCCTTCTCCAAAAGTAATTAGTCTCTCCTAAATGGCTGGACTTGCAGATTTGTGGAATATTTACCGCCAGCTGGAGCAGATGCTCAGATTTTCAGGGAGAATTTGGAAAGGCCAAACGAACAAAAGGGATAAGGGAAATCAGCAGAGATTGCGAAAATGTAAAACAAGAAGAAAGAAAGCGGGAAAAACAGATGCTTCATCTTATAAGCTGAGAGGAGAAAGTGATGGAATAAGAAAGAGCAAGAGGAGAATTCCAAGTTTCTGCTAATTAGGCAGGGTATTGGCTTTTAATTTACTCTCCCAGGCACTGGGGGAATGGTCATGCACCTAGTTTACATAATTAGGAGAGGCTCACTGCTGCCTTTTATTCCTTTGACACTGGTCTTAACAGAGAAGAGGGACCCTTTCCTGTTACCCTTAAAACTGTGGGCACTGATGCTCTCTGGTCTCTCATTTGTACAGTCAATAGTAGTGGCAAAGAGGCCTCTCTGCCTTAACCATCTCAGCGTGTGTGCAGTCTACATATCCATTCACATATCTTCTGTGTGTTCATCTCCTCTTGTTAGGCCTAACACATAGTCAGCTTGGTGTATGGGAGAGTGGGGCCAAATGTAACATGGGCCAAAATGTAACACAGACTTTTTAGGTGGTTGCAACAAGCTTGAATGATGTATTTCAGGTTAGAAATGCAGAATTGTCCCGTTTGTCTCCAACGAACAAGATTTTGATAAATATCTTGGGAGATATTGCCAAAAGTCTGTTTTAGCTATATGTAAGTGAATTTATTTTATTTTTTTCCCAGAGGTTGACTGCATACTTACAATAATTATAGTAACATATGCCATAGTCATTGATAAAGTAAACAGGGGTAAAGACTCATGTTTTATTTAGCTGGCTTGAAGCGCATTGGGCATCTTCTGTCATAGATTAAAGACTGTTTTTCTCATATAACATTAAATTGTATTGAATTACCCTACTTTGTATCAATTGTTGAAGCTATTAAGACTATTAGGTGTGTTTTCACCCCCATCGACGGGGTTAAATGTAACATTTTGTTTTTTTTTCTCTCTTTTGTTTCTTCTTTTGAGAAAAGGAAAGTTATTCAATAAAATGCATGATAATCCTCTGATATTCGTGTATTGTCTTCCCGCAAAGACAATTTCACTGTCCTTTGCAGTATGTACATTTTTAGGATTGCTGAGAACACGTATTCCCCCTAGTGCCGAAGGTCTTCATATAAACAAGAGATATTCATTGTCAGGGTGAAATAACAGAAGCATGTCTTTGTCATGCTGAGATTACAGAATCTGACAGAATGGCAGTCACTCTGGAACTAAGTTTGTAGCTAAGGCACAGTATTGTGTGAATTCAGCTGAGTCTAGTTTTCTTTTTTTCTTTTTTTTTCCCAGCTAGCTCTCTGGTAAGTGAATGCAGTGCACAGAAATTAATAACTGGAGGATGTGTGTTTTCTTCTCTTTTTGCCTTTGATGCTGAAGTTGGGACTGGAGAACAACACTCCCTCTTGTGTTAAAGGAGACTTGATTAATTAGCTATGCACAGCAGGCTTGCGATTAGACCCTCTGCATTCACATAAATAGCATGGTTCTTTGAAGGGAGCAGTCTCTGTTATGTCTCTGGGGTGTGTGCCCTTTTCTTAGTCCTTTACCTGGTGTTCCATTGCTGTGTGTGGATACCGAAATGCATTCATGGCCTTGATTCAGTCAACATTAGCCCTTAACTCTGACTCTCATATACAAAAAAACTGTCTTTTTCATTGACTTTGTTGCTCACCGAAGTGAGCCAGGTGAGACCTCCCATTGCATGCTTTAGCAAGGTTACTTTCCACTGTGAAGGCCTTCATTTATAATGATTGAAATGTTTCCATCTCTTGAGTGAACAAGTCTTCTGTTTTCAACCCATTTTGAATGTTATAATTTAGATCTACCTTAAGCTAATAATTTTTAGGTGACCTAAGGCTGTGACCTATTAAAGCCAATTGCACACATACTGACAATTAAAACAAACATGGGTTAAAAGCAGATGTGTGAGAGAAATTTGGGGGGGGGGGGGGTTTCTAAGAAAGAGGGTTGAGTGCCATTTTGTGGAAAAACTAGTTTTTCTGTGAATTAAAAAAAATAATTACCTTATACTAATATCCCTAATGTTTTCTTAATTACCAAGAGTTGGCCAGATTTGTCACAGCCACAATGTGTCTGGCAACAATTTGGCAGCAGTAATTTGATGCATAACGGTAAGCATTGCAGTTTAAACAAGGGTGTCACACTGAGGGAGCAGATGAGGAGCCTAATAAAATGGCCCCCCTGGCGTCAAATTTTCTCTGCGTCTGGGACATTGGCCGAGCATCACGGGGACAGAAGAGCTAGCCTCATTGTGTCAAGCAGCAGCAGCTTATTGAAATGGATGTTTGGGTTTTCCGCATGGTCGTCAGAGCAGACACTCATCACATTCTAAAATGTGACAAATGGGGACCATGAAGGGGAGTCCAGTGCAAGCAGCTGCTTTTCTGTTCCCCTCTGATTCGCATAGCCTCGCCCTTTATTTCCATACATGTGCAAGACAGAAGCTATAAGTAGTAGTAGTAGTAGTAGTAGTAGTATAGACCTAATCATATTTATAATAAGTAGACACAGGTTTGTGACTAAACACCATGTGGTACCAAACTTGCCTATGAATGGTGAATGGCTGTAGTAACATGATGTAGTAGTGTAAGATTAACATGTTGGAAGTGATGTGGGGGCCTTCAGTTTGGATGGTCTAAGTTCCTGTGGGTAGGTTGAACTCTGCTGCTTGCCATGGGTCTGCTGGTGTTGGAAAGTGTGATAAATTCAGGCTGTCAGGTGAGTCTGGCCAAATCTGTTCCCTTTGGCCTGTGCTGTGGGAGGTGGTCTGAGCTGTCAGTGTACTGGCTCTACTCTTTGTCAATTAAGTGACACACCCCATTTACATAGGGAGACTTTAACGATCCCTGTGGGCTATTTCACAACATGCTAGGGGACTAATGACATTTATCCAGGATGCACAATTTTCATAAATCTCCAAGCGAGGGTGCTGTTGAGGCATTTAATCTAACCATCACTGCGCCTTGTCCTCAAACTTTAGGGACATTTGAAGTAGTATGCATTTTTTCTTATCAGTTTGGTGAGGCTAATGAATAAAAAAGGTGAGTCTTGTATAGAGTCAGCCTTCATATGACATTCATAGAGTCTTTCATGGTGTTTCTGTGACAGACAAATTCTCTACTGCCTGCTCTGCAGACTGCAGAAGGGCAGAGAAATGGGACTAATGGCCCTAATTACCATTGTAATCCCCTTGGAGAGAATGGCGCAGTGTGGTGGATCTTCTCCCAGATTTTAATAATGACGCCTCTGATCCTTGTTTGTTCAGAGCTGTTTGGGGAACCCATTAAAAAGTGCCGGGCATAAATGATTGTTTGTTGCTCATCATTAGTCGCTAAAGTATAAAGTGGAGTGCGATTGTGTTCATTTCAAAGGAGTGGCGTTGCGCTGCCCTTAGACAGAGTTCACACTCAGCGCTATAAAGCTAATTGAAACCCAGACATGAGGAGCTGCAGGAAAAGTTGCTCTCCTTTCTGCCCAGTGCAGACTGTCAGTCCATGTCTCCCCATTTTTAACCTCAGACCCTCTTCTCCTTCCTCTCCTCGATTCACCCTGCATCCTAACTAAATGGAACACTACAGAAGTGGAGGCTGCATGATTGACTGTTCCCCAAACCCACCCCCCACCCCGTCATACTCTGAGAGCCACCCCATGATGCTTTGTCTTCCATTTCTCATGCAGTGCACCACACTGTGTGTCCTGCAGGTCAAGTCGGTTTGTATTTTAACTCAAATCCTTTCATGTGGGACTCAATTCTCATCTCCTACTCTCTCTCTCTCTCTCTCTCTCTCTCTCTCTCTCACTCATGCACTCGGCTGCTATTAAGCTGAACCCAAGGTCTCAGTGTGTAGGGTTACAGGTCTGAGAGTGGGCATGTAGAGTGGTCAGAAATTTCTTTCAGACTAAAGGTTTCAGTCAGCAGGGTTGTCCTTGTAGATTCTGAAGTCAGGAACCTTTAGTCTGCCTTAATTATTTTTCATTATTCACATTTAGCAGGCCATGTTTATCAAGAACACATTGAAATGCTAGAGAACATTGATGTGTCTGCACGGGTCTTTCAGCTCTACATGAAGTGTACTCTTCCAACGCGGTGACTGCTGGTGTGCTGCAGAGAGAACCTGAAACAGGAGCTGATGACACACACTCAGGGAGAGAGAGAGCGCCTGTCTTCTCTCTCCCAGATTGGACGATGGGGAATTTTGAAATTGTGTGTAAAGATAAATTAGGCTTTAAAAATAAATTTTAAATTAAAAACAAAACTAAGTCATGGCTGAAAAAGGCTGATTTATTACATAAAGGCACAGCTTGACTACAAGGACTTTCTATTCAATTATTACACACCTTTGTTGAATGCTTGATTCTGATTGGTCATTTATTTCTATGAACAAATATTTTTCTGAATAATGACTGCTGCTAAGCGTAACATACCACTTTAACTTAAAACTCTTCATGTCACTCTGCAGAAAGAAATGTTGCACCTGTCAATACCTGGCCATTGTCACTTTAATAAAATTAATCTATGAAAATCAATGAGTTATGCTAGCTATACAGTTCAGCTAGCTAATGCTAGCTACAACCAAGTCACATAAACACTTACTGTGTGAGAAGAGTCAGTGAGCCAGAAACACAAAAGGGAGAGCAAAAAAAAAATAAAAAAAGTATATATATATATATATATATATATATATATATATGTCTTTTGGCTATCCATACATTGGTTTTGTGTACAACTGTTCCAGCTAGTGTTATGCCATCAACATCGGCAGTCTGTTACTCCACAACAAATGCTGGTCTTTGGAATAAACTCCCTTGGTGTTAGAATCAACTCAATTTGAGCATATATGCGTACATGTGACTATTGAATAAACTCTAACCCAGAGTTGAACTGAACTCTTGTGGGAGTTAAATTATTATTGGATGTCTTTGGCCAATGGGCGGAAGCCGAAGTGGCCTTGAAGAAACCCATGCAGAGAACACACAACCTCCACCCTGGCTGGGATTTCAACCGACAGCCATCATTAACATTACGGACAATTCAATCTTACCCTGTCATTCCTTCGACTTCTCATTGGTCTGACGTAATTAACCCTATCCTCCATCCTGTAGATTAGGCTACATTGAATCCTAATGAAAACAAGGTAGGTTGAGAAAGTTTAATGATAAAGCTAAAAATCTAACTCTGTGTGTATGTGTGTATATATATGTATATGTAGATTGTGGAGGAGAAATTGTGGGACCAAAGTTTAAGCTAGCTGTTCGCTAGTAAATGTTATGTTGGGCATGTGTGCCTAATGTTACAAACTAGATAGCTATTTGGTCAAAGACAAATTTTCATTATTTCTTGCCCACAACAGGAAGACCTCCTGAAGTTCATTGGATGCTGTACAGCACAAGGTGTGTAATCAACACTGGTGTGGAGTTATCAGGCTCATATAGGCTATGTCTAATAAATGAACACCAAAATAATACACTGCAGGATAAACCCGAAACACAAGCTGGAGTACATAAATCGAACACTATAACACTTTTTTTTCAGATTTTTTGAATCCTAGAAAGTTTCTGTGTAGCCTAAGGTTAACTTGCCTCGTACTGTATCTCACTCCAATACTCCTGTTAGCCATGTAAAGCTTATTATCCATGAGAACACAATGGAAAATTTGTTTCATATTAAATTACATTTATTTGAACTAATAAAATCACTTTAAATCAATATATTGTGTCAAATTATTGATCAATTTATTTCTTAAGGTAATTAACCTCTGCTTTATGTCAAGGGGTTCTTCACATTGCACAATTATAAAATACATAACCCTAACATAAATGGAAAAAAGTAATTATAGATCTTTATCTTGTTTCTTAATGGGCACTTTAAATGGAAGAGAAAGGTGATTGAACAATATCTGTGAAATGTTTTTTGTGCAATGCTGTTGGACAAGTGACAATAATGTCAGTGTTTAAGTGCGTACGTTAATGCTGCAACATTTGCTTAATTCAATTTGCTTTCAATTTAATTATGCTCATTGACCAAATTGCTTAGACGATGAACTAAAGTAGATGGCAAATTAAGAGGCTAAGATTTCGATAAAGCATAATTTACAGGATTTAATGCATCCTTATCTCACATTGTTTGTAATATACCTGCATAAATGCAGATGCATTTATGATGTAGTGGAACTAGCCATGTGAAAATGATCAGGAAAATGCTGATCTTTTTTGGTGAGGTGGAGTCTGTTTAGGCTGTGACTTTCCCAGCACAAATGGGGCTGTTCACACCTGAAACTATTCACGCATACAACTTACAGTAAGTCAACTTAAGTTGAAAATTACACACCTCAGCAGTGTAAGCACATTTACACTTGGGTACATAACTGTCATGTGATGGAAATGGCATAGAGAGCATGTAATGTTCAATTTTGTTTATGTTTATAGTTTTAAATAAATTAGTCAGCTTGATAGCTAAACAACCAATAACTACATTAGCGTTTCAAAACCTTTTGTCAACCATTAAGAATGTGATGCACACGTGTGGCTGTGCGTGTTAGGGCTGGGCGATAGACCATATTGACAATTACAAAAATAAAAACATTAAACAACTCTATTTCAGAGGCCATGTGCACTGTTTTCAGAATATCTTATATCTTATTTCCACTTATATCTATTGGGTGTTAAGATAGCCAATCAGCAGCGAGGTTGTGAAGCTGTGATCATGCAATGTGTTTTTGTCAACCACATGGAAGCTGTAGCACCCCAGTAGATAGGAGTGCTCTTGCCTTGCCAGAAGCATGTCATGGGGCCTCTGAAGTTTGGATGTTTTCTACTCCATCATGTATGATTAAAGACAAAAAAGATGAAAGAAACCCGATGTGCCACATGGCAGCAATGGTTGCTATTGCGCCTTAAAAAAATGTGATAATCAGCAATATTGTTTATCACACAGCCCTTGTGTGTGTGTGTGTGTGTGTATATGCAAGATCAAGGGAGAGAGAGGGACACGTTTTTAAACATTCAGGCTGCTAGAATTCCTTGTTTTCATCTCAGACACCATGCTCCTTTCCCCAAGCATAATCGGGAGAGGAATCAGCCCATCCAGTGCCTCTCTTCCAAAACAAAATGGTGGCAGCATCCTTTTGTTGTCAGATAGAGGGCATGAACCTGAAATATGACTGCAGACCCTCCCCCTGCCCTCAGAGCATGATGCATATGTGTCAGTGCTCTGTGGAGGTCCATCATGAACCAGTGTGTTCCGATCTGGTGGAGGGCTCCTCCCAGGACTCTGAATAGTTCCCTCCTTATCAGCCCCTTCCTTACACGTTTCTGCTATAATAACATGTGTTTTTCCCTTGCCGGGCTGTCAAAATATCAATAACCCCCACCCCGTCCTGCATGCAGTCTAAGATCATTGGAATACGTCATAACCGCAGGAGTAAAAAATGACTTTCACACCGGCGCGTCATCCTGACGGCAATTACCTTCTGCCGCTCGGCCAACCTTCTCAATGTGAGAGGGTGACCGCGGGGTCTGAGTGACAGCTTTATAATGGTCATTATCACCCTTTCTTCAGAAAACCCTGCACAGGCCAGCCCTGCTCTTCATTAGACACTGTTGGGCTCGAGTGTTGCGACACATTTAACTTGCGATTACTGACCTGCATTGTGTTTCTGTATCGCGTGTGCGATGGGCATAGCAGCACCTCAGTGCAGAACGCCACCGATGTTGAGACGATGGCTCTGAACATGTGCGACTGCACAGCCCCAAGCCCTCTGCTGCCAGCCCGCTCCCCTGCACCACCCTGCCTTCCCCAACGAAGCAGTCTAGAATCCATTTTCTCCTGCTCGTCTCCAGTCTATATTACACTCCTTTATGAACCCTGACCCAGGTTGTTAAGAAGATTGATTCCGGCCAGCTGCCAGGCCCTGATTCGTAAGGCAGACTGGCCTGTGGAAGACCCCATGACTGGGTTATTGACCCCAGGGTTGAGATTTATACCCCTGACTGGGGAGACGAGACGAGAGAGGAGATGAGCTTGGGAGGCGGCCAGTGGACCGTCGTGAGTGATCATGTGGTTTAAGGGTGTGTTAAGTGAAAGATCCTTACTGCTTGTGGCTGAGAGAAAAAACTGCCAGCTCCTCTGTATCCAAGTGGTTGGACGGTTGCTGCGAAGACATGAACGTGTCTGTCCAGCATGTGCGCTAACCAACCGATAGACCAGCTCAATCTGGAACAAGTCACAGGGGTCAAGAGGTCAAAGGAATATACACTCTATGCAGAGCCAGAGGCCTTGGAAACATTTTCCTGCTCTTTCCCTGCTCATATGCCCTAAGGGTCTTGTTACACAAAGCAATCTCCATGCAACTTTTGTTGCTTGTAACTAAATTGCTCTAAGATTGCTTTGTGTAACACCACAGCAATATTGAACGAGATTACAAAACACACTTTATTCTGATTGGTGATTGACTGCAATTTAAATTGCTTGCGAATTGCCTTGTGTAACGGTGTTTTTGCTTGAAATGACATCAGAGGCAACAGGTTGCAAGCTGGCGTTTCCTAGAAAATGCTTTGTGTAACAAGACCCTTAGACCGTTCACAGATTCAACTACAGCACCAAGACCTTTCTTTCAGGTTTAGCAGGGTGCAGCTGTAGTCATACTGAAATGGAGGAAATTGGACTGTTGCCTGTGAGTAAAATCCATGTAAGATCTGTAGGAGAGAATACCCATCTGTCTGATGAAAGACTGGTGAGAGGTATTTTCTTTTCTCTCAGTATTGTGATTGTGAAATGGATTAAAAAACCTTGGGTTAATACCCACAGTCCATCACTGGTTTCTCCCAAACTACCGCATCCCAGGAGACGCCTCACCCCCACACCCCCACCCCATATCTCTCTGGTACAATTCAATAAGAATTCACCATAGAATAAATCTCTTAATCATTGCTCCAGTATTAACTTTTATTGCATTAATAAAACCCAGTAGAGTTTGAAATTGCTCAGTTTATTGAACAAATGACCTCTATGACACAGTAGCTGGCATTCTTAGCATGTTCCTGATGTTCCTGCCCCATGTTTGTTATTGAGTCAAATGGCTTTTTTATCAACTGCCTCTGATATCATTGGATAAAGTAGGGTGTTTAGCACCCGGCATTCACATCATTAAACACATGAGGCAGCTGTTGGCCAATAACGCATGTCCTCATTGATGTTCCCAGCATTTATCCTTGCCACTCAGTTCATAAGCAAATAATAAAATGTCAAGGTCAAGTGAGCAGCTCATGGCAACTGAGCGCCAGGTTCAGATCTCAACAACCCGTATGGTCGGGTGCAGAGTCACAGCACCTGCGACTGAGAGATAAAAACCATAGTGGGGGAGGGGGAATGACTAAAAATGCTTCAAACCCAAGTGGGAGCCCAGCGAAATTGGGCGTTTCCTCAGTCAGTGCATTTGTAATGCATCCTAACGTTTACCTGGGCTGTGCTGTTTCCAGAAGGAGCCCCAGCCATCTCAGACTGGGGTACAGAAGGCTTTGTTAATCAAAGGATATGCTTGTTTCTCTTCTTTCTGTGATCCTCATCACCAGGTAATCTTGGACTGTAGTCATATGGTAGTTATGCAGAGAACAGCTCTATATCAAGCAGGGTTATCAATTCAGGAAATGAATTGAAATTGAGTTAATGATTTGATAAACGCTTATAATGTTTTTCATAGATTTTTATATTAACAAATTGATTGATTCAATGAATTTCATGGATTGAAATCAGATTGAGCCCAACTCTGATACCAGGGCTTTACATAGAGTTCCTTCATAGAAAGAGTTGTCTTTGTTGAATCTTCAGTGTTTGTATGCTATCTCATCTTTTTACACCTTTTTCACGACCAGATTAAGTTGTAATGCAGTACCTTATTATATCTTAATTTGAGACATGCAACTACTTATTTCAGTATAAATATGGAAATATGTAAAAAAATATGTTTTTTACAATGGAAATTCTTATTCTTTTATTCCATTTACTTGGGTGGCCCCCTGAAATTATTTTTCAGACCCCTTAAGGAACCCAGGTATGGAACCCGTGTGCTACCAGTGCCCAGATCTGTCTTTCATGCCAGCATTTTATTAGGCAGATAAACAATTGCAAATTTCCATTGATTCCAAATAATGTGTACGTTTACTATTACTCCCAAAGTGTGTTCACAGCCTGCTAACAACAGTGACGGATCGGTTATTTGCGTCTATATTTTCGCATTGGTCCGCAAGTGACTTTTCAATTTCCTTTTTGAATCCCTCTTTCCCCTGCCCAAAAACCCGAATCCCGCTCAAGCCGGGTAATTTATCTCCAGGACGTGTTGAGAAATGGCTGCACCACAGGGATGGGGGACCGCATGCGGAGATATTGACGAATGATTTTCCCTTGCGTACTGCAAAGATTTTTATTGCGTGCAGGTTTGTCAGATGTCTCTAATGCAAACAGACACCCGCATATACGCTTTGAACGATTCCCTAAATTGGCAGCTGAATTCTTTGAGTCACTTTGGCGACCTGTTAGGATTCAGAGAAATCGTGCAACGTGTGGCATTTGGGGCATGTCTTTTTCACCGCCTCTGACGGGTATTTCATTTATTAAAAAAGAGATCATGGAGGTGAGGCTCGGATCTCTCCCCCTTTCATCCCCAACTCGCTCTTTCATCTTCAGCCGAGTGGAAAAACAGGTCTGAGCTCCGTCAGACTGGGAATCTGCACCAAGTGTTCACAGAAGCTTAGTTCAAGTGCAATATTGGATGCTTCCTTTCGTACACTATTTACACCAGAGAATTCCGGAAAAAGCCAACTAATCTCCAGTCGGTTCCATTTGCCTTTACCAAAAACACGTTTTAATAGTTTTTACTGTTTTCATGAAATGTAGACTCAAAGGTGATGCGTAATGTGCTCTTAACATATGCATAATGGGATATAAAGATAGTTTCAAACTAATTACTTTTAATTTGTTTTATGGACATTAAATATGCTTTTGTTTTACTGAGTCATTCATACCTGATTAGTGCACACTTGAAGCAACCAGCAACCATGTTTATACAGGAATCATAATGGAGGATTCCCTGTTAGAAAAATCTGTCACCAGCTGTGTGTAATGCTTCATACTCCATTTTATTATTATTATTTCTTTATTTGCACATGTACCTATTTCTTTGTGTTGTAATTGTGGAAATGATTATAAACATATCAGTGTTTGCTAGCAGTGGGGATCAATTTCACCTAATGGGAAATGCTTTCTGTTCTTTTCTGCTCTGTATCAAAAGCTTACAATGATTTCTGTTTCTCGGGGAATCGTTTTGACAGGTTAACACACCATTACTGGCTTTGTAGGGATTTTGAAATAGGTCAACCCACCATAAATGCTTTAAAGACCTTTTTAAGTGGATTTGTATGAATGGTAACACCGTAATTTTGCCAACGCCTCCTCTGTAGTTTGAAAAGACTCACTATTTATGAATGCCCTGGGACTCTGGATAGGTCGTATATCTGGGTATGAACACTGAAACAGAATACTTTGCTTCCCGTAAGTGACCTCATGGCCCAACGGTAAAGTGGTGAAATGCTGCTATGGCCATTGATTAATGGTGCCCTCTGATTAAA
The DNA here is from genome assembly GCF_018555375.3 of Anguilla rostrata. Taxonomy (NCBI): domain Eukaryota; kingdom Metazoa; phylum Chordata; class Actinopteri; order Anguilliformes; family Anguillidae; genus Anguilla; species Anguilla rostrata. The sequence continues at coordinate 20,294,336 of NC_057947.1, forward strand.
ATGGAGAATGAGGCCACACATGGCATGGCATATTTTGTCAGTCATTGTGAACATTAGAAATGCCTCAATAATTAAGTTCTTATGTCGCAGTGTTGTCCCACCACTGGTCCCAGCTTTGCATGAATTGGGGGTCTATGGTATGTGATCTTGTCATCTATGTAATGCATCTATGTATGCAGAGATCCCAAGAATCAATGAAGTACATTAATAAAATTAAATAAATAAAAATTCCTTTTTCTAGTTAGGCAATGGAGATGTTAGCCTCATCTAAGATAAAAAATGCAAAGTGCAGATCTTTTATCAAAAACCTAACCCTAAGCCCCTGCCTTAGAATTCAAAAACAACAGCACTTTACGGCTCTAATTCCACTTAAGTTTAGTGTGAATTAATTTTCCTCCTGTTTCTGAAAAGCTATGCTCATAGAAGAAGTTCAAGTGGTTGGCTTGCGAAAAGTTGAACATGTTTATTTTAATAATATTTCTCCTTAATCCAAAGTTTTAAAGTGAAACCTCAAAAAAAAATTATGACCTTTTTTTTAAATGCAGAAAGAACATATAAAATGGACTTCTCAGAGCCGAACTGGCAGCTTCTCGTCCTTATCTGCATGCTGGCAGACACCTGGCCTATTCACCTGCAGGTCAGACTCCAGCAGCAATAACAGGCTGCCCATCCAGCCAGAGGAGAGGCTGTAAATGAATGCCGTGCAGATAACTCCAATCTAATGCTGCATTTGGTTGGTGTTGTCAACTCGTAAAGTCGTATCATGTGACAAAGTTGTATTTACTCGGGGCTCTTTCCAGTAGCTTATTTTATCCATCCTTGTCTCCTCGGTCCTTGGCTGACCTGGAAATCGATCAAGGTCAACCATTTTTAAGAACATTCTAACCCGTTAAATGCTCCTTGAAGAAGCTAGGAGCAAGGAGCTAGGAGGCTGCCAAAGGATATATGAACAAGGAAACACGAGTACATCCTTTGTGGAAGTATTTTTCTTCAGAATGTGTTATGCATAAATGACCTACCTCTCCCCAACTTTCATATCTGTAATTTATGTGACTTCAAACTGACACTTGACTGAACAAGGACATTCTATTTGCCAAATACACGTTTCTTGATTCCTCTGTCCTTGCATTCTTTCCTTAAGTCATCTGTTGGGTGGAGCTAAGGAAGTGAGGAAAGGATGCAAGGAGTTAAATGATTAGAAAGAGCACAAGGTGTTTGCTTTCGACGTGGTCATTGACAATGGGTAAATTCATCATGGGAACAATATGCATGTCTGCTGAGATGCCAAGAAGCTGGACAAATGAGAGCTCCCACTGTAAGACATAAATAATGAAAGCCAGACATGAACTCTGCTGTGTCTTGACATTAGCAGGCATACAGAAAGTGCATAAACCACCCAAAAACTAAACAAATGTGATGCCCTCACCAAACTTGGCAACTCTGCTTGAACACATTATGATAGATAAATGGAAGTTGTTTAGATATATTTCTGATTAACCCAGTACATTACTGCTATTGTCCTGCAACTGTTAACAGCAGGGTAAGGGCAGTGATGCGTCACAACTGGTCATGTGATTTGCTCGAGTTTACCACTGCTGTTAATGACTTTGTTGGCTGTTCGAATGCTACTTCCTGGTGGTAAACTCAGAAATTTCCAGCTTTATGAGTTGACAGGAACCAGTCAAGTCCACTATGAGTTCTGTCATTTGCATACACTGGATGTGAACATATTCTGACTATCGCAACCTATCTCTCACTCCTCTGTGATTAGCTGCAACCAAGGTGAAATAGACCCGAACTTCAGTTCTGCGGCTGTTCAATTCACAGAAGTATGAGCCTACTGAGGTGAACACTGTTGTGACATAATTTACTTGGCTAGTACACTAACAGTCAGGGAGTAGTCGGGACTCCAAATGGAGGTTGCAATTCGAGGCAAATCAAAGATTGATCTATAATATAACGCTGGCTAAAACTCCAAACCAATCAGATTTCAGGAAAATGTTTTAGCAAACTTTTTAGATGCTCTCTCGAGAGAGGGGGTGGAGATTAATCTTGTGCTCAGGAAAGTATTGCAAACTGTAACATGCAAACTGAGAGAGCATCCAGGGTGGAGATTAAGCAGGAGCTAAATCACATGTACAGCATGCGCGCACTCTACCTTCCTTTCCAGGTTTGAATAAAGAACGACGGTGGCTGTTTAAGTTGTGAAGGATTTAAGGGATTCTGGGTAATAAAGTCTTCTCTGATGGGGTAAAACTGTCAGTAAGGGATTGCTCAGACAGAAGAGTTGAGAATGGCAGTTTGTCCTCTCCACTGCCATTCTCTTCATGGGGAGCAGATGGTATTAAAACAACACGGTAACCATTCAAAATGGTGCCGGCATCAACCGCTTAACCTGAGGCATGAAGGCTCAAGCCATACAGAAAGACAGCCAGGAATCTGTACGTGGTGAAACAAGAATGCGATATGCAGAACTAGGCATGACACAGAATGTGTAGAAAGCATTCCAAACAGATGGAATACCTACTGGCTACTTGTACTTAGTGGACTGTGCTAGTTTATGAATTTATTCAATAACTTTTTCTCAGGCTCTCTCAAACATACATTTTCACTCTTGCTCTCCATTCCTCTCCTTCTTTCAAATAGTATGCACTGTTACTGATTATAATCCTTCCTGAGAGAAATTGTGGCTGTAACCACAGTGTTTGATAATAGTGAAAATTGATGAAAGTATTTTTCTTCGACTGATTTTGGCAATGGGTCTGATTCACGTGCACAGAGGGAGGCTGTGGTTAATTTAGGGGATTTAAAACTTGATACCTAGTTGAAGTGCCGTCACTTTTTGTGTTTATGTTTAGGTTTGCAGGCCCTTTGACTGTGATGAGCTCATGTGAATTTCCCATTCTGCTCCAGCGTGGTCATGAACATTTGCATGTGCTGTGCAATCCGCACACCATGTCTGTGCTCTTCAAATGGAACTTCTCCCGATCAGCAATCCCCGGCTAAGAGTGCAATGCAAGGAGAGGGTCTGAGAAACCCTGGTGTCACACTGGCTCAGTGAGGCTAGCTCAGGTCTCGGTAACAGACGGCAGGGATCAGCCTGTATGGGGCTTGAAAGCTCAACGTCTTCCTTTAGCCCTCCTGACCTGTCACTGTCTGTTTTGTGGCATCAGGGAAAATGACATTGGGAATAATCGCAAGCCTTTGGAGCCTGTAGACTCCCCATCTAGGAGCCTGTAATCCAAATAAATCAAGCTGACAGACTCCCTTCTGTCCTTTCTGCTGTCTGCTTGGGCTTTATGTGTAGGAGCACAGTGTGGTGCCGTTTAGCAAATGCTATTTGCAGCTTCAGCAGCTGCAGCGGCCCTCTGTGAGGGGAAGCTGAGATTTAAACTCTCCATGGAGCCACCGTGACCGGGTACCCAACTGGAAAAGGTGAAAGGAGGCCAGCCCATTTCGACTCAGCCAATCCAAAGCCAGATCCTGGTCCCTCTGTCCATAATGGGAGGATGGAACAAGCTAATACCGTAGAACTTTCCTCAGTAACTAACACGTCACACCAGACCGTGCCTCGGTTTTTAACCGCATGTGAACCGAGTTTTAATACTGCAGCATATATGGCATACTATGGCTGAAAATGTGCTCAAATGTACGGTGCCATGGCTGACTGGCAGTGTTCTTCAGAGCCTTGCATTAAACCCAGTAATGGCGATATGAATGTTTGTTGTCAGCGGGGGGTATGGGCAGACCTGCCGATGAATTGAGAGCCCTTATTAGTCTGTGGGCTGAGGACAGAGGTAGAAATATCTCAATTAATTGCCAGCATTGCTCTGTGACTGCCCTCAACATTTCTTCTTATGATGAAATTTGCAGTAATTATAGGGATGTGGTGTTCATTTTTGAACTGAGAGCTCTTAGATATTAATTTTTTTTTTTAAAGAAAGTAATTTATTTAATTACCTTTTTTAGGAAATTAAGATTAGGGTTGGTCTGGTTGTACTGCACTCAGCTGTGTGTCAGTCAAGGCTGATCTGAAGCATATGCTTGACCAGAAACAGCATGATATTGGGCAAAGGGTAACAATGTCACACTAATGAAACCAGGTTTTTGCATCAGTGGAGTTGGTATACTGCAAGTCCTCAGCATTACCAGAGTCTCTCTCTCTCTCTGTCCTTTTCTTTTTTTCTCTCACTGCACTGCACTGCAGTGCTCAAATAGTGACACTCCTGTGAAATTACATGCACCCGCCCCTCTCCCTCGAAAAGCAGTGGCTGATGCAATTACACACGTCATTAACTCAGGTAGGCAGTTAGCGGGCTTGAGACCCAGCCCAGCTTCCCCCAGCCATGCTGCCGGCTAGCATCATATTGAAATTAAAATTAAAGGGAATGGTTTTGCTTGCACGGGCCTTGATTTATGACTTACACCTGTACGTCTCAAGGTCCTATCGTCGACTAAATCTGTCACTCTGTGTTGACTAGCTCTGTCTGAGTGCTCTGGGCCTGCAGTCATGCTGGGTTCTGTACTGCATAACCAGCACGTAGAGAAACTAAAGATCAGAGCTCCCTTGTCCTCAAGTTGATATAATAAAACCAAAGATTATTCGCTGGATTAATTATATTATTAATGCAACCCAGTAGAACCATGAATTATCAATCCTCTGCACTACATTAATAAAATAAAATACAATCATTTAAAGCCTTTAGAGTGTAAAAACTGTACACGTTATTTGGTGTGTGTGTGTAATGGTCTAGTAGAGTGTAGATATTATCTCTAATTTCAAGTCTTATATTTTTCTGGCTGTGTAAGTATAACCACCTGCTGTAGACTGCAGTTCACCTATCACTCACTTGAGTGCATACTAACAGACCTATGCGCTCACTAGTGAATATAGCTTTAATGAGGAAAAAAACACTTGTGGTGTTTTAAGTGTGGAAGAAGAGTTAAGTAAATTATGTTTCTCATTAAATATGAGGAGCCAAAATGAGCACACTGTTTTAATAATTTCAGTTTTTTAGCCTGGATCAGCTTGGGTTACATTACAAACAACACACACACACACACACACACAGGGTCTAGATTATAAAAAAGCTGTCATTTTGTTTGGATTAATATTCTTGAGTGTGTAATGCATTGTTTCCTCAAATCACAGCTGAAATGTTGCCATCACTACACCAGGTATACCATCCAGCAAGACAGAGCCAAAATGGATCACTGCGAGAACTGTGTGTCCAAAAAAAAAAAAGAAAAAGCGGCAATAAAAAGCACAGCTCATAGGTGGTATTCACACCCACACACAGCCTCCTTTTGATGCAACACTAGACAAGGTTGAACTTATCTTTTTAATTTTGTCATTTCATTTTATGTGCGAGCGAGGGGTCTGTTCCTTGGCATGACCTCGGGCCAGTGTATGTGCGTGTATGCGTCTGCAGGCGCCTGTGATTGCTTTTCTAGTCTACGGATCACCATCATCTCGTCATCACTGGAGGCATCCCAGTGGAAATTAGGCTCCGTGCTCCTCCCCCCTGTCCTTGAGCTGCCAGTGCTGCGCACGAGGCCGCGGGTTGGGGCTCCGTCTTGTGGTCCCGCTCGTGTGTTAGTCAGGTTCGGTTACGCGCCACATTCATTTCAGCCTGGCTGATGTCTGAAGCCGTGAAACCCTCTCAGGCACAGAGAACACTGGCTGTTAGATAAGGGGCGGCAATGTAGTGCTGTGTTAGGGCACTGGACTTATAGTTTGCGTGTTCCCAGTTGGGGCACTGCTGTTATACTCTTGAGCACAGCACTTCACTTTAATTGCTTCAGTAAATATTCAGCTGTATAAATTGAATCTATGTCAAGAAAAAAGGGAAGTCTTAAGAATGTCTGAGAAATGCCTAAATGTAATGTTAATTTTGGAGAAAGCCAAATGGTGCATTTAGTTTCCTTAAACAATCAAAAACCTTCCAAATGAAGTAACTGGAAACATATTAAGTCATAAAGCAGCTTCAATGAAGTTTTTGCTGTCAGTCATCTCATTGCGGGCAGTTTTTAGTTCTTAAAGAGGAAATCGAGGCAATTATTGCTGTCCTGCATTGGCCAATAATCCAGTGGTCTTAATGAACTTTCTGTGTTATTGACCGCGGCTGGAGCGTCATGGTAATGAAGTGTCCTGGGCGCTGACAGTGATGTGGTAAGGTCCACAGGCGTGTAGCGTACATACTCGCGTGAACACAGATGTGCGTGTGCACTTTTGGGGACTTGCTCATAGACCGTCAGTCTCCCAACAGCCTCTCTATTCTGGCTCTTGGCGACTCTGACTCAGTCTGCCCAATAAGCAGGCTGCATGTAGCACGCTGAGCTACAGGGCTAATTAGGGATGCTAATCATTCTTACTACCACGGCCCCCAGTTACGCATGCCTGCAGAGTGCTTGGGATTCGTACATGGGACTGTGTGGTACTTTTCACCTTGAGCTGCTTTTATCGTCTGCCAACAAGGAGACCCGGCGTGAAGACTTCCTCAGCAGCAGCAGTAATGATGGGCCTTGCTGTGGTGTATCTGTATGTGCTGTTCTATCTGCTCAGGGGCGTACATGCCCCTCTATTTTCACTCAGGAAAACGGACATCCAATGAAAGCAAAACAGTTACTTTGTGGAGGATTTCAGGATGCCCAGTGTGGGTAGATGGATGAATACTTCACCTTCCCTTGTCACACCTGACTTACTCAACACCAGCCCAAGTAACTTAAATACAAATATGCATGAAAGACAAATTTATTTTCAACAAATGACCAGCTGACAAACCTATCATCAGTTTTAACTGTTTAAAAGATTTAATGGCTAATAGCATTAAATTATACAAAAGTAATTTCATGTTGAAAGCTATGCTTTCGCCCTTATGGTCTGGTACTGCCGTCATAGTTTTGCCATCATTGATTGACCAAACTTTTCGATGCCACATTTCATAATGTTTTCCTTGGTGGGAGGACTTCAAAAGTAACAGATGCTGATGTATGAAACCATTGCTGCTAACATGCTTAGTAGACTGACCCTGGATCCGCTGGCTGAGGCAGAATATGCACAGAGCTAGTAGCAAAATCTGTGAACCAAAATACGGTTCCCCTGTATCTATACCACCCCGCATACACCCCCTTCTCAAAAAACAAGATAACATAAAAGGCAAAAAGAAGCACTTCCTGTTTGCTTCAGCTGTCTGAGAGAGCAAAGCGATAGCAGGATGAGAGGGCAGCTTTCTTCAAAGGCCTTCCAGCAAGAGGTTCTTATCAAAGCTGCCCCGGGAGGTATCAGAAGCTTGTTTTTCTTTTAAATCTTTCAGTTACTCTGGCGATGAAACCAGCCTGACTGTGTGAGAGGGAGAGAGTGCCTACAGAGTAGAGGAAGAAGAGGAGAGGACTTTGCAGGCAAACGTCACTGTTTCTCACTGTAGCAAGGAGAAGCAGGGACTTCTGTATCTACATTGGGGATGCTAAATAAGAGTACTGGCTGATCCCAAACTGGGTCTCTCAAACTGGCCACCTAATCCTCCCCCAGTGTAATTGAGTCAATAATTCCTCCCTCACTGAGGTAATTTGTACAGTGAGTTTTTGTGTGAAATCACTTTTGTGCATCACCCAGATGGTTGAAGGGGGTTTCTTCCCCTTCTCTGTAAAGCACAATATAATGCAAAGCTTTAGTAGTTCAGAAGAGATCTGTAGGTCCTCAGCGATGGAAACTTGGGAACAGCACTCTCCTGGTTTTACAGGTGTTGCTCAGCTGCTGGTTAAATTGTTGTTGCTTGTTGTTTCATGGAAGCACTCACTGATCAGTGTAGGTCTTGATGGTGAAGCGCAGTTGTCCAGACCCACTGGCCGCAGAACAGGCACCAGCATACTTTAGCCACTGAGAATCTGTGCAATCTAAGACTCTCCTCTGAAAAACTATTTATAATTCACATTATGATTACATTATATTAAAAATAAGCATTTAATAATCACAGCATAAAGTAGTCCAGTAGTTAAATTTAAGTTAACTTGATATAAGTTTTATTTGTTTATTTATTTTTGTATAATGAAAATGCTTTATTCCCCTGAAATGTTGAGCAAGCTGTACGGAGCTCAAATATTTAACTTGAATAATATCTTATAATCCAATAAATACTTAATTGATTCAGTGGCAGCAATTTTGAATATCAAGGACATGCCAGCAAGTGAGGTGGTGATGATTTGTCCCCTCCTTTTAATTGCCTGGCCCCTATTTGCTGTCCTTTTTATAGAGTATGGCAGGTGTAGGCAGCCATGCTTGGGGGCTGCTAAAGGGGTTTGTGCTACCTTTGAACCCCTAAACTGCAGTAATTGGATTAATTGTTGGGCTTAATGAGCACAGGTGACACTGTGCCGGAGGTACTCAGCGTTTCGCCTCTCAGACTTTGATAAACAAGCGCTCGACTGGAGCAAGAAGTAGAAGCATAATTGGCACTTCAGGCCAAGGGTTTCCTTCCATTACCTCTGTACATACTGTAAATACTGCGGGGAATGACATTTACTGTTATGTACACAGTACAGTGTCTCCTCCTCCTCTCTTTCTGATGGCACCCTTCCTGTCAGACAGACCGTTTGGCCTTTGCCCAATGTGTAAATCCTCCAAAACGGGGGTAGGAGGGGGGGTACATGATTTGGCACCCAAGAGAGCTGCCATATACCAGTTGCCAAATATTGCTCCGCTGTGGTTGCTGCAGTCAGCCAGGGGAAGTGGAGTGGCATATTGCGGCCATTCTCCTGCTTTTAATTTCCCAGCATCGCGGGTGGCTTGTCTCATTAAGATTGATGAGAGTTCAGTGTCACAGCTGGGGCTGCCCATCCACTGCCAGCCAGAAAGAGGAAAAGTGTGCATCTCCTGGCGTAATTGCTAGGTTAAATGGCTAATGAATGAGCCGATTTATTCATTTATTCATTAACTTATTTATGGAGGCAAATTGAAAATGTTTAATGTCAACTTCTTGGGGGGAGGGAGGCAAATGGGAGGGGATTAATTAATTTTTTAATTGAGTTTTTTAATCTCTTGTTATTGCACAAGGAGAATTGCATCAATGTTTCAGTCATTACTTGGGTGCAGAGTCAGTTAATTTATAGCAACTGGTTTTTGAAGTAGCAAATTTCTCTGCCTCTTTTAATGTCCCCCACTCTAGCCCGTATGAATTACAGTATGTCATTATGCGGGATGGTGTTTCTTTGTGCTGATGGTGATCAGTGCATGAAAGTGCTGAAATCCTATTATTCTGATAATAGGTTTGTTTTTATAGCTTCTACAGTAACACCATTGCCAAGTTAGAACCATAGAAGATGACAGACACAGACCACAGGCAGCACATTATAAAGGGAACATGTTTAAATGTATCTTCTGTAGATAACAGTCTTTAGTTCACCATAGATGATGCCTCAGAATAGTCTGCCCCAGTCATTTCTCTTAAAACGATCACACTGCAAATGCATTTTTAAAAAATACAGAGTAAGATCCCTAAAATCGAGGCCGTTTAGATGAAAGTGGACTGGATGGGAAAGTTTAAGTTTGACAGTTTGCAGAGGAATAGAGCTTAATGTCTGTTTTTAGCACAGTGGACATTGTGGTGTAGCATGAGCAGATGTTTCTGATTGTGATTTCAAGTCTCAGCTGCGGTGCCACTGTTCTTCACGTTTAACAGCTATATTAGTTTAAAAAATAAATAAAACCAGAGGTCACTGTGGTGTAAAATGGCCATTTGCCAACACTGCTGGTTCCTATCATTGTGATATAATGGCTCATGCATATTTATCCAGTAGACCACCAGTCTCTTCCGGGGTTATGATACTTGTGTGTGGCATTGTACCAAAAATGATTTAGTGTACTTCTTACTTCCAACTGTGTGTGTGTGTGTGTTCATGTATTGTTGTGACTGAGCTATGAAATACAGAATATGCAATATCTCTATATGTTGGTGTTTTAAGCAAAATGCATCCCACTTTCTTGTCTTACTCAACCTCCAAGAATATTTCAGAATAAAAACCAGAAACTAACAGGTTAGAGCAATGTTGAATGGGATCATCAGACCAGTGATATTATATTCATATTTAATTTCTCAGACTGGCTGGTTGTGTGGGGGGATTTTGTTGTAATCCCTTCTCTATCAGATGGATAGAAAGAGTGAGGGAAGGATGTTAGGGAGAGAGAAGGCGTGTTAAGAGGAGGGAAATGGAGGTGACTGTAATCTGCAGTAAAACACTCAGCAGAACGGGCTTTGCAAAACTAAAAAAGAGAAAAAGTTTGACAGAGCAGCATAAATGATGAAGGGAGAGGGAAATCTTCTCGTAAATGAAAACAGAGAGCAGTGTCCCCTCCCCACCCCCACAAACACTGCACGTCGCCATAGCAAATGTCAGTCACACCACGGAGGATCAGCATGCCAGGGTCTCTGTCTGTGCGCAATTTCTGACGTGCTGTCAATCAGAGGAGATTTGCTGGACAATCTTTAGGTTGTCATGGGAATGCCATTAACATGTGTGGTTCCTTTAAACCAGGGATGCCCAACTCTGCAACTGGAGATCTACCGCCTTGTAGGTTTTCGTTGAAACCATAATTTGGCATATCTAATTCTACTATTAGTTGCACAAGATATCTAGCTGTTGAGTGAGGTGAACTTTAGTATGGCTGGAGTGAAAACCTACAGGATGGTAGATCTTGCTGGTCTCCTCTCATCCACCAGGATTCTCCTGCTTCATCCTCTGCTTTGCATGCTCTCTCTCTTTCTCTCCCTCCAACTATTTAACCCACCCCCCCCCCCAAAAAAAAAAAAAAAAACAAAAAAAACGCCCCTATACAATGGATCCTCTGGTCATAATTGAGTAAAACCACAGTACTCTGCACATCCGCCTGTGTACTTTTCCTGGTATCATTTCTGTGGGAGGAATGGCTGCAGTGGTCCCTGGTATTTATGCTCGCAGGGCTTTTGATTATTAATTCAGTTATAATCAGAGTGGCCTCCTGCCTCCACCTCTGGGAGGGGGAAAGGAATGGCTCACTGCCACCCCCCAGGCCTACCCCTCCAGGGGAACGGTTTGAAGGGCAGGCTGACCTCTACGGAACCGCCACCGTGGCATTTCCACCCCGTATTTTTTACCGCTATCACCATGGAAATATCAGGCACCAATGACCACCCCCATCTTTGCCACAAAAAAATCTTGTCCAGTTGATAGCTTTCTGGTACCACCTGATGGGTCAAATATGCATCAGGATGAAACGCGTTTGGTTACCTGTAAAAAACTGCATTGCATCGTCCTGATCCATGTGTGGCTGAAATGCATTGAGTTCAAGTTGATAAAGCTATTTTATTTTTGTATGCTCATTGTCCGTCAGTTTAGCGTTATCCGTGCAGCTTGTTGTCATGGCTAGTGCCACTTTCTAATAAACAGCTGGTGCATTTGTTTCAACTAATATGAGTTACTCACTTTTTTACATGAATGATGCATTAGAGGTGAGAGGTCGCTGTGGTGTAACGTGGGCATTTTCGCACAGCCAACACTGGTGGTTGCTGTCATTGTGATATAACAGCAAATGCACATTTATCTTGCAGAGCACCAGTCCCTTCCTGGGTTATGATACTTGTGTGGTACCAGAAATGCTTCTGTGTACTCCTTACTTCCAACTTTGTGTGTGTGTGTGTGTGTCTCTGTGTCTGTGTGTGTGCACGCATGCTTGTGAAGCAGCACATCTCCAACTGCTTCCTCCATGAGATATGAAATGAATATGTTGTGTGTTGTCTTAGGAAGTGTATGTCTCAAGGCTGCAAGGGGGTATATTGGATGGTGGGTAAAGTCTAAAGACTGGGGAATTCGACACAGTTCACCTGACCGGGTTGAGAAAGGAAAGTTTACTGAGGATGTGCTCTGAAACCTCCTCACCTCGCCCTGTAGCTCACTGCGGTAGTCAGTGGACGTCCTTGAGGGCATCTGACAGATGGACAGACTGAATCTGTGAGAAGCAAGCAGATGAGGGACAAGGTTCTGCCCAGCCTAAAACTACAGATGCACACACACTGGGAACAGTTCACTCGCTCTCCCTCAAACACAATTCACAAGACAACACCTTGCTGTGAGTGGTCGCTGGGTATAAATCCCTCAACGGAAAATTTAAGTTTTCCTTTCTGACACATCTCTGACATACTTTGTTTTTTTTTTTAATAAGCCATGGACAGAATTTAAAATGGATTTAAGATACAAAGACCAGTGTCCACAAGAGTGTCCTTATGCAAAACAACTTGTGCTTAAGTGGAATCAAATACAACTAGTGTTACCAAAATTATAAGCATCCCAAACCACTGATATCACAAAGCATAGACTCACATTGCTTCTGTTCTCGCAAAACACGGGCAGAAAGATCTCTACTGATTTCACATGGCATAGACTCCTATCACTGCGTGGCAAAATTAAGCATGTTAATTAAGGGGACTGAGCTTTGTGTGCAGTGTTGACAATGTCATGTGAAATGTACTGCATGATGTGAGATCTTTGCTGTGGATTTAAAGGAATTTTTGTACAGTTTGCTAAATGATGCAACTGTGCTTGGTCACGGCAGCCGACAGAACCCTCGCTTAACTGGTTAATGGGTTAATTAGTCACCTACCTGCACGCTGACAGCTGTGTCTGAAAACATGCCACAGCATATTAATTCTGAGCACAGGGGAGAAGCATGCAGGACCTCTGCTATAATGCACACATCAGGCATATATCAAACTGAGCAAATGGCTGAGCCATCACAGCCAGTGAGCATGGAGGGTAAATGAGACTCCTGCTCTCTCACAGCACTGTGTCACCTGCATTTCACACCCGCGGCGAGGAGAGAGCCCAGCTCAACGGCGCGTTGGCGCTTCTGGAGTGGGTATTTTCTACAGGCAATGTGGAAGGGGAACTGGGTCCTGTGGACGGTGTGTGGAGCGCCTGTTCGTTATCATGCTTCTGCTTTTAGCGTAGGGATGTGGAGGGGGAGGTGTTCCTCAGTTTGACGATCAGGCTGTCCTCTTGGTGTCGGGAAGGCGCTGTGGGCGGAGTTTACCTCATTGATTCTGCATCGTCGCACCCCTCCCCTGTTCCTGAAGGGTTAAGTGCTTTGGCCCCATTCGTTGGCCCAGCCATGAATTGTGAAATTGCATTGTGCCACCACTGCCAGCCTGAGTGTGCAGCCTGTGTGTGTGTGGTGAGGAGGATGAGGCTGGGTGGTAATGCTCCCCTGCCTGACTGCACAACCCCCCCTTCCTTCACAGCTATAAACAGCCCGCAGCTTTGCTGCAGACACATGGAAGAGTTTGGGTAAATGACTAAATAGCTAAATGAATGAGGATTGTGAACAAATGTTTCTGTTTGGAGAACACTTCCTTATACAGACTCTCCTTCTTTTCTGGCTCTATCATTTTCTTTATTCTCGCACTCATTCTCTTCTCTCTCTCTCTCTGCCCACTTCTGGCAGGTAAGACCTATCTTTCCCCTTACCCCTACAACCACAGTGAGCATCCAGAGTCCTGGAAGGTAGCCTAGGCCTTGCTTGTGTGTACAGATGCAGCAGCCAATCAGATCATGTCCCTGGGATCACTCAGGACACTCCCAATTATCCCCCCTGGCCTCATTACTATACCAGGAACAGCAGTGGTGGTGCAGCTTAGCTATTGAGCTGCCAGGGGCCTGTAAGCAGAAGGTGTTATATTCAAAGTTGAGACCTTGTCATTGGTGTTGCTTAGTGAATCATTCAGCCTGAGATTCTTCACTTGATATCAAGCTGAAGTACCTGAATTATAAAAATGTATGCACTGTAAATGTCAAACAACGTATCTAAACGTGTCTGTATCAGCCTGTGGACTTCCATCCCGCAACACTTTTTGTCACAAGTACCTTGTGCCCTCCCGGCAGTTGTTTGAACTTGAACATGGCCGTGGGTTTTTGCATGGGAGAGCTGAACAAAGAAAACAAATAAGACTGCCTCCAGGCTTTAACATGAAGGAAAGTCTGCTGTTGAGCTTCAGGCATTTAGTTTTGAAATCTCAGGCTTTGCTTTTTGTAGCATGTAATGAATACTCAAATTACTGTGTAATCTCATTATCGAAAACCCCAAAGTTGCCTAAGCTGTGTGAGATTGATTTGGCCCAGATTTGTGTCTTGATGGCCATTTAAGAGGTGAGAACAGATGCATTTTTGAGATGATGAATAATGGCTATGCTGGCAATTTGTGTGTGTGTATTCCCAAGCAATACCTCAACATCTTTAATTTCTTGTGTGTGTGTGCGTGCATGTGCATGTGCATATGTGTGTGTACGCATGTGTGTGTACGTACATTTACAAATGAAAAAAGTTTACAAACCACTGTGACTTTCTGTACCAGCACTGAAGACTCTTAACAGTCAGACAAATTACTTCAGATTTATTGAGAATAACTGCCATTTGGTACAGAAGGCATTTGTAAATAAGCAATCGTGTTTTTGGCTAATTATCAATATCTTCATGATTTTCAAAATCAGTTGTGTACAGTGTGGGTACTAGCCCACTATCATGCCAGAAATTCTGAATGGCAAAATCATGTTCCTTTGAACTTTATTTTAAAAGTGAGTTGTCAAGCCATTTACAAATGTCCCATGCCTCAGGCTCCCATAGTTTATTGGTTTGGTCTTTGTCTTTGAGATGCAAAGGAGTAGTGTGGTAGATTTGATGGGAAGTGTAGTACAATGCCAAAATAGAAGACTGGCTTTGCAGCTGACAAAATTTTAAAGAGGTACATTTAGAAACTTATGAACACAAGTCAAGCCACATTGGTTGGAGTACTGCTATCATAAACAGACATCACAGCAAAGGGATTTAACAACTAAAACACAAACAGGGGACAGGGAGGAATGTTGGTGCAAGACCTTGTGCTAAACCTCCTGACTTTCCAAAGGGATCCGAGACATGGAGACAAGCAGCGATCTTCAGCTTCATTAACTTTTAAAAGTAATTCTGAACTCCCAACAGAAAAAACCAGATACTTCCGCTTTTTCAGAAATATGATCTAAAAGTGCAAAAGGACTGGTATGAATACACACTACACACACACACACACACACACTACCATCGTAGAATGTTTTATTGTGGGTCAAAGAAGATATTCTTTTAAAAATGTGTAACTGCCAAAAAAAATTTAAAAAAAAACAGGCACTTGAGATTCATTCAACAATTGTATCTTGCCATATTTGTTTTATTGATTTTCCCCCTCCCCTCTTGAGGTTGCAATGTCTAGAACAAGATATTTCACATTGAAAAATTCATGCCTGTGGCAGTTTTAAAGGGTGAACATAGAATTCTTGAATGGCCAAATGTTGGCGTGCTTTTACATAATGGTTAAAAGGTGTTTGAATAATGCAATAGTTCGAAGGTCATCTACTTGTGAATTCCATTCCCTTTCACTCAAGGAGATGCATAAATGTAGACCTCAAAGGCATTTTCCTTTGTTTTTGATCATTTTATAATGTTCACACTTCTGGTTTCTACTGAGGTTAAATTCTGTTCAACAGAATATAACCACTGTAGAAAACTGACAGAGGCTTTTCAAAGGAGAGAAAGCAATACAGTTCATTCCACTTTATTGATTTATAGTCACACCACGACTGGAATTGTATAAACTATGTTTCTCCTATAATATCGTTTCATAGTGAAAATGTACTCCACGGTGTGTTCATTGAGTGGAATGTCTTTAAGTGGCTATCACTGATATAGATTTGTAATGTACCAATTTTTCCACATTGAATATGCTATTTTCTTCCACACATTTTCTATTTGAATTCATACTGACTGTTTCTTCATAAAACCCATATCGTAGTCCATATGGGATCGCAGTTTGTTTCCTGAGAGACTGCTCCATTGGGTCCCTGTGGATCAGAGAGGCTTTTCCATGGAGGCATCCTGCTCCAGCATCCACACTAATTAATCCCAGAATGGCGTGCTCATTATCACAGGGAAAAGGCGCTGGGAATGAGAACTGGTCCTGGATGATTTGAATGGGATTCGCATCGTTTATAGCCAAGGCCGAGTGCTGGCTTTGAACTGAGCCCTGGGGAATGGCTCCACCAGGAGAAGGTATAGGGTCTGTGTTTACCTGCCGCCCAGACGGAGAAAATGTGCGATCTGTGCTTAGCTGCAGGCCAGAGAGAGAGAACACGTGTGTGCGTGTGTGTGTGTGTGTGTGTGTGTGTGTGTGTGTGTGTGCATGCATGTGTATGTCCATTACCATGTGTGTGTTTGTGTGTGTGTGTGTGTCTCTGTATCTCTGTGTCCGTAAATGTGTGTGTGTGTGTGTGTGTGTGTGTGTGTGTGTGTGTGTGTGTGTGCGCGTGTGGTGTGTCTGTGTATCTGTGTTTGTAAATGTATACATAATGTTTCCTGTCAGTGCAATTGAGATGCAAATGTCTAACCTGCATTTTGTTTGCTTTATCCCTACTGGTATGCATTCTGCTACTCAAGTGAAGGACATCAGACAGCAACTGAAATATATTTGGGCCCTTATGATGTATTTTATAAGTGTGGACCTAAATAAAGAATTAAAATGTCTGTAAGCATGTGTCTGTGTGTGAGTGTGTGTGCATGTATGTCCCTGCAGTGCTATGCACCGTTTGTCCGTGTGTAAAACACAGGATGTTAATTTAAAGAAAAGTTGGGCACAAAGAGAACAGGAATGAGAAAAGAATAACTGAAAGTCCCTGAGGATAATGGGAGCAGAGAGGAAGGGGAAAGAAGGAAGAAAGAAAGCAGTAATTGTGAGGAAATCTCTCATTTTCTGCTAATGAAGGCCTCCCCGGAGCGAGCGTGCCCAGAATCAACAACCAGTGCTCCAAAATCAGAGCTGCTACCCTCTTCTTACACCTTGTCCGAGGGTTGCAGAGTTGTTTTGAAGAAACTTGTTTGCTGTTGTGTCTGTGTGTGTGTATGCAGGCATCTAATTAAGAAAAAGAAAAGAAAAATGTTTTATCTCAGTAATTATTAACAATGAGCTTAAATTCTTTGTCTGCCTGTTTTGTTTTGGAAAAAAATGTTTAGAAACTATTTTTCCCACTTATAGTGTGAATAGCACCCTCTTGGTAAAGTGTGTATGTGTCTAAATGAGAGAGAGAGAGAATGTGTGAGCATCAATGTGTGTGCTTGCGCATGCGTGCACGTACATGTGGGTGTGTGCGTGTGCGGGTGTCAGTATCTGTGCGTGTGTGTGTATGTGTTTGTGCATGCTTGTGTGTGCGCATGTGTGTGTGTGTATGTGTGAGTATGTGTGTGTGTGTGTATGTGTGCATGCATTTATGTATGTGTGTGTGTGCATGTGTGTGTGTTTGTGTGTGTGTGCATGTGTGCATGCTTTTATGTATATGTCTGTGTGCATGCTTTTATGTATATGTCTCGGGGCGACATAGCTCAGGAGGTAAGACCGATTGTCTGGCAGTCGGAGGGTTGCCGGTTCAAACCCCGCCCTGGGCATGTCGAAGTGTCCTTGAGCAAGACACCTAACCCCTAACTGCTCTGGCGAATGAGAGGCATCAATTGTAAAGCGCTTTGGATAAAAGCGCTATATAAATGCAGTCCATTTACCATTTATATGTGTGTGTGCGTGTTTGCGTGTGTCTGCGTGTGTGTGTGTGTGTGTGTGTGTGTGCATGTGTATGTGTGTGTGCGCATGTGTGTGTGTTTGTGTGTATGTGTGCGTGAGTGTGTATATGAGTGTTTGTGTGAGTGTGTGTGTGTGTGAGTGTATGTGTATGAATGTGTGTGTGTGCGTGAGTGTATGTGTATGAGTGTTTGTATGAGTGTGTGTGTGAGAGTGTATGTGTGAGTGTGTGTGCATGAGTGTGTATGTGTGAGTGTGTGTGTGCGTGAGTGTATGTGTATTTGTGTGAGTGTGTGTGTGCGTGAGTGTATGTGTATGAGTGTGTGTATGCGTGTGTGTGTGTGTGTGAGAGTTGGGTCCTGCAGTGCTGGCTCTGCTCCTGCTGTGTTTAAATGTCAGTGTTGAGAGCGGCGTCTCAGTGGAGAGTTTTGACATTATGGAGCTTCTGTACCCCTCCTGTCGCCCTGTAGGGGGTCTCCTAATGAAATGGCAGAGAGGCACAGGGCAGCGTTCCCCAGGTGAGGTGGCAGCCTGACAGACAGCTGGCCAGACGCACGCTGTCACTGTCTCTGTCACTGTCACATTAGAGGCGTCTGGAACCCAGGACCTCAGAATGGGGTTAGCTCACAATTACCTCCTGTGACCTAAACACTTCTAACACGCTTGTATGGTTCTAGGGTTGTTAGGCGGTCCTGCAGAGGGGTATTGTGGTCGGACCTTTGAAAGCACTTTGCTAGTAGGGGTAGAGGCCCCTGTTATCAGCTGTCCCTGTTCCCTCACAGTGACCTGGAAGCAGGCAGGACCACGGACAGCAGCAGCCTCACATACAGGCATGCACAGCTTGGGCTGTTTGACAGCCAGCTCAGGTGTAGCCCATTGCATCTGTTTGGTAGCAGTGGAGAGGTGGGATACTTAGACAGTACTGTACAAGCTTGATCTCATTTACCCTGTGCTTTTTTTTTTTTTTACCAGATTACGGCATTAAAAAAAAAAAAGAATTTAAAAAATGTGTTTTGAGCTTTTCACTCTTAAAGGTGAGAAAAACAGCCCATGGCCAATTCACTCATTCTGTTTAGATTTTATTTTAATGCGCTCACCACGATAACCCCAAATGGCCACATTTTACACCTCGCCAGAGTGCATTTAAAACGGAACTGTTTCAGTGGATCTGTGGAACGATTTTAGTGCCGTGGATATAATTACATAAAGCATGCATAAACCTCTCATTTGCACAAGTAGATTTGTTGTCTTGAATAGAGGAATGAAAATCGGTTTTTGAGCAGGCAGATTTAATTGGACATGATTAGCAAGCCAATGATGTTATTGGATTAGTGTAAGCCGGACATGGTTAAATGAATGATTTTATTGAATTAGCTTAAAGAAAACATGGTGATGAGGGTCAAGTTTTCTGACCCTCTTGCAGGGAAAGAGATGCACTGGGGTTTGCACTGGGGATACGCATGTCTGTCTGGTCCTGGAGCTGGAGTAGGGTGGGGAGCGCACTAATTGCTAAAACAACGGAGGGAGAAGGCAATTGTCCTTTTAAAGAGTAACATTTGCTCTGATTGGCTGCTTAAGGTATGGGAGAGAGACATGCATCTCACCGACGTGGCATGATCCTGAGAATGAATTTGGTGCACTGCTCCACCACCTCACTGTCCATAACGAGTGTCTTATACATATTTGTCTTTTCCTGGAGACCTCACAAATGATCCAAGAGAAGTGAGAGTGGCTAGCATTGGGGTCAGGGTTGTACTGAATGGGCACAGGTGAAATCTTCAATTTTTATGGCCCCGTTGCCCCCACTCCAGATGCCTCACTGTGTGTCTAGGAGCAGGATACTTGTCCAGTGGGTCCTCAGCCCTGGTCACAGAGAGCTGCATAATCTGTACTGTGAACTGTTTTGTCTTCACCCTAAAATCAGCAGCCAATTGAGATCCAAGAAACCACATGAGCTAAGGTAATAGTGTAACTGGCTACTTTAACTGATACAAAAAATTGTTATCTGTTCATGGATTGTATTGAGTGTTTTTAGGCAGTCCCCAGCAGCATTGCATTACCTTGACTTCTACCCACATTTCAGTACATAAACAAATGCCATTCAGCTACTTGGTGTGTGATGGTTGGGATTTAAATAGATTGAGGCAGTTGCACTTTAGTGTAAAAAAAAAAGGAGACTGTGTGCTTGATTTGTTTCTAAATGAGTTCTTTTAAACGTTTAGATTGAGCGCTCTTAATATGGGAATAGGACTGAATTTCTTTGTTCTGGAATGATTTCAGGGTTTAGATGAGCTGGAAAGAAAATGAAATGGCTTTTCTCCCTTCTCCTCTTCTAATTCTTTCCACACTCTCCATTCCCTGAAGCTTGCAGGAAAGGTCCGTAATGCTTTTTGAATGGCAATGCGAGTTTGATGAACTTCGAGCCACAATTAGAGCAATTTGTTTCTCACTAATGTGGCAAGGTCTAAGTGGGGCTGGCTGCAGCATGCAAGTGCTTTAAAGAGCCTTTTCAAAAAGTCTGGAGTGTGGTGTGTGCGTGTGTGTGTTCATATGTGAGAGAGTGCATTACATTTCTTGTGTACTTTTACAACCCTTTTGCATCAGATGTGTCGGATTTCATCGGATGTGTTTTTGATCTGGACCTCTTTATATCCCATTTTTTCCTGGTTCAGCTCAGGCCAGACTGTGATGAGAAAGTTGAGCGGCTGAAGCTTGAGTTTATACATGTCTGGGAGAGAAGCCAGGGCACCACTGTAAGAGAGATTTTATCGCAGTGGAACTCACCTGGATAAATAAATAAAATCTGCTCCTGCAATTCTTTATTGTCATTGCCATTGCCACTGGCCCTCATCTCCCTGGCAATGCTGCCCCCTGCTGGGTGCTCTGGGGCAGGGAGGGGGCAGTTCGGCACAGTGCCACTGAGCCTGGCAGGGAGAGGGCACCAGTCAGGCTGCCAGTGTGCCCACAGATGGCTGTGCAGCCAGCAGAAATGGGCAGGAGTGGTGCCAGATGAAAGGGGAGGGGGGTTTAACTGGGTCAGGGTGTTGAGGTCAAACTGTATCCCACTGGGATGGGAGTGTTGACCAAGACTACAGAGGGCGATGGAACTGAGCTTGGACCTGTCAGTTAATGCTCTTTAAAGTTTAAAGGGACACACAAATTAAATGTGTATATTTAATGTTTTACCTAACATCAGTGCAAACTTCACATTGCCTGTCACTTGTCTGTTAGTGCTCTGTGCTCTTGACCAGTTCATTATAGAGAATGTGTTCTAGTCGGTGAATTAATTATTCTCAAAAATATTGTGAATGTCAGAAATGAGAGTCACGCTAATGGGTTTCAGCTCACTTCCTTAGCGCATGGCTTTATTCTTCATGGTCTGGTTGGGTAATGTCACCCTGAGCTCATAGAGGCATGGAGAACGAGGCTGTGCGGGAGGAGATGGGTAGTGCCAGCGAGGGAGGCGGTAAGGAGTGCCAGGTGCAGGGCAGGTAGGGTGCCCTGCCGACCCTGACATGAAGTGACAGGTGGGCACGTGTGAGCACCAGCATGCCCGATGTTGGCACAGGCATGGCACAGCTGTTACCTCTCTCTGGCGGTCCACCCCCCTGGATGCGAACTGGAGGGGTGGGTGGGTGGTGGGGGGGTCGAATGCGGCACTGGTGAGATCAGTCAGGAGCTTCCAGAACAGAACAAGTACACAACAGCATGTGAGCAGGATGGATGTGATTATTGTTTTTGTCCCTTCTAAGACAGAAGTGACAGCTCTGTTTATGACAGCAGCCAGGGGTTCTCATGCTTGGGCCTGTGGTCTGTGCTGGCTCTAATTCCTGTTCTGATCGCAACCTCTGGATTGGCACAGGCTGTTTACCATTCCTGGACACTTTCTAATGACGGATGATTTATCGTCTTCACGGCGCTCGGTGTCAGAAGAGGATATGCATCTCATCTAGAATTTGACCTTTTGGGTCTAGCACGTTTGAGCCAGGTGGTCCTTAGCTGGTGGCGGAGGTTTTCACTTCAGAATTGTTTGCCATGAGGACAAGCCAGTAAACCACAGAACAGATGAATTCAGGCAATCCAGTCAACAAATAAACACGTGACCAGAACAGTTTAGCTATTGGTACCACGACAAAGAGAAGACCTGAAAAAATAATATTTAAATCTGGCTTTTTTTAAACATGACATTGTTTATTCCCAATTAACCTTGGACTGATCATTTATTCTGCAAGATTAAGCTATATTCACACTTACAATATGGCTGAACAGAGAGCATGACATAATTTTATAGTAGGAAAATCCATGCTTTCTTTTGTCTGGTGTTCATTAGGTGCCTATTTTGCCTACATTCATCAATGCTGCATCTCTGTGTCACCAAACACCTTTTCTTTTCTTTTTTGAAGGATAAGACAGCACCAGTATCAAAAATAAAATCAGCCCCTCCTAGCCCATCATGCTTAAATCCATCAAAAAACCAGTTGTACCCAAAATGCAATTGCAATGTTGACGACAGTATTTGCTGTGCATAACAGAATATAATGCAAAAGCAAAATTGAACCATGCTAGCCAACACGGATCAGGTTGAATATGACTCGACTCAATGTGCAAAAGGGATATTCAATTCCCATATTCACATTCCAGGAATTCGAAGCAGACAGATCAAGAAAAGCTTTCATTTTCTGCAGTGGCAAATGGTTCTTTTAGAAAGAGGTTACAATTTTTTTCGTTGATTAATTTATAGACTGACAGGTGCAATTAAGTTCTAGAAAAAAAAAAAACTTATAAACACAAAATCCTCAGCACCTTCAATCAAGAGACTGACTGTAACAAAAGGCAGCATTCACAAGGAGCTCCATGATGAGCACTTTGAGAATCCCTGCCGTGATCAGACACTGAGAGACGATGTGTCCTGGCTTACTGCAGTCCTGACTCCAGTGGTATCTCCTGTTTGAGAGGTCTGTCAGTCAGGACAGTGGGAAGATGGTGGATAAATGCTAACACAGCCAGAAGGGGTTGTGGAACCAGTTGTTAGCTTTGTCAAGTTGAACAAACTTCTCTGGAAATTCAATGACCCAGGTCTGTGCTTCGCCTCTCTAGTGCACAGCCTTATTTTCTCTCAAACGCCCCCCCCCCCCCCCCGCCCTTGCAGGGACACAAAGCAGCAGCACAGTGTGTGTTGTTCTGGGGTGGTCACATGAGTGCGCTCATCAAAAGCATTGTGTTACAGATTTAGAGGAGCGGCCATCAGTCCCGAAAACAGCCCCTTACTCCCAACCACAATGGAGACTCTGCTTGTGATGCTAATCTTACTGAGTGACAGTGCTGTCTCCACCCCTTCACTTCTGATCACAGTGGTACATGGAGAGCCCAGTGGTATCTTCTGAACCAAAAACCTCAGCGGCCCCCTATGGTGTCAGAGAGGCTATCAAAGGGTTTTCTCTGCAAAGCAAATGTAAACAGCGAAACAAGATGGAAAATTTTACAAATGTTTGAACTTATAAAATGTTGCTCTTTTTCTTCCAAGGAGCTGAAGTTTGCATGCATTCCAAGTAAGAGTTTAAGTCTGACAGAAATCTTGAATATTGGAAAAGCAGCATTGAAGTTTTTCTTTGTCCACTTACTTCATCCACATGCCTTTGGCCATCGTGTTCACATTGGCATCCTGACTGGCAGAGTGGCTTCCTCCTTCTACCTGACGAATGAAACCTCTGCGTCTAGGCATCACAATTCGGTTCAATGGTATAACTGGCCTGCACAGCTACTTAATGAGTTTGATTGACTTATACAGAGGAGGGGCCACTGCTGCAATGGCCATGCTCTGAACATGCACCACATCCCACCACAAAGTCCTCCAAATTAGGGGATATTCAGAGAAAACTCAGCACTTTGGTGCAGGAAATTGACTCGAAAATTAGAACCAGTATTACAGTATGAGAGGGCTCCATTTGGAGTGACGGTGACAGGCTGTAGGTCAATCTTAATAGAACATTGTTTAATTATTTATATTTCCAATATATATATTTTTTTTACCAGATTTGTTATTTATTGTGATGGTGAGGGTATGAACTCAGGATGAAGTTTCATTTAAGCTGTGCTAGAAAATAGATCTTTTGAGGCCGGAGCAACCTTCGGGAACTGGGGAACATAAAGTGCCAGCATTTACCTTCCAGGCCATCCAAGGATACTGTTTTCATAACGGGGACATTTTAAAAAATCCTGCAATGCTGCACTCCAGATGCCAATGCAATATTCATGAACAGTCACTCTGTATGGGCCTGCAGATTGTTCAAGTGTATGTCCAATGGCCCTGGAAGGAACATAGTGCTTATTTCTGGAAAAAAAAAAAAAAAACCTGAGGAAAGGTTGTAAATACGAACATTTTTTTTTTCAGATTAATGTTGTAAAAGCCACTTACTTAGTTTGTACCTCAAGTTCAGTTGAAACCAAAATTAAATCATGTCAACTCAAACACTGCATAGATAGGTAGTTCTTTTTATATACGTAGTATAAAATCCTTCCGTCAACCAATAAAATGAATTCAATTTTTTTTAAAATGTATTTGGATGAGATGAATTAAGGGTGTGGGGAATCACTCTATGGTTTTGGAGTTAAGGGTGAGGGGAAATGTTCTATGGTGTTGGAGTTAAGGGTGAGGAGAATGCTCTATGGTGTTGGAGTTAAGGGTGAGGGGAAATGCTCTATGGTGTTGGAGTTAAGGGTGAGGGGAAATGCTCTATGGTGTTGGAGTCAAGGGTGAGGGGAATGCTCTATAGTGTTGGAGTTAAGGGTGAGGGAAATGCCCTATGGTGTTGGAGTTAAGGGTGAGGGAAATGCTCTATGGTGTTGGAGTCAAGGGTGAGGGGAAATGCTCTATGGTGTTGGAGTTAAGGGTGAGGGGAAATGCTCTATGGTGTTGGAGTCAAGGGTGAGGGGAAATGTTCTATGGTGTTGGAGTCAAGGGTGAGGGGAAATGCTCTATGGTGTTGGAGTTAATGGTGAGGGGAAGCACACTGTTGTTGAAGTGCGGATTAAGTAAATTTAGTTTATTTTCTCAATCCAGCAGTTCCAACAGTCAATGTCCTTGTTAAATTAAAACAGATGTGCCTATGTGCTAGAGCAAACAATGGGATAAGGGGTGTGGGCATGGGGGACAAGGACTGGCCCATCTGAAAGCTGACAGTGTATTTATTAATTAAAGTGACCCTATGTTAGCCGGGCTAAACACCATGATGCTATCAAAAGATTAATGAATTTGCTCACTTTCTTATGAGTCCAAACATGAATGTTAGGGAGTAATTCAGTTCAACTATTGAATACCTATTTTAAGCCTGGAAGTTTACTTCTGCTTTTAACAACAGAGGTGACAATTGTAGACAGAAAATTACCGAAACCAGCCAGTTGTAATCTTTCCGTTCAGTCAAAATATTTCCATTTAAACAATACCAAATTCTACCATGTTTGTTTCCGCTTGAAACTGGAACGGTTCTAAAAATGGAGATTTCAGCTATCAGGCCTCAACAACCATTATATATAGACTTTAAGATTTTCACTCAATGATTTCAATTAATTGTCACAGATTGCATTCAAACTTAAGATCAAAAGGGACCTGATGTTTATGTGTTCTGTAGCCACACTGGGCCTCTGGCCACATAGATATCTTTGTCTTTGGATTTGTCTCTCCTGAAACAAATTCTGCAGGAGGTGAGACCCATAGATCACCTGATTATATTAGGATATCAACATGAGTTGAGGGCAGGACAGGCAGCATTCCTAGGAAGAATATAATATTGTATCCAATTCACTGTTTTTGTCTTTAAGGTAGTAATCTAAACACTAGATATCTGGCAGCTCTATGCTGTCGGAATTGAGAGTGAGGGGAAAAACTATGGTGTTGGTAAAGGATGCAAGGGAAAAATTCAGTAAGTGGAAACTGGCTCTTTTATGTCTAGGGTTGAGTAGATCTGTAGATAGGTCAATGTCTCATGGCAGGGTGATAGATTGCCTGATTATCATCTTAGCAGGGGCGCTACAAACATATGGCATGTTTGATCCACACCTACCCTGTTCAACCACTTTTTCCCTCCTTCACATGATATTTGCCTCTGCATCCATCTTTCCCACTCTCCCTTTCATTCTCCCTGTCAGTGTTCTCACAGCTTCTCTCCATCATACCACTCTTACCTCTCCATCCATCTTTCTCATTCCACATCTTCTCCCTCTCCCTCTCTCCATGTCTCTCTCCCTCCCTTATCTCAACCCCTATTTCTTCCTTCTCCCCCTTTTTTCTCTTTTGCTCTGTTTTCTCTCTTTCTCTCCCCGTCACTCTTTTTTTATTGCTCTTTCTCTGTTACACACCTACTTTCTGTTCTGTCCATCATATCGTCCCATGTTTCCTCTCCCTTATATCTCTCCCTCAATCAGACCTCTCATCTCTCTGTTGCTTCATATTTTCCCCTCATTCCTTCATTCCATCCTCTCCCTAGCTCTCCCGGTCTTTTTCTCTCTTGTCACTGTTTCCGTTGCTTTGCCCTCTCTCTGACCGCTTGCCCACACACACACACACAGTCACCCATGTCTCTCACTGGTGCAGTGTAATCAGTAGAGGAACAGGTCCTCACATGAGGTGGTGTTCACACATTTTGTTCCCGCCGTGCGGCGAGCAGCGGTTAGCCACGAAGCCAAGCCCTGTGCCGATGGAGAGAGCAGTGCCCCTGAAGAGCTGCACCAATCATCATCCCCTATTTGGAAGCAACTATTAATCTCCGTAAATGCATAACCCGTCTACATGCCACGCGAAACACATGCTGCGGCTTCCTCTGAAATGTGTATCTTTCCTTAGATTTATTGGAAGTTTAACTGCCTTTTGACGGTAGTTGTGTGCATGCTGGCATTTTGTCTCTGTCTGTGTTGAACATACTGTAGTATTTTGCTGTTTGTGTAGACATATCCACGAGCCTTGAAAAAATAATATTATTCAGTAAAATATTAAGTACATTGAAAGGTGCTGTATACCCTTACATTTATTAGAATTCAGAAAAGGGTGACAACACCAATCATATTACATTTGTAATAGTTCATGGTGATCAAAATAAAGTTCTAGCATCTCGTAAAAATAATGATTGATGTCATTATGTTGCTGCTTGCATATAAATGTTGATTAAAAACCCATTAAGAGCTTATTTGCAAAGTCTATATCATAAAAGAATAACGGATGCTCGAGCAATGTTTAGGCTGAGAGAGACAGAGAGCGAGAGAAACAGTGAGGGAGGGAGAGAGAGAGTGAGTGTGTGTTTGTGTTTGAGCGTTTGCCTCCATGTTAGTGTGTGAGATAGTAATGGCAGAGTTGCAGCAGGTTTATTGCAGTAGAGACTTCAACATTAGCCTCCCTGCAGTGTTCTGTTTCCATTGCACTGTATCTCTGATGACTGTCTTGGACTCATACACTCCCAAATTAACTTTTAACTTTCCCATTCAATTTGATGTCTGATTCTCCTTTTCACATAATGAATACACTCTGAGGCCTGTAGAGCAGCAGTTCCCAATATTGTGCGCTCACATTTGCGGGTCATGAGAGGAGTTGTGCGAGGTAAATATGAGGAAATATTAACGCATATGGTACACTGAACATCAAAATTCACACCGGTCGCTTAAATTCTTCACTACAGCAGTTGTTCCATATTGCTCACTTCAATTCTATAACTGAACGTATGCTTGGCTACATTATAAATAATAATAAATGTACTCATTCAGTAATGAGGAACTGCTATCCAAGAGGATAGATCCCCACAGAGTAATTTCCATGGCTCACATATTTAAAAAAAAACATTGACTGTTGAATAGAAGAATGTTGGCTAGTATACACAGTTCTATAGTACTGGTTTTTCGCAATTTGTGTGTATATGTGTCAGTGTCTTTGCATTTAGTCTCTATTGTTTGCACTATGATATTAGTATATCTATTTGAATGCATGTTTAATGCAATATTAAGGAAGGGAGTACAGGGCCCACCCAGAGCAAACAAATGCAATGTGATAGGATAGGAGTGCAGTTCAATTAAGTTTCACTTAGTTAACACACCTCCTTATTGTGGTTCTTGACAATATTGCTGAAGACTTTCAGATTGATTCTTCCTTGCAAGTGACAGCTTAGTTACCCTGCAGTCATTAGTCTCCATGTTTGTCCATCACAGTGGGAGAGCTCTGCTCTGTGGGAAAGCTCTGTGGGAAAGCCCTGCCCTGTGGGAAAGCTCTGTGGGAAAGCTACGCTTAGTCTCAGCCCACCTGTGACAAGACATTCCCATTAGCTTGCTAAGCAAACAGAGGTGATCACTATTGAAAGGGATTTGGCTGGAAGTTCTCCCTGTTCGTAAACTTTATTGGTCAAAGCAGGTAGTCATGTTGCCACCATGCTGCTGAAGAAGCCTGTGAGAATTTCACAGCACCTGTGAAATTCCACAGTCTGTCATGGTTTCCCCTGACACCCCCCCTCCCCTCCCCCCCACACTTCTCACTCAGACTGCAGTGGTACTGCCGTAATTGTGTCATCGCTCATTTCTTTCTTTCAGACTGATGCAATAACATCTTTCTTTTCTTCCCGTGTTTACAACCAATGAAGTCTCCTCCTCCGTCTTCTTGACCGCCCGCTTGTCCCAATTAATCTACCTCACTTAGCGTAGCTAGCTGGATAGCTAGAGGTAAGGTTAGTACCGTGAGCGACGGTAAGAAGGCAGATTTGACTATAGCTTAATTAATTCCATTATGTTGAACATAAGTCATTTTATTGTTGGAACTTTAAACATGAAAATTTCACACCCTCACAAAAGTCCTTATCGTTGCCAGTGTCACACTGCCATTAACATTACATACTGGTCCAACAGGAAACAGGCCAACTCTGTGTTGCTTTTAATCCCCTTGGCAAACTTCAGTTGATACCACTGAGAAAAAGCCAAGGTTAACTCTAGTTCTTGAATGAGCCCTGTTGGCTTGTCTTTTTGCTTCGCTGTATCTGGGCTTATTCGCTAGCTAGCTCTGCAGCCACACCCACCACTCCCCACACACAAAACAGTGTTACACCCAGAAACATCCCAAACACATTTTAGAATAGCAAATAGAGGTAAAGGTGCGCAAGTTCAGAAAAAGTGCGTAGAGACAGATTTCCAGTGCATCACAGATAATTTATAATATTTTCATCCTGCATAGGATGCCTTTAATAAAGTGTGGCCCTTTAATGTGCTGGTGTTCACTGTCCTTTACAAGACCTGTGCCCCTCAAGCACCCTCATCCAGAAAGAGAACAGTGACATTCATTTAAATGCCGTTAATCCCCGTTGGGGTCCGACAGGTTTAGGAATGAAGTTTTCATGTAGAGTGTGACTTCCCTATCCTCAGACATGTACATGGTGCTGAAATCAGTGCGTGCGTACATGAAAAATTACCTTTTGTGTGTGTGTTTGTGTGTGCCTTCACTGTTGATTTTCTGCCAGGCCTCTACTGTAGCCATCTTCAGTTCCTGTTTGTTTTGGGGGCATTTTGCCTTCTGTCTTGTCTTCAGCAAGAGAAACACAGGTTCAATTGAATTAAGGTCAGGTGACTGACTTGGCCAGTCAAGCCCATTCCACTGTTTGGCCCATAAAAATGCTTTAGTTGCTTTAGCAGTATGTTTGTGGTCATTGTCCTGCTGCAAGTGCCATCCAATGCGTTTGGAGGTATTTGGTTGGATCTGAGCAGAAGATAGTACACTTCAGTATTCCTCCTGTTGCTGTGTCAGTAGCCGCTGTGAGGGCGGGGAAGGGTGAAGACCAGACGCGACCAAACAGGGGATCTATAAGTTACTAAAGGGCACTCCAGTAACCACTGAGTCTCGTGAGAGACGAAATAAGAAGGGGGTGCTATACTCCTTGTCCCAAATATTATCCCAAATAATGAATAATAAACCCCTAAACGGGTAACTGAGAAAGAAGGAGTATATAAGGAAAATAAAGGAACAGGGAAATGAGAAATGAAAAATAAACAACTTCGAACCGAAGCTGAGAAAAAGAAAATGTCTTTTCAAAAACAAACAGAAGAAGTTCTGAGGCCAACTAAAACCAGGGGGGAAAACTGGTTAGTAAAGGGCAGAAAAGTTTGTGCCCCAACGGTGACACAATAACCCCTTAAAACCACCGGCCTCAGAATCTGGACCTATACCGTCCTAATACCTTTTTCCAAAAAAAACAAACAAACTGAAGTCAGAATTCTTCTTTAAATTTCTTTGTTCTTAAATTCCTTACACCTTGCTCAGGAATACGACAGGGAACTGGCTAGAGCAAAACACGTTACACTCAAGCACTGTTCCACTGCCTACTGACGCTTTAAATACCCAGCCACAGGTGTGGCTGGTAATCAGCGGAAGATGTGAGCAACCCCCAGGTGAAACAGATCAGAGGTAACCCTGCAGGAATGCATGGAATGTTCAAGCAGGAACAATCCTCCCACAGGAACCAAAAATAACGATTAGCCGAGTGGCTAATCTGCAAGCTCGAACTAATCGTCCCCACACACCAAAATAACGATTAGCCGAGTGGCTAATCGGAATGCTAACCACTGAGCCGGTGCAGGCACAGAAAAATGATCTACCTGCACAGAAACCGTGACAGTCGCGAAATCAATGAGGGCAAGTGGGCCAGTTTCAGTGACATCCATGCATGCACAAGCCATAACAGTACCTCCCAAACCATACAGTAACACTACCTTCACCATGTTTCACCGATGAGGTGGAATGCTTTGGATCATGAGCAGTTCCTTTCTTTCTCCTCATCTTCCTTTTTGCATCACTTTGATATAGATTAATACTAGTTGTTCATTGTATAAACAAACTAAATTAGTTACACTTAGTGATCTGGTATTCATAATAAGCTGATACAAAAGCGATGTTCTTTTGGAAATCAGAGTTGCATGGTGGTGTGAGGCTAAGCCACACAATTTTAAATATAGTAATAATAAAGCTAAAGATAACTAAAAGTTCACAGCACAGAATGTTTATTTTTCAGCACTGTGAAGAGGTGATAAACATCAGACAATTCAGTTTGTTCAATGGAACAATATGATATTGATATGGTTTGCTTCATAAATCAAATTCATAGACTAAAGCCTATATTTATATTTGAGGTAGCCATGTTCAAAAATAAAAATATAACAAAATGACCTGTAATAACAACTAAATAGATTTTGGTCTATTAAATATAAAACCCTAATTAAAGCAAAATAGATCAAAAACCTCCTTCTGAACCATTACAGAGGGCTTAGCCCCATTCCAGGTTAGCCCAATCCCATTAAGGTTCATACAAAAGCAGAGATTCTCTCCAAAGAAGCTTGAAATGAGATTACAAAAGTGTGCTCAAAATGTTTCATGAGAGGAGCTGATGTTCTTATTGCTCTTTTCTTCCTTAAATATGGCTGACATGGCTGCTTCAGTAAGGTGTGCTGTCTTCATGACTGAAGCTTTGTACTCAGTTACTTAATTGGTTCAGTTATTTTTAAGCATGTTTGTTTATGACACAGTGAGAGACACAGTGTTCTCTACTCATGTAATACATTTTGAGATGTTTTACATGTGTAAATTAATCAT
This sequence comes from Anguilla rostrata, assembly GCF_018555375.3. NCBI lineage: Eukaryota > Metazoa > Chordata > Actinopteri > Anguilliformes > Anguillidae > Anguilla > Anguilla rostrata. The sequence goes on from NC_057947.1 coordinate 20,325,553, forward strand.
TTAAAAAATGTGGTAATTACTATAAGCCAGGGGGCTTGCTTGGAGTACAGAATGGTGTGCATATGAGCCTTGCAGGAGGAACCTGTGAATTCAACTATCAGGATTGAAATTCTCGACTCCTGCCTCTTCGCTACATTCTGTGAAAGAATATGGTGTGTGTGTCTGAGACAGAGAGAGAGATATTCATTCACACCGACTCAGTTACATATCACTGGTGTGAAAGCAGTTTTTAATGGGGCCTGTTTATTGGGGAGGGGGTCTGTAAGTCTGTCCCCTCGCTCCCCCTCCTCAGTTGTGATAGGTGGAACTGATTCTCCAAGGTCACTGTGGTGGGCCCCTCTCCCTAAATGGGCCATAAATTTGGCGCAGCTGCCAGCAATGTGGAATTAATGTAATGGCATTGTGGCGAGCACTCAGCCTTGTCTTAATTATGCTAAGGTGTCCTCTCTCCTTTTTGCCCTGTGTCCTCCCTGTATAGCTGTCACTCTATTTCCCTCCCTCTGTCTGCCCTGCCCATACCTCACATCAGTCTGGCCCACTCTGGGTTTGTAGACAGCAGTAGAGACTGGAAAGAGGGCTTGCAAGGGGTAATAGGCCTGTTGGTGGAGTCTGAGTGGGGAGGAGTCTGTGTGTGTGGTGTCTGCAAAAACAAAATATCACCATCCTTAGAGTACTTTGCATGTGGTTTTTGAGTGTGTTACGTCTAGAGAGACAGAGGTGTGTGTGTGTGTTTTCCTGCATGATGGAGAGAGTTGTGTTGGCCTTTATATATACTAACTTAGAGTGTCACTCTTGAGATAACATCTGACCAGACGAGACAAACTCAGACAGCTCCATCAAACATCCTCCTTGTGGTGTGAGTATAGTGAGCAGTGTAGGCTGTGGAGCTGCTTCCTCAGGGTGAAGGAGAGTGTCAGGACAGACTAGTCTGAGGTACAGTGAACTTTGTCTTCACAAACGCATATCACTTTCATCTCGTCAGCTGAATCCCAGTGACTTGGGTACGTATAGAACAGACCATGCTTAAGTGTGTACAAAATGGTAATGCAATGTTGCTGGTGTTTAAGAGGAGACAGTCTGCTCCATTTTAAGAACTTTATTTGTCATCTTCCTGAGCTGTAATGGGGTATTGGTGTGTCATCATTGTGTGAGAGGTTGTGTGGGAGTGTGTTTGTCACACCCCTACTCTCAGTGTTCTGCTCTCCACAACAGGTTTCAAGTACTAAAGTGCATACTTTCACTGACTGCCTAAACTCTTAAACTCCTTTCTTCTCCTCTCTTCATTGAAAATACTTAATGGGCTCTGTGTCCTGCTGATATCTCTGAGTGCCTGATGCCTTAAAGTTAGCATTAACAGTCAAAATAACTGAAGATTTAGTTTTCTTGATTTGAATCACATGAAATTAATCACATTGTCCCCAGTTTTCTGACAGGTAATAATCTTTAGGCTGGATGCAGTCAAGTAGTTGTCAATCCAGCCTTGCTAGAGATGTGTAAAACTACCTTGATTTGTGTTGCAATAAAATACCACTGCTAAAAAAAAATTGCCTGAATTCTTAAATGATGCCATTGATGGAATTGTGACAGTGTGCCATTATCCCTAATATTACTGTCACCATTCCATCTGCATCTCCTTTCTTCTCATCTCTCAGTTTTATTCTATCACTCCACTGTGAATTCTACCTCTGTTCTCTTTTCTTCTGGGAATAGCAAACTGTGCTATTTAGCAAATTGATGAGGGGGAAAATCTGTTGTAGGTCAAATCTGTCCGCTGTCCTTCTGTGAACTCCTGGTGTTACTTACACACACAAACTCTCCAGCAGCAGTGGCTCCAGTATGTGGCTTATGTTGCAGGGCTCCCGTTCCCCAGTGCAGAAGCAACACGGCACCCTTAAGCTAGTGTTTAACCTGAATTGCTTCAGCGAATATCTGGCTGTAAAACATAAGCCGTGTAAGTCGCCCGGGCAGATAAATCAGATAAATGAGGGCCGGCTGGTGGAGGAGGGATACGGTAGTGGTGGTACCTTCGCTGCCGGGCAGGCGGTAAAACCTGCAGCGCTGGACCTATAAATCTGTCCCTGCTTTGCTACTTCATGGATTTAACTGTACAGGAATCAGTGTTGTGATGAGAACCATGTGCTGGAGGGCTACTTTTTTAGGGTGTGTGTGTGTGTGTGTGTGTAGGGGGTGGTGATGAAAAACCTACAATGATGGGGGGCGGTGGGGGTATTTTAAAATTTCAAGATTTTTATTTCCCTTAAAACTTAACACTTTATTTCATATTAGATCATATAACTTAATTTATTTAATTTAGTCATTCAGGTATTTTTGTAAGGTTAGCATTTTGTTCACCATACAGCCTGTAAATGGCCGCAAGTTATTCAGGCACTATTTGTTAAGCTGTTACTATTAGTCGTGCTACTTGTATCCTTTTCTATAGTAACACGGCTCTTTTTCTATAGTACTGCTGCTCTTTTTCTGAATTATTTCTGCTCTTTTTCTATAGTACCGCTGCTCTTTTTCTTAATTATTTCTGCTCTTTTTCTATAGTACTGCTGCTCTTTTTCTGAATTATTTCTGCTCTTTTTCTATAGTACTGCTGCTCTTTTTCTATAGTGCCACTGTTCTCTTTATGAATTATTTCTGCTCTTTTTCTATAGTACCGCTGCTCTTTTTCTGAATTATTTATGTTTATGTTTATTTAAGTTTATGGGGTTGTGTCCAGAGAGACTGTTTCCAAATACAAATACACATACACAAGGTTATGGGAAATTATCACAAAGGACAGTTTTACTGCATTGTTGTTGGTTGGGGGGGTTGTTCTGTGTTTCTCTGCATTGTCATTGCCTTTTAATTTTATAAGCAGACTATGAGACAGTAGGCACTACTGTGATAAGGGTATGACTGATTGAAAATGGGTGGATTTTCACCCTTCCTTCAGTATTTCTTGCTGATGCTTCCATTGAAAAAATGTAGGTGCAAAAGGTTTGGAAATACAAAATGTAGCTATGTTCCCACGGTGCTCGTAGCCTTCATCAGAATGCATATAAAGATGAGCATGTGTGGGCGGTTATGTAGAATATTGAGTAAGAAAAAGCACCAGGCATTTAATCAGGGTTTCAGTGTAAATGCTTTCTTTCATTGTGAGTCACTCTGGATAAGAGTGTCTGCTAAATGAAAGTAATTTAATGTTTAGTGTGGGGCAGAGGAAACTATAGAGAGAATGAAATTTCTGCTCTTCCCTCACAACTTTCCTCTGCTGACCACCCTATGTGACATCATCGGATGTGTTTCTATGACACTGGAATTTGGAATTTTGTGCAGTGCATTTTATTAAATTTTTTTTTTTGTGATCAAATTTTTTCCTTTATTGATATTAGTTTTATAACATGTAACAATGGAAAAACAAAAAGTCATTCTCTAAATGAGTAACAACAATGGACATAATCTTATTTATTTATTTCTTGTTTCTCTCAAAATTTCCAACAAATATGTGGAGAGAACATTATAAATGTGTGCAGAGAGCGCCAACTTTTCTGTGAGCGCTGCAGTGATGGAGGATCTCTCCCACCCTACACCACTACACCATTATCTTTCACAGGGCATATACTGTCGTCCTCAAAGACTGAGATTGGACACCTCTGCTCCTGTCAGAAACCCAGTGCTGGTGCTCGAGAGTGTGGCTTCCAGCCAGGTCAGCCTATCGAGCTTTTGCAGCCGGGCGCTGTGGGGGGGTGCAGGTGTCACCGGGCAAACAACCCACAATGGAGGTTTGAGATGAACTAGAAATGAGGATGTGCCCAAAGGAATCTCTATCCTAGTGAATGTAATAATGAGAAACTGTCCCCCCCACCCCACCCGCACTCTGATTTCTGCGTATTCAACAGTATCTCTCGGGAATATCTCCTCTTCATCGGCATGTTTGTGCAGCTTACAGTCAGCGAGGCTCTGCATGGGCTCTGTGTGCTGAGCCTGTCCACAGGAACAAGCTGTCAGAAGTGGCTTTGCATAAAAGCGATCCAGGATTCATGTCTCTCCCTTTCATTACTGTTCTCAGCCCAGCCACACTGTGTAAAGGGAGTCCTGTGTCAGTACCCTACTACAGCACAACTATGCAATTATGACTACAGCACTAAACTATCATTAAAGGACAGGATCAGTAACATGCTACAAAAGTGTACAATTCCTCTTTATATACCCCACAACTTGACTGCATGCAAACAAAATCCATTCTCACTCTAAATTCACTAGCTGACTAAATCCTGTGGCTCATGCTCTTAGCACGTGATACCACTTTACCTGACAAAAATCAATTCAGAAACATCAAAGTCTGGCTTGCTGGTTTTCAAGTTTCAAGTGGTTGATCATAGTGCTCTGGGGTAAATGCCCAGGGACATCTGCCTCTAGACCTGCTGTTTATCATCTGATATACAGTAGGATTCCCCATGCCCCAGGATTCACCCCACCCCCCCTGCCAACGCCGCCCACCACCAGCTATCTTAGGGACAGCCCAGCCTCAAGTTTCCCAAAGGGGTATCTTTCAGTGTGAGAATGAAGTAGGGTTGCACAATAACATCAGAGCTGTATTGGTATTGGCCAACAATAGCTTAAAACCGACATTTCAGAAGAGACTCAAGCAAATTTATGGTTTATATGATGGGCCAGTAGGATGAAGCAACAGACATGCACTAGAGAGGGGATTTGATGTGCTGCTGATGCTGTAAATGTTATGAGAATGCCATGCTCAAGTAGCCTGATCAGTCAACAGAAGCTCCTATCTATGATTTATTTTTAATCAGTTAGATTAAAAAAAGATTAATCAATCTTTATATCATTTTTGTCACCCAAGCACACAAGCAAAGGTACACAGATACTACTACAGTAACATCATAAACGTATACTCTCAATTTGATAATAATGTAAGCAAGTTAAAATATTTTGTTATAGAAATGAAGTTAGCTACATTTTTGAGGACTGTGCTCATCTAATTTTTCCATGAATGTGGAAACTTTGTTGCAGTTTCATTTGTGCTATAACATAAAATTGGGATATATGGGCTAATATTGCCAGTCAAATACAGGTTTTTGATCAGCCGTAGAATTTCCATGCTGTGCACCCCTAGAATTAACCATGTACCATCTACGCCATGAGTCCTGCAGCACTTTATGGTATTTAATTGCAGTGTGGCTTATGAGGCTGTGTATGGGACAGCAGTGGCAGGAACTTGGAGAGCCTTTTATGGTTATAGCCCATTGTCAGAGACAGGACCCCAACTGACCCACCCCTGTGACTGCAGCCTTCAGCCTTGGCCTCGTTTGGGAGGTACTGTTTATTCACATAGACTTCAAAGACAGCTCCCCCCCCCCCCCCCGAAGCAAGGTTGTAAAGTAAATTTCAGTGTTAGTGCCAATGTGGTTATTAGTGATTATTATCTCAGGGTTTAGGTGTGTTAAGTGGAATGTGAGGAGTGATGACTGTTAAGCGATGTTTAATGGCTTTTATTGCTGGCATAATGGAAGTGCGAAGATGCTTGTGCATGGCACTGGGTTTCTCTTTATATGAAGTGCAGAAGGTTTTTTTTTCTTCTTCAGAAGTATATTCGCTTTTCCTCTGAGGCTGTCTCCAGTGTACTCACTTTTTCACCTCCTCCCTCTCTCTGCTATCTTTCAGATTCTGAGCTGCTTTTCCATTCCTCTGTATCCCAGCATGAGTGTGTGTGTGTGTGTGTGTGTGCATGCATGAGTGCATGTGTGTGTGTCTGTGTGTGTGTGTGTGTGTGTGTGTTTGCATGTAACTGTGTGTTTGGGTGTTTGTGTGTGTGTGTGTGTGTCTGCATGTGTTTAACCTTGTGTTGTGTTCATGTGTACGATGTGTGGGAGAGTTACTGAGAGGGACAGAGATGTGATAAAGAAGAGAGGTAGAGTGAATCTGGAGTAGAAATGCAGAGGGTGGGAGACGAGATGGAGGAGGGGGAAAATGAAGAAGGAGAGGGTAGGAGACAGGACCTAAACTCTGTCTCTCTTTCAGGATGCATAGGGGCGGGGCCTATGACAGGTGACTTGCTCAATTCTACTGCAGAATCAGAATCAGAATCAGAATCGAATTTATTGCCAAGTACATTTACACATACGAGGAATTTGCTTTGGTCAACACACCGAGGCAGCCATCTGCGGCGCCAACAGAGAGGGAGTAAGGGGGCAGGGCTGCCTCTCTGAGGGGAGAGGACAGGTGTGAGCCAGACCTTGAGGGTCACAGTAAATGAAACGGTGCTTGGGCCAGGGCTGGAGGTCCAGGGGCATGGCTCTCTGGTTCTGACACATTACCATTGTGGCATCGAGGCTGCAGGGTTTGTCCTGATTGGTCAGTTTCCAGCTCTCTTACCCTATTACAGCAGGGGAGTGGGGCCAGAGGCCTTGATGGCAAGAACCACACCCTACAGGTTCCCATAGCTGGCTGCTATGTCCTGTGCCCCCTCTGAGCATCAGATGGCACGTTGTAAGCTGCCAAACAACCTTCTTTGAGCCCGAGAGGTCAACGCAACATCAACTATTCAGAAGAAAAGTCAGTGCGCAGGGTTTGCTCCAATTTTCTACCTTTTAATACAACCTCATGCGATGCAACGCCTGCACTAAATTAAAGACAAACGGCCAACTGCTTGATATATGATCATCTCCCGAATGGCAGCTCTTGCAGGCACCTTTCACTTGGTGTACAGGAGGTGGGCTGCTCAGTTTTATAAAGTAAAGCTGGTTTGTGCTTGTGACACGTGTTGTTACAGCGAGCACCAGTGTTTAGGCTGAGCTATACTGTGCCCTGCAGAGAAAGTACCGTGGTAACAGCATGGTAATGAATTTTAATTCACCTGTCACCTGCTCGGTGCTAATGAGGGACAGAATTCTCTGGAGTACGAGCAGGCCATTGACCGTGCCTGAGAGGCGTGTGGTGTGGAAGATTTTGAGTACGAGGATTCAGGATTCTGTGTACGAGCTGCAGATTAATGCACACTTGTGCACGTTCAAACACATGTACGCTCACACACACACATATTCATGTGCACTGACTCGCATAACACTCATAAGTGCAATTCCTCTCACAGTCCCCTATACACTCTCTTGGATATCCACACACAACCATGTGTGCAAAAACTCACGCTTGCAGACAAACACAGAAACACATTTAAAAACTTTTTTTAGAAAACAACCTAAACTTTCAATGAAACCTTGTTAAAAAAATGTTTGTCTGCCAGAGGAGATGCAGTTTTGTTTGCAGACTCAGGGTCACCTCACAGTGCGCTACAGCTTTGTTCTCTGGGGTCTGTGGAAATGATCGATTTGCCGTGCCAGTTATTCGGTGCCTCAAATCCAACATCGGCCAGTTGTGTTGGTGCCCGGTGACACTGACGGTTAATTTGGCTTTTGGCACAGCTGCTTGCCAGTGAGACGCATGCTGATGTCACAGTGAAGAAAAGCCTAGGGGAATGGGCGGGAGGGGGTCAGGAGTGGGTGAATGCTGTTTTCAACATTCATTATGGTGGGTTCACCCCTCCACCGTTTCTCTCAGTGCTCTTGTGTGGTTTACCACTGACACACACAAACGCAGGCACAGAGATATACACACACACACAAATGCAGGCACACAGAGATACGCACACACACACACACATACGCAGACGGGTATCTTCTTTGAAGTACTGGGCAATGCAGGACAGCTAACACGGTGGTTTTCTGCAGTCCGAGCCAGGTCGCAGGGATGGTGTCTGTCACAGCCAGCAGACATGCTGTGTCGCACTCTTTCCCAAAGCCTCTTTTACTGTGCCCCTATCAGCAGGCACATCACATCACCACAGAGCCTGAAGAGTCATGCAAATCACTCTCAGAGGGTTTAAATCACGACAGGTCTGCGTGCTCTCATTGTGAAGTGTTCAGATTAACCACGGAAATATGAGGAGCTGCACTTTGAAGAGAATCTCACAAAGAAAAGTAATCTAATGAAGACGAGGTTTAAAAAAAAAAAAGGCTATTCTTTTTACACCGTTCCTCCTCCTCTCTCCCTACCACCTCCCCGCTCTCCTGAACTTCTCCTCCTCCCTGGGATTGGTGTGTTTGATCCCCTCTTATCTGCTGAGCTGAGTGAGGCAGGTTCCAGGGCATTTCATATCACATCCCACCACTTCTTATCTGATGTCCCTCTCCGATGGCCCCCCATTGGCCCTGAGCCCCCTGGCCAGATAACCCTCGGTGCCCTCCGCCCCCGTAGCCAAAGCGTCGTACATCACTGGAGGAGCGGGGGGGGTTGGCACGAGAGCGAAGCCTGACGAAGGGAAAATTGGAGCAAACCGTGCGTTTCTTTAAGGGTGAAAAAAGGAGCAAGCCAACGGTCGCACGCGCCCTGCATCACGTGCAGCCTTCACAGCTGCTCCGTACCCAGGAAGCGGCGAGCCTTTTGAACGGCGGTTTACCGGCGGCTAAGCGGAAACATAAAACAGCCTGAGTGAGGCGTTCACCACCTGCGGTTGATCACGCGGGCTGCGATTACGTCATACTCCACATACCGCTTAGATCTCTGCCTGAGTTTTAGAGGATGATGGGAAAGGTGATGTGCTCTAGGGCGCATCTCGAAAGGCACACTCCTGATTTTGTTGATAAAAGAGAAGGGGGCACAGCTGAGATGTCACAAGGCATATTTTATGTTTCCAAATTAAAAAAAATATGAAATGTAATTCTCTGAATAATAATTGGATAAGAACTGAGGCCCACAATGTCACTGTACAGACTGCATTGGGATTAAATGAAGTGCTTTGTCTTGCTTTAGACCATTGTCTCTTCTGTATGCCCAACACCTGCCAGGGACAAACACTTACAGAAATGTATTCCAGTGTATTTTAAATTTGCAGAAAATATGATGCTCATGTTGTAAACAAATTGGTTTTTGCAAGTATTTTTACAATGTCTGAAAGCAGAAAAAATGTCTGTTTGCTCATATATTCTGAAGTGTTGTTATATCTTGATAATATTTTTTTTTTCACCTTACCGCAGTGTTTTCCATTTCTGCAAGGAAAAAGAAAACATTCCCTAAACATTTTTATTACATTTTGACATTTACCAAATGCCCCATCCAGAGCGACCTGCACAGATTACATTTTTCGACAAACAATCCATTCATACCACAGGAAGTTCTAGTGTACTGTAGCAATTCAGGTTAAATACCATGCTGAAGGGTACAACGGCTGCATCCCATTGAGTTACAAGACCGGTTCTTTACGGGCCTCTGTAGTGAGCCCCTTAAAGAAGAGGATAAACCAGCACATCAGCCACTTTGCTCAGACGTTCTGCGTGTCTTGCGAGTTTCTATTTCCAGGTCTGCTCGAGGGATCTACATTCCGTCATCGCCGTGGTTTCTGTCCCATTCTCTGAAGTACAGAGGATCGCTCACTGCTTCTCCTATCCTATAATCACTTTTCCTATATTTAAGCAAACTTAAATAAAATTAGCTATGCTAACTTCTCTTCTTTTACATCTCGGTGCAGGAAAGAAACTGGAAATGATAAGTATGCTACAGTATGCTTATTTAAAGCAGCTGTGAATTAGCGCCGCTGAAAAGCGCTGCTGTCTTCCTGCCCGGGTGCCGCGCTCGATTCGGCTCCTCTTTGGAAGGAGTGGCGGTCTTTCCCCGAGCAGACAGAGGAAGCAGCCGCTGCTGTTTAATGTCACTCTAACTGCATCATTATTGTAATTGTCACGCCCCTCGGTGAGCCCGTTTACAACCACGAGCCTTTGATCCTGCTGTTAAACGTGCGGCGCTTTGGCGATTAGCGGCGCTGCAGGGGCACGAGCGGCCTGGCTCCTGTCGTGGCGCGGTGCCGTTTCTCCGGCCATTCAGGGACCAGTTTTGTGAGCTGAAGCTAAATACCCTAGCTGCTGTTTAATGAGGAATCTACAGTACGTTACATTACAGTAATTTGGCAGACGCTCTTAGCCAGAGAAAGGAACAATGGGGTACAAATGTGTTTCTTCATGTTCCCCGCACCATATATATATATTTTATTTTATTTTTTTTGAGAGAAAAACCGTGCTTATACTTTTCTATGGGCTTTTTAATTGGTTCACATGACTGTCTCAAATGATTGGCATTGCAGTTGTTAATTCGGGCTCCACCCACAATGGACCTTACAATGCCTCTACCTCCTATCACTAGTGTTGTTCATTGGAGAGAGCTCTTCACTGCCCCTCGATAACAGCCACTCAGTTAGCAGTCTGTCTGTGTCTAATTGACTTAATTCTGTAAATATCATTTGGAGTAGCAGCTGGGAAAAAGGTCTGTTTTTTTTCTTACGCACATACCTGTGCTTTGAAATGAGAAAAAAACAAGTGAAATTTGGCTTAATTCTAGAGTATTAATGAAGCCTTGAGGCCAGCCCTCTGACACATTAATACACGTGTGCACATGCTGCTTGAAAGCCCCTTCCTGGTTGGTAGACAGGCTGGTCCACCAGATAAAGGTCATTTATCCTTATCCGTAGATCGTCAATCCCTGTAGCCTCCTGTGGCGGTGTCTGGAACTGCAGTTCTGAATTAGAACATACCGCTATGTCGTAGAGATTGGGTTGGAGCACATACCATACCTGGCAGAGTCCATGCAGAGTGAAAACTAGTGGTTTCTGGCACTGTGCCTGCTCTAACCCAAAATTACAAAGGACATTGCAAAGATGAGGCAGGTCCACAACCAGGATTGGAATTCACAAACTGAAACCCAGTGTGTGTGTCTGGCTATGTGTGAGAATAAGTCAGACAAAGAAACTTTTCAGAATGCTGGTCACATTTAGAGCAGGTCACTCTGAACTGTTCTGGAACTTTCTGAAGCACCCTTCAGCGGCAAGGCTGTAGTTTTATTGGCATGCCGACATGGCAAAGGCACTTGGCTCAGTGCTTAGGGAATCTCAGTGGTTGCTCCTGCAGACAGAAGGCTAATTAAGCACTGGATCTGGGTGGTCACAGCCCTGCAAATAAATTCTGGAAAACCTGTTACATTTTCAGATGCGGTACATAGTTGATTCATATAGTGTCACAACTAATAATTATAATAATAACAACTGTAATTATAACTAGACAATTCCTGCAGAAATTGTGAAGTGTGGTTACTGCCAATGCAAAGTCAACTTTGTGCTGAACAGAGTGAACAGTGTCTGTAGTATGAGCAGAGACAGAGTATTATGTATGTGTTATAACATCACGGTAATGAGTTGATTTGCGACACATATATACGGAGCTAAATTAACTCTTCATCAAAACTTGATATCTCAGTGTTTTACACACTGTATGCGGTTGCTAGGGTGTTCTAGGTAGTTGCTACGGTGTTGCTAAGTGGTTGTTATGGAGTTATAGGCAGTTGCTAAGGTGTTCTATGTGGTTGCTATGAAGTTCTAGGTAGTTGATATGGTGTTGCTAGGTGGTTGCTACGGAGCTAAAGGCGGTTGCTACGGTGATCTAGGTGGTTGCTGGGGAGTTGCTACGTGTTTGCTATGGTGTTATCGCTGGTATCTAGGGTGTTGCTAGGTGGTTGCCATGGAGTTCTAGGTGGTTGCTAGGGTGTTTCTAGGTGGATGCTATGCAGTTCTAGATGGTTGCTAGGGTGATCTAGGTGGTTGCTAAGGAATTTGAGGTGGATGTGGTAAGGGCTATAGCTAAGGTCAGGTTCAGGGGCACAGATTGGGTTAGGGTTAAGGTTAGGGTTACAGCAAGGGTTAGTGTTATGGTTACAACTTGGCTTGGGTTTGGCTTTGACCAGCGGTTTTCATCAGAAAAGATGTTACGTGTGAACACGGCTTAACTTTGTTTAGCTACCAAGCCACATATACTAACGTTAGTTCAATCGAGGTATCTTTATGGAATGTCAACTAACTAGCATCGCTGACAAATGTTGTCATAAAATTTTTCCCGACGGTGAAAACTGGATTACTTGTTTACATTTTTGACAGATGTGGCTAGTGGGTAAATCGTTTCCATCGCAGCACTTTCAACACAAGCGAAATCGGAAGCGCTATCCTAAAATGTCTTCTTACATTGAAGAGTGCCTGACCCTCAACCGTAGTAATGTGTTAACACGGCGGCACAATTATATCGAGAAATAGTTCCATCTTTGGGAAAAAACGCTATATTCTGTAAATGCATTTAACCTACCATGCATAAAAACATAAAAACGATCATCAGTCACCCACTTCTATTTATAATGCCATCATAGCGCAGAGAGTTTAAAACCATAAAGCCACCTCTCCGTTTTTTTTTTGTCAGCGCATCACCGTTGTTTTTTATGGAAGAGGATTAGGGTCACATGTGAAAAATTTTTTTTGAGTTCTGAGAATAAAGTCAGAATTCACCAGTGCTACCAAGTAAAAAAGTTAATTTTGAGCCCTGACACCATTCCCGATGAAGCTGCTCAATTTGACATATTGCACGTGTATGTGGTGCAAAAACTCTGGGAGGAGTAGAGATCCAAAAAATGGGTGGAATAAAGAAGAATAATATGTGAGATAATAGTAGTGTGATTGCCAAACCCTAACCCTAACCCTAACCACACTAAATATTAGTTTTATATCATGCTGATGCTTCTTTCTTTGACCACAGTGTTGCATGTGACATAGGAAATATTTTCAACCAAAAGTCATATTAAATGTAGTTCTTTGAAGAATAATTGGATAATAAGTGAGGCCCATGATGTTGCTGTACAGGGTGCTATGGAGTTCATTCATTGAAGTGCATTGTCTTGATTTAGGCCGCAGACTGCTGAATACCCAATACCTGCTTTGTAAAGCTAGCAGGTCATTAGAAATTTCTCTCAATATCTAAAATATCTTGCATCACTCCCAATAACTGTTTGGGCCAATCAAAACCATATACTAAAATCATTTTTTAAAATATTATCAAAAGGCCCAGAAAGTGAAATATTTGTTTAAGTGGGCGATAGGCTCAAAAAATGCCCCCAATAACCTAAGCTCTGGAATCTTGACAGCCGCTAAGACAAAGGCTATTTGCACATAGTCCTTTCAGAAAAGAAATTGATCCCAGAAGGATAGTTAATGTAGCAAAAAACTGTCAAATTGGTGGCAAACTCTAAAGCTAATATTTATTTTTAACCACAAACCCATGTAGTTAGTCGGCAATGTTTTTTCCAACATTAAAACTGGAATAATTAAAAAATGAATTGGCCCTTTATGTAACTCGTGGATATATTTTTTAAAGGACTCCATTATTTATTTAAATGACAGGCGTACTTTGTCATACTGACAGTCATCTGCAACAGGATGCTTAATTCAGCCGTGTTTCCCTATCTTTGAAGGCTTTGCTGAGCCATAGTGTGTTTTGAAAGCACTCCAGCAGTGTTTCGATCTTTGAAGGTTTTGCTGTGCTATAGTGTGTTGAATGCACTCTTGCTTGATGTGCAGCCTCACCCCTGTGTCCTTGATGATTTTGGTCCAGCTGTCTAATGGGGTCGGACTGGGAGGAAATCCTGCATGCACACACGCATACACTCATGCATGCACACACACACGCATGCACAAACACGAGCACACACGCGAGAACAAACACACACTCACACGCATATTTCAAGCACACACAAGCACACACAGAAGCTAGCGGTCCATCACAGCTGGGGGTACAGGAACAGCATGGAGAGATCCACAGCCTCAGAGACATGAGAGGGAATGTGTTATTACGAGTTTGATCAGCCCCTTTGTGCTCCACATTCGTAGATATTCTGTAATACTGGGAACACTCTCCCTGCCGGGCAAACCCACCCCATAAAAACACTAAAGGATCTGGGTCTGTGATGTAATTTCAGCAGCGGTGTGTACCTGAAGGTGGGACTCCTGACGATGGTATCTCAGCACTGCCGGGACCAAGTGGCTGGAAGGTCATCATCTCCGCAGTGAGGATGTTCCTGCTAAGACTAAATGACCCTTCCCTCTGAGGGGGCTATCGCTGCCCGTGCGCTTATGGACCTGTGAATTAGTAATGATGAGGCACTTTATGGAGACGGGCAGAAACACAAAGAGCATTACACAGTGCCACTCTGAATGGGCTTTCATTAAGGAGGAAGACCTGCATTATTCATCTCCGATTCTCCTCTGCCTTCTGATGAGTATATGGAGAGAGAGGGAGGAGAGAGTGGGTAAAAAAAAAATCAAAGCATGAAAGAGCAGAAATATGATGAAGACAAAGAGTATGTTGAAGTGGGGATAGGACACGGAGGAAAGGAAATGGATGTAGGAAAAGGGTACAGTGAGGAAGAGAGCAGTAGAGAGGGATAAAAGTATGGGGAGGAAGACTGAGAGATTGTGAAGGGCAGACTACCTATAGGTGTAGAGAGACAGACTGCTTGCATGTCTTGTGGTGTGACAGTCTGCCCACAGTGAAGAGAGCTGCCCCAGTCAGGATGCCCCCCCCCCTCCACAATCTGGATATCCCAATGCCAGGTTGGCACACAAACTGGTACCCCACACTGCAGGATTAAGGCACACCTGTTTGAGGCAGAGGTCACAGTTTTAGTAGAAAATGTGTCTTTGTCTGAGTGCATGTGTATAGAGAGAAACAAAAGTGAAGAATTCAAGTAGGCAACCAAACTTGCGTACTTTGTGGTTGTATGAATAAGAAATGAGTGTGTCTTGCAATAGTGCAACAGCAATACAGACAGCCCCATGGGGACAATGCATACTATGACACTACTGACTTCAACCCCCAAAACACACACACACAGCCATAACAACATGAACACACGGACACACAATCTAGCACACACGCCTCAGTGGTGTGATGTGCAGGGACAAAGTGAGACCAAACCTTCAGTAGCCCAAACGCTTCCTCCTGCTTGTGCCTCCTGGCACTGCCAGGCCCCTCATTAGTCTCTTCAGCAGATGGAGGTGGGGAGGAGGGGATTTGAGTTTTATTCATCCTGACGTGTTTTTCATTAGTGGATAATTTCATGTCAGGAAGCATAACCACTGTGAGCAAGTACGTAGCAGTTACCAGATTTACAGGTTTTTTTGTTTCTTTTTTTTGCGTTTAGGTGAGTGCATGCATGCGTGCATGTGGTGTTGGTGGTCATGTGTGGGACAAGCGGAGGATGGTTCTCCCCTCCTCCTGGCATTTATCCACCTTCGAGGTTATACCTCTCTGCTGCTTGAGTTTTTTTTTTTTCTTCCTCAAAATGGGGATTTTTTTATTGTTATTTTTTGTACACGCTTGCTGGTTTAGGGAAATACTAGCCCAATCTTTCCTATTTCTTTTATTTTTCCTGTGTGTTTGTGACCAGTGTCTCTACTGTTGGCGTTCCCACCCAATTGGGCTCATTTGAACATGAAATTGAGGATGGAAAGAAAATCAAAGCTGCAGATAGCAGGGTTTGGGCTGGTCTTAAAATCTGCTTTTAGAATGACCAGTTAGTGGATGATGCAATAAACTGCATATCAACCCATGAAATTGGAATAGTGGAATAAGTTAGACATTCCCCCCTCTCCCCCAGAATTCCCCTACCAGCACCATCAGTCCACCTGGGGGCTTGTTTATGATCTCACTGGGTGTATTTTTGGAGACCTTTGCACTAGAAATATTTACAGAATCTGACCTGGCAACGCTGCCCTCTCCCGACATTTTCAGAAAATGACATGGCCCCGCCTTTTAATTCATGACCAGTGGGGTTTCCACTTATATGAGCAAGGGGGCCATCGTCTAAGAAATATGTCTGACATAAGAAATTAATTTTAAGCAGACACATCATGATTCCTAACTTTCAAAGTCAGCGGCGACTTTGTGATGTCTAGATGTGCTTGGTCCTCAGAATCGACCTTGTGGAATCAACTGCATTTCACTTGCCTTTACAGCACTCTACGTACTTAACAGCACTGCACAACTTGCCACATCGTTGTGTCTGTATTGAAGGCATTTTCTAGTTGCGTTTGTTTTGTCCATTCTGAGAGTACTCCGGTGCGATTATCCTGAGCTAGGTGTATGTGGGTAAAGATTGGTTTTGATTTAATCACCATTTGTTGACTTATCATGTTGACTTACTCGTGCAAATGTTAGTTTTTTATTTTATTTTTTATCATCACTAGAATTTATTTTTATGTCAGAAGTTGTTGAGGACAAATGTTTATGCAATCTATGCTATAGTCGTCTACCCTCTGAAACGTGTTGTAAACTCGGACACAACAGTGGCCCAGTGCACTTATACTGAATAATTGAAAAGAAACACAGACATGACTTTAACACAAATACATCGGCTGCGCCATGTCATTAATGAATGTTCCGAAGCTACAACAATTTAAAGGCTTTGAAATGGATGTGAAGTGCCTGTTTGGGTTCATCGGGCAGTGCTGTTTACGCTCCGGGCTCTGCCTTTACAGTGCACAAAATGATGCTTTCCTCAACTTTGCTTTCAAATTTACATTTCATCCTCTTCAGCGTTTTAATTAAACTACTATTCCCACCATTAATTACGCTTGAGTCTGATATCCTTTCAAAAAAATGTGTTCATTCACTAAACGGTACAGATCAGCCATGCATTCATTTTGATTTGCCATCAGTAATACTTCACATTAAGGCTGCTTGCTAATGTAATTACGTTGCAACTGTCACATATCTACAGCTCGTTAAGAAAAACAAATGCGGAAGTGGTGCAAACAAATTAATTAGACAAGTTGCCGAAACAGGGTCTGGTTTTGAGTCGATATACCCTGAATTACCTAAGTTCATTGTTCATAACAAAGCCTTAAATGGCTTACGACATATTGTGAGTTCTGTTTTTTTCTTATCAGAAAAGAAATGGGAAAAGGGTAAACCTATTTATTTACTTACTTATTTCAAGGAGATGCACATGCACTGTTCTCAGAAGCAGAAAGAGATTTCTTTAAAAAATGTCTCGCGACAGCAGGCAGGATGCCAGCTCTCAGCAGACCATGCTGAGAAAAAACGAAGCACAGGGTCACACAATTCTGCGCCCAAATGGTGCCTTTATTAATAAACGCAGACAGATTTCATACTCAAGACGTAGCCGAGCCCACCAAGCTTCCGACCCTGATACCTCTAGGCTTTATTTATTCGATGAAGATTGAAGAGAATTTAAAAGAGAAGGGTCATTTCATCATGTCTTGTTTCAGCCTGTCTTTTGGCTGCTTGGTGGGTAGACGTGTCCAGAGTTTACAGAATTCATGATGGGTAGGAATTGTCCACCCAATCATCTGTGCGTGAGCGTGCTTTTTTAGGTTAAAAAAATGTAGGTGTGGAGTTTACTGATTATGTTTTACCCTGTTGCCTGGCTGCATTAGCCTTTACGTTGTCATGCCAGAGATGATTTACCGACACGCACAATGTAAAGTATGAACCAGAGACGTATGAACACAAGCAGCTGGCGGCTCATCCTGGCATCCACTAGAGGGCATAATAGAGTTCGGTCTGTACTGCTCAGCTCCTTATTCCGTACCAGCCGACTTGAACTGCTTCAGGCAGGTGCATGCTCACCCCCCTTTGGCACTTAGGAAATGGCACCTCATTTTCCTCATTGTGTAACTTCCACAGATTCCATGCCACACAGTTTTTTGGTCTTTCTGTACTGTGTTGCTAATGCATGCTGAATTTCTGATGAGTGTGGTTTAAAAATGCTGATTTTCAAAGGTTTTGTAGAAACCACTGAAGAAAAGACAGTGTTGAATAGGACTTACCAGGAAAGTTTCAGTATATCTGCATGGCTCTTTTACTTAAATGTGTTTCTCATATGTATTTGGCAAAAATAGTGAAGTTATATTTTCCCCACTCTCATGCAACACTCAGCTGCAATCTGTAATGAATGAGAGGACAAAACACTTGTGTGGAGAAAGAAATGAACAGTAAATGTCATGTGCATAAATTAAAGCAAGTTCTGTTCATTATAATTATGCATTGACATTATTTAGGTTACTGACATAGTAAATTATCAACAAGAAGTAAAAATAAGTGCAATAATAATGCCACCTAGCCTATTTGTTCCTCAAAGTCAGGGTTTTTATAGAGGCTGTAGTTTGAGCCGGTGTTAGCTTCTGGGATAGAACATGCCATTACTATTGCTGCTATACCACTGTCTACCACAGGCATATCCAGAAATAATAATACTATCAATTATACTTATTTGAAATGTTATTCTCACAGCTGCTGCACCACAGATCAGCCCAGGCGACTACACAGTTTGTATTTTAGAGGTGGTGCTGCATCATCAGATAGGCTTGCGATTTTCTTGGAAAGCCTGCCACTTGCTCGCGTGCCTCTGAGTCCTGCTCGCTTATTCTGCCTGATTGTATTGGCTGCATGTTGCGCGGTGAGTGCTTTTCCATACCAGATTCTCACTGTTCACAGTCTACCCCTCAGCAATAAAACGGCAATTTAGCAAGGACTCCAGCAGCGGGGGTGGACGGGATTAAGGAGGTGGGTTAAAAGCAAGGTTCAGTAACCGTGGACAGGGCGCGATCACCAGGCCGACATCACGTGAGCACGGCTGGAGGAGACGCCGCGTTAGCGTGCGAATGGAGCGTGCCCGTGACAAGACAGAATTTGATTTGGGGGCCCCCCACCGCCTCGGCGCCGCCAATACTATTGACTATTGTCAATGATTGATCATTTGCACACCTACTGTAAATCTGACACAATTTTATCAATTTTATTAGTTGCAGCTGTGTTGCTTACATCATACCAATTTCAGCCTGGTATGTTTTTACCCTTCTATGGTTTTTAATCGTAAATGGTAGCAAACTCACAAGAGTGGTCTGGTGTAAATGTGCACTTTAATATTCAAAGTGATACAGTACTAAGTGGCATACTGAACGTGGTGTACTGAAAAGTAACAAAGTAAACCAGCAGACAATGCATTTACTATAAGCAAGTTAACCACTTTAATTGCTTTTGGTTTAAAAAATTTGAAACGTGCAAAAGTGCAGAACAACAATCAACTACAATTAAAATCAAATATCTTAGATAAACAGTACCTCCTTCAGTAAAGTTTCCTTCTTATATAAAAAAATAAATGCAAATGTAAAAAACATACAATATTAAATAAATACGAGCTTAAATAAGAGCTTATATTAGAAGACTTAAAATTGCTGGTGGTTTTTGTATTTCCTGTACAATTTTTAATAGCAACGCGTCAGAGGTCAATGACGACATTCCTCTCTATGGCTTTAATGTAGCAGGATATTTATTTTTTTGGTGTATCTGTGGTGTGTTGAAGATGAACAACCTTTTGAATGGAAGGACCCAGTGAAGCCAGAGAATAACAATTTGCATGCAGTTAGACTCAGCATTAATTCAGTGTCATTCAGCTCGCACGGATGTAGTGTCATCGACGCATTATAATTTGTACCAAAAGGTGTCTCCCCTCTTAACCTGCTTTTGACATTATTAATGGTTACAAGCGACAGCAATTTGTATGCACTTCAGAACACTCATATATTGCTACCATTGACCAGGCACTTGCTTTAATGGGTTGCTCTCTATAATTTATAGCATAATGTTTTTGTTTTTTTGTTGTTGTTTTTTTGTATTGTTTTTAAAAATATATATATTTTGTGGCAATATTCCCTAATATTCTCTACCCTTTAAAAAATCTGTAGTAATTTGTGATTTCAATGTATATGGTTATATCATGACAATAAATTCATATGTCTTGCATATAATAGCAATGTCTCACATATACATCACGCAATAATTTTCATTGTGTGCATTATTTTGTAGTGAGAACTGTAGTTTTTCTATACCACGAAGTTCTGCAGTATGAATACAGTGGCGGGGGATGGATGTGTGCCGGTGGAGGAGCTGCCTCACAGACGTGTGTAGCGAGGCCTAGCCAAGCGTTGTGGCGCTAGCATGCCGGTGAATGCCAGTGCAGCAGGGTGAGAGCGGAGATGTAGTGAACGCTGACTGGAGTGTACACAGCCGTGTGGAAATTAAAAAGCTGGAGCAAGGCAGAAGTATGTCATAAAACCTAGGGGAATGACTGCTCTCACACACTCCACACAATATATAGCAGTGCTGCTTAGCTCTAGTCCTAGAGGGGATGCCACGGGGTCTGCTTGTAAGATGCAACCTTCACTGCAAAAAAAATAAATGTCTGTCATAACAAGTGCTTTAGACGTGTAATGAGACATAAAATAAGGTTATTTTGTTTACATTTCTAAAGTAGAAAATATTGGTTTGTTTTGAGTTACTGTTTGCCTGACAAGTAAAATTTTCTTACCCCATTGGCAAATCTTGAAAATGAGTCAAACTGTTTTACCTCAATATTTCTGTCTATATTTAGCAAAAAAAAAAAAAAAAAGTAATGGAAATAAAATTTCACATATAATTAAAATACTTGTTGGGGTTGACTTTTTTTAAAAACATTTTTTGTAGTGGTGAGGAGTAGGGGTTATGGTAGGTAACTTTTGGTTTTGGGTTATGGTACTTTGTTTAAATTTGGCTTGCTGGCTTAAAAATAGTAGCAGTAGGGTTTGGCGGACTGAAATAATAATAAGAAAGAAGTGAATAAGAAAGGGTTGTTTACCTTAGACATACAAACAGACAGATAAATTTACCTGTCCCTGCAAATGTAGAAGCTGTCTGTTAGATGCGGGCAGTTAATGAGCTAACCTGTGCAAAAGACATGTGGTGCAGCCACACCAGCCTCAAAAGTACTGTGCCCCTTTACCAGTGATTCAGGGCACAGAAGCTGTCTAGGAAAGGGATTTTCTTCTATGAAAATACATTACTTGAAAGGATTTGAGAAGTCATTTGGGTTTTCATGAGCTCTGTGGGAGCATTGCTTATTATTGCAGACGCTGGGCTCTGCTGGTATTTGATAAACTTCTAACAGGGGGGAATGGTTTTCTGAGCTGTACCTAAATTAACTTAAACAATGGAAACGTGACTTTTTGTTAAGTATTCCATTCAACCTGCAGTTCTTTTGGGAAACTTTTTCAAAGAATGCTTTTTCTTTTTTGTCTCCACCATTGTGCATTCCCTTTCAGTGTGTTCTATTGATACCATTAAATCCAAGGGACAATAATTAAATACAAGTTTTCTGAAAAAGTCCCCACAATCTGCTGTTCTGTGGTGTGTACACTCTGTGACACATTTGTTGGATACTGTGCTTATGCTTGAGAAACCAACAGGGAAAACCAGATATACATTTTTTTTTTTTAAACCCAAGCAGTGTGTGAACAGTCATGTTTTTGTTCATCTCGCTTGGCTGGCTTTTCCTGCTGCCAGGGAGTGGCAAAATGAGATGAAAAGGCGGGGAGGTAGAGAAAAAGGGTAAGGATAGAAGAATTGAAATTATTTCAGATACCAATTGTTTGTCCAAGGCCAAAGTTTTGTAGTGATAATAGCAAAAAAAAAACAACAGAAATATTGGTAATTCACACAGGTGCAATGTAAGTATGTATTGTGAAAAAAAAACTTCATACATTTGCAAATAAGATACTGAAATTATGGGGAAATGATTCTCTCTCTTTCTCTCTCTTTCTCTCTCTCTCGCTCTATCTGTCTCTACGTGTGTGTATATGTGTGAGCGTGCATGTGTGTATGTGTGTGAGCATGCGTGTGTGTGTGTGTGTTTCGGTGTGTGGGAGGGAGCAGGATGAGGTCATGTTCTAAGGCTCAGACCTGTGATGAATGGGTCTGTGCAGGAATGTGTTACCAGCATGAGACATGCATGAGTGATTCATGCCACCATAAATCACTCATTCACTTCCTTCATTTTCTTATACAAAGTGATGCTCCTGATCAAGGTTCAGCAATTGTCTTTGTTGAATTGATCATTTTTTTGAGGGGTTGTTTAGTGATGGCAGACCCAGTAGGAATACACTGATGGATTTTTGTTTTCTACAACTGACCATATGGAAATTAAAGGATTAAGTCATTGTTCCATTGTGTGCATTACGCTGGACTATGGATATGGTGCAACATGATACAAAGTGAAAATAAAGATTGTTAATCATTTAATGACCAGCAGTGCACACTGGCAGCTACATAACTTCTCATCTGTTTTCACGCAGAGATATTTCATTGAAAACTTATCGCTCAAGAAAAATAAAGCAAAAATCTACACATTATCAAATGCATGATCATTTTCTCAATATGCGTGCACACAATTACTTCCTCAAGGCTTTTAATCTTTCTATTAATGAAAAAAATTATATTAAATTCATCCTTATGATGTATTGCCCCAATCCTTCATTTATTAAACAGAAAAAAGCAGGAATTTAATTCAGTAGCAGTCTGCAAAATGCATGAGACAAATGTTAGCAATAAAAACATTACACATCCATCATGGAGGGTGGGGGGTGGGCACACCACAAATGTGTTTTAATACTCCTCTCTGGTAAATGGGTGGGGGATTTGCGGTTTGAATTCTCTTTCCTCATCCTCCAATGTAGCTTTATTGGAATGTGAGGCTTGTCACAGGTGATAATGTACAGTGTCTTTTTCACAAAGCTCCTCTATAATCTTTCGAAACTGCCCCAGGGATGCAATGCCATCTTATTACTGCTGTCTCCGTCATTTAACTCCTCCCTTATTGTAACCCATTGCGTCGGAAATAAAGGCTTTGTTCTGGCCTTGTTAATGATAATGATTAACGAAAAAGGAGGTGTAAGGTTGTGGTGTCTTTAGTAACATAAAAGAAGAAATATTAAAACCGCAGTTCCTGTTCCGAAATCATTGCTTAGAGATTTGAGACAGGCTCACTGTAGTTTCTTCTATCCTCTGAGACATGAACTGGCACAGGCATGTCACTCTGAACTTCCACTCAACATGGTAAATGTTTGTAAACGTTTGACAGGACACAGGAGCAGCATGAGTGAAAAAAAAAAATCAATTTTATTTTAAATTATTTATCCTTTGTTTTAGCAGGAAACCGTAACAAGACTGACATCTCCTTTATCAAGTGGAACCTGACATAAGCGCACAGTAACAATTAATCTGTTATCCTTATCCTCATCTCTGCATGTGGCTGCCTGCACCAGAACGGCTTTTAAATGCATTGTTGCACAGTCTACAATTTACAGCAGGGGCTGACTTTGCACAGCAGTGTACCGCGGACTGACACACAAGGCTTTAACTGATTTGTGAGTTACAGGACAACCTTTTCCCCTTTTCTCTCTGCTCAGCGTATATTGCAACACTATTTATTTCTTATTTTCCTGGGCATAAGGCCCTTTCAGCATGTCTGCAGTGGTGCTTTGAAGAGGCAGTTATTTTCTTTTAAACAAGACATATTTTACATAATGATGAACACACATAAACCATTACGTGGGAGAAGACTTAAAAATAGGGGGGCGGCTACAATTGATTATTTGTCAAAAAAACAAAACCATCCTTTATTTAATCGGGACGGTCAATTAAGAACAGGTTCTCATTCACAGTGACAACCTGACATTGAAAAAATAAACAACAATTAAGACAATATTAGTTACATAGAGTACAGTGTAGTGACAGAGCCAATGCTAATGAAACATTCAGTACAGGATTATTGAGTGAATGAAGTGCAGGGTAGACGGGCAACATAGCAAACATTAAAAATGACATATTTACAGGCTTCAGTTAGGTACTGAAGTGTACTCATTACATTACATTACATTACAGGCATTTAGCAGACGCTCTCATCCAGAGCGACTTACACAACTTTTACACATCATTTTTACATTGTATCCATTTATACAGTTGGATATATACTGAAGCAATTTCGGTTAAGTACCTTGCTCAAGGGTACAACGGCAGTGTCCTACCCAGGAATCGAACCTGCGACCTTTCGGTTACAAGCCCAGTTCCTTACCCACTGTGCTACACTCCGTCCTCTTTATAAGTATGGAAATGAGTTCATCCAGCTGTAAGTGATCTTTTCATTTGTTCCAGTCGGTGACTGCAGTGTATTTGAATGATGAGTGGCCTGTGTTTTGTGTGAACTTTCGGCGGTACTAATCTGAGAGCGGTAGGGGACCTGAGATTATACTGGGGGGTGACTGGTGTTGGAGAGCTGTCAAATAGGCTAGACCGAGGTTGGTTTTGTAAATGAATGTGTACCTGTGTGCTAGGCTGTTGTGAAGGAAAGACAGACCTGACATGGCATATAGTTTGCAATGATGCCTGAGAAATGAGGCTCTGGTGACAAAATGGAGAGCTGAGTGACAGATGATGTCAAGTTTGGATAGTAGGGTTGTGTTTGAATGTCAATTGAAGACGTCACCATAATCGAAAACAGGGAGGATGGTGCTTGAGCTTCAGTTGAGACTGAACTGAGGGAGTCTGGGGGCATCAAGACAAGCATCGTCAAAAATATTGCTGGCTTTCAAAAAAGTGCACCAAGTGCTCATTAAATACATTAGTAGCAGAAAGCTGGAATTGGATGCATTTGTTTTTTATTTTTCTGAAGTTCGTCCAGTCACTCCCATATCCTGCCTGCAGGCTCTGTTTCTTTGAAAGATTAGGTCAGATAGGTCAGGGGTACACCAAGGACTGCTAAATTGTTTCACTCTGTGTATGTGTGTGAAAATTGATTTGAAATAGAGCCAAGCATTATTACCATCATTTATGAGAGAAATCCTGTTCCAGTTCACAAGACTAAGATTGTGTAGGAAGGCCTGGGGTCATGGAAGCCTTTGAGATGTATCCTATAGGCAAACAATTGAGATTTATATTCCTTTCTGATTTTGTGAATACGTGCAATAAGAGAGTGATCACTAATATCCTGGCAGAATTCAGCTGAAATATACTATATAATTATATTTCTCCAAATGGATTTGGAGAGTATCTGGAAACTTTGGATTGGAATTGGAACATTACGGATATAAAGAACATCAAGGATTGGAACACCAAGGATATAATATAACTAACCTGATTTCAGATTCCCACCCCACCCTTCAAGCTTGATTTCTCACAAGTCGTCAAGCTTGCCAATGAAGCACGTCTCTTGTTATGTGTCAAGTTTACACCATTAGGGAAGTGGCAGCGTTTCAGGTCATGTGGGGTCTGTGATGTAGATGAAGAGTGTCCTTTCCCTTGCCTTCAGCTCTGTCCTTGGCCTCAGAGTTTAACCAATAGGCAAAGAGGAAATGTCTCTGAGCGCTGAGGGGGATGTGGGTAGCATTGTGCAGCATTAAGACATAAGCCCATGTTAACTGGGCACAGCTAGTGCCAGCATGGCTGGCTCACGACCGGGCAGGTGTCTCAGCTGATTTATGAGCCCTGCTCTCACAGGGCAGACTGGCAACCCTGCTTTGGACTACTCAGGGCAGGGATTAACCTTTAACCTCTCCTGTGTCTTCCTTGTTTGATTTTTAAGCATCACTCTTTCTTTCCCTTGCACCCACATTTATTTTTATCTCTTTTCCAATTGATCAAATAAACTGCAGAAGCATTTGTCTCTTTGTAAGAATGGTTTATCATTTTGTGAGTAATTTTTCGAAAAAAAAAATGTCTTGTAGCAAGATTGTCACAAAATAATGTCTGTGGAAAAATCTCTTACAAAAATATGAATGATTCAAATTTTAATATGCATATATTGATTGTTGTTTGAGGCAATAAATAGAGTTTGTTAAAGAATAATACTCAAATATAAAGGACCGTTCATTTAGAATTTATGTTCAGTTCTACTTCTGATAACAGAATTATGTTTTGTATCACAGTTGAGCTGTATGGGGCATTTTTGATTTTATTATGGAGATTGCCATGTACCTGTTCAACTCATGGCTGGTTGCCTTTCTGTGGGAGGCGATGCTCTATCACAGTCTTGAGTTTTTGTTGCTGTCTGTGTTTCCCTAACAGTATGTCCTGGCACCGAGAACAAGCTGAGCACGCTGTCAGACCTCGAGCAGCAGTACCGCACCTTGCGCAAGTACTACGAGAACTGCGAGGTGGTGATGGGTAACCTGGAGATCACCAGCATCGACCGCAACCGCGACCTGTCCTTTCTCAGGGTAGGAGCACCTAATGCACTTAGGCTTGTGTGTGCTTACACACACCAGACACTACACACCACAGGCACACATACATATGCACATACACACAGGCTTACACGGATGCACATGGAACACACTCCTATACAGAACATTTGGGGACTCCTTGTGGGGCATTCACAGGGGCTAATCTTTAACTGTACCTCCAAGAGGGAAGCTTGGACTCACACTGAGCCCCTCCCACTTGTTGTAAAGGTGAGTGGCTTGACCTGATAACGCAGGTTGAAAGCATTCACATATGATGGTGCCAGTAACTGCTGAATGAACAAGCGGCTGTCAGATGCTCTGAAAGAGCTAACGATGTGATGTAAGTTGCTCGCTCTGCCCATTTCTAGTTCAGAGAATACTTGGAGAACTCTTTGATGATTTTGTGCTTGGTTGAAATTCTGTTCTGTTGGAAGCTGTTCATCTGAAGGGCCCTTCTAATCCTCAGAGATCAGTCAGTGGAGCGGGGGCCTATGGCCCTGATGCATGCTGGGATTAAAGGCACACATTGCCATCCCATCACAGATCTGCATTAGGTTACTGTGAAAGCCATCCCCTCCCTTACTTCCCTACAATTTCATGAACTTCCAGAAGGTTTTTTTTTTGGTGGGGGGGGGGGGGGGGGGGAATGGGCGGTACTCAACTTGCATTTATCCAGTTATCACTACTCATAACCATTATCATAAACATTATTTGTGGCATGGTTAGCTCAATGATTGCATATTGTTTATAGGGGTGGGGGTTGAGGGATATTTCATAGATCTGGCATTGGCATGGTTCCTCTCTTTCCCTGCACCCTGTCTGTCTGGTGCCATGCTGTTGATGTGGATGATGGGCCATCTGCTGTCTGTGCAGGAGGCCTGGTGGTAGGCTCAGGCAGAGGCACACTGGTCCTGTTTTTGGGCTGCAAGGCCTGTGAAAAATGAAATGATCGCTGCAGAGATGGATCCATTGTTTACAACAGATTTATGTGCATACATGGCCAGGTGTGGAAACATTTAGAAGACCAGTTCCATGGATCCCCGGGGTCTTTAGAGTATAGGGTCACAAGTTGATCACAGGCATCAACTTCACAACCTAGTTGAACACATGGTATGGAATGATCAAACAATTACATACCTTTTATGTGCATTCTCAGACTAAGTGTGTCTTGTCTACAGAATACAAATGAAAGTTTTGCGTTGCACATCTACATACATTGCAATAAGGTACACGTGAAACATTAGTCGACAAATCAAATATCTGGGCTTCTTATCTGCTGTTGATTTGATGGGCAGGCCCAGTGATTTTTTTGGATGGTGGTGCTCCTAATCAGTTGTTGGATCTTGTACAGGGCACATTATTATTGCATTTATCTGCTTGGCAGATTGCCTAGTCCAGGTAAACTCACAGAGCTTAATTTTGCACATAATGCTAATTTCCTTTCACAGCCATTGACTTAAGCAATTCATGTTAAGTATCATGCTCAAGGCTACAATGGCAGTGAATGCAATTGAAGGGAATAAAGGTTTTAGAGTTAATTGCCTGGCTCTTCAACCATAACCTCAGTCTGAGTAGGCTAATTAGCAGTTACACTTTACAACAGATATTATATTAGTTTAAACTGAAACTGGTTGGAAAAAAAAAAAAAAAAAAACTTCTGAAAGAAGTTCAGACATATTCCAGGTCTATTTCCTGTTAGTACCACCCACCACCCTTTCTCAGGTCCATAAATGGGTAATAAAAGTCTGAAAATTACCTATGCGTGATTATCTTGTTTAATGTGACTACTCTGTACCTATCACAAGAGTATGGTCTGGAGACGGGCTCTTCAGTTAAAACTCTGCCCTTTTGGACTGAAGGGCATATGGCCTGAGAGGGAACTCTGACGGCGAGTGGAGGTCCTCTCCAATAAGGCCACTTCACCCTCTCCTTCAGAATTAATGAAGACTGAGTCTGAGGCCTCATTGTCGAGGCCAGCCCAGATTCAATTGACAAGTGCAATTAGTACTTTCTCAAGTTCATTTCCCATCACTTCAATCTGAATTAATCAAGGACAAAGAGATGGAGAGCGAAAGAGAAAGACAGAGAAAGAGAAAGAGAGAGAGAGGGAGAGGGTCTTTTTAGAGTTACTGAAAGTACATCAGCAGTTCTCTAGTTTTATGTCTCTCTGGCTCAATTTTTTTTTTTTATGAGAACTTTGGATTTATACCCTGAGCCTTCTTCTGGTAGTGTTGTAGCATAGGAACTCCAAATGATGGGAGTGAACTGCCAGATAGTAGCTAGTCTCCAAAGACAGACTCTTAGTGAAGTGTTCTACTTAAACACACCCATCACTACCCACACACCCCCAGTCCCCTGCCCCTTTTTGTGTTCAGATAACACCACAAATAGTAAGGTGCAGTTCGCTTCGATTTCTTCAATCAGGGGATTGTTGCTGGGTGTGTTGCAGCCACAGGATGCTGCGAAGGGGGGGGGGGGGAGTCTGTCTGTGACTGCTGCTCTGGCTCGCCTCAGATTCCCACCCCCCAACCATGTTGCATGGCAAAGACAGCGCAGTATCGGTGTAGCCAAGTGTTGAGATTCCTCTCAGCTTCTCATGAGCTGCTGTGTGTTTGTGGGTGGTGAGGGGAAGTCGGGAAAGTGGGCACTGCCCCCAAATGGACACACAGTGTAGGCTGGGGGGATTATAATATAAGTATTAGTAGATCAGTAGAAAAGGAAGAGATACAAACAGAAGAATTGGGAAAATTTTGACTGAACTTAAATCAAGCAACACAAACACATCTCTACCTTTATTTGTCATAATACCTGACATTGGTCACTAAACATCGGCAACAAGTATAGCGCTCATTTCCACTTTGTCCTGGACCATGGCTCACCACCATGAATTATGGGTAGACATTCAATGTCACCCTTTTTTTGCAGCAAAGCAGCTTTTCTGAGGACCTGGAACAGTGATAAAAGTCATTGTTCTGTGCAGAAGAATCTTTTGTGGATTTTTTCCTCAGGGCTAGAAGAAATCTGACAGCCTTTTCTCTCTTGGGCGTTCACAGAAGGACTGTCCTTTTTATTCACTGTCAGACCAGTCTGCAGCACTGAAGGGGGTTAATGGCCTGGCTGACCCTTTCCTGTTATGCTCAGAGGAATGAAACTTGTTTCACCAAGCATACAATCCATGCTTTCCTCACTGTGAAGGGAATAATAATAATTATTATTTATTATTGTTATTGTTATTGTTATTATTGTTATATTTTTAAATTATTCTTTTATTATTAAGTGACAGTGCTATTCCAGACAGTTTTTCCTTTTCATATAGTCCTTTGCCTTGCTGCTTTGGGCCTTTTGCTGTGAACCATATTGTGCTAAATCATTTGTAAAATGCACTGTAGAAATAACATTTGATTGACTGTGTAACATATTCTCACCTCACATTCACATCACATTTTTAAAACCAGCCCTGAACGTGTAGCTACAATAGCTGCAATGGTCTGTCTGGTCAGTGAAATCTAAATCAATTATTGATTGACATATGATGTCTTTTCCAATAGCTTTCCCACCTCCATTCAGGAACATTGCAGTGTCCAGCTCTTGCTAGTGAGTAGTTTTTTAATAATTGTTTGAGGCTATATAACAATTCATTATCAGAACAACCTGATCCTGATTATGTCAGAGATTTACTGTAACATACAGTTTGACCTGGGGTGCCAAAACTTACATGCAACTGACTATAAGCATCATGGCAGGAAATCCAAATTCTTAAAAATTTGAGAAGCGATGGGGCAAGAAGGAAAGTTCCATAGCTAGTGACACACAGATGAACACAGGAAAAAGTCATTGGAACAATAGGAAGAGAGCATGAACACTTGGGCGAGCTATTCCTCAAGATTCTACTAGTAGATATAAGGGGGGGACATTTGTCATCATGGGGATAAAATTGAGACGGCGGCTAAAACCTCTGAATTCTTGTTTCAGGTGTGGGCTTGCGATGGTAGTAGAGGTGCTGCCAATCACCAGTTTCCATTAGAGCTGGGTCTTTTGTGAGCACTGAGCTCGTCTTCATGCTGACTGTAATTATGATCGGTCTGTCTCCATGCTCCATGCTGACCTGGTTTTATCGAGTTGGAGGCAGAGTGTGAGGAGTGTCAGGATTGGAAAGGTGTATTTTTCATTATTGGATAGAGCCCTAGAAATTGTATCATTCTTTATTAATGCCAGCTTCACAGTGCATCACATTTCTTTTATTTTCATTTAGCCTTTATTTAACCAGAAAGCCTCTCGAGATAAAAAAAAGTAAAAAATAAAAAAAACATTTTTCAAGAGAGACCTGGCTAAGATAGCAGCAACAAAATACAAAAAAGTTTCATATTGAAACAAATGTCCAAATCATAATAATGCACTGAGAAAAGCCTGTCATGATCGGTTGATTTAATATTACAGAACAGGACATTCAATGCAAAACAACCACACACTTCTACCACAATATACCACAGATAATTTAAGATTGGTACAATAGTGGTTGTGTAAAAGCTATAGCAGCCTGACAGGCTGAACTTACATTCCATCTACACCAGCAAAATAGCATAATCCTACAACTGTCTTGTTGTCGTTCAGGCAGAGTGGATTTGATCTCTCACCACAAATCCATCCACAATTTTATCCATCCATCTGTTTACTAGTGATAGGAGCCTGGGCTTTCATAAACCAAAAAGGAGTGTAGCTATTATGGTATTCATTCACACTGGTTCAAAAGTTGTGTGGCACATGTGAATCTGTGCAGGTTGAAGACCAGGTGAGCAGCAGCACCGGTCGGAGTAACTTAATACCACCGGCAGGTAAGGCTGCCAGCAAGGCATTACAGTAGTCCACATTAGAGATTACAAGGGCTTGTGCAACTAGCTGTGTAGCTTATTAGCTGAGGAATGGGTGGATTCTCTTGAAGAACCAAGGTGGCTGCTGCAACTTGTCCCATATTCTTAGCCTAGGTATCGGCAGTGACTGAAACATCTATCTGCAAGGAACCCTTTGCCAACAGGAACTGTTCTGTCTTCCCCAGAATGAGCTTCAGGTTGCGGGTGGACTTTCAGGCTGCAATTGACATCCAGGCAAACAGAGGTGTGTGCCTGGGCTTGGGTGTTGGAGGGAGAAAATGAAAAAAAAAATACTTAGTGTCATCAGCATAGCTATGGTAAAAACTATGCGAGGATGAAGCCTGAGATGTCCACCTCCACGAGGGCTGAGAGAAAGATCTGGTAGTTGGCCACAACAGAAAAGCCAAACAGCACAAGGATGGAGGTGAATGTTCTGGAGAAGAGCCTTTGTGACTGCGAGGAGAGCAGTCTCAGTGGAGTGGCCAGACTTGAAACCCAAATGTTTGGTGTCAAGGAGGATATTCTGTTGGCGATGGAACACAGATTTCTAGATAAAAAATGAGAAGCGAGAGATGTGTCAGTAAACCTGTTGGTCTGTTGGGTACTGAGAGTTTTTTGAAGAGAGGAGTGATGCGGGTCCTCTTAAGAGCCCATGGGGATCATGCCAGTTGAAAGAGGGCAGTTGATAAGACAGGATATAATAGTTATGATGTCCACGGCAATGCATTGACTGAGGGGAATGGAACAAGGTATTCATCAATAACACCATTAACCTCAATGTCTCACACCAAAGGTGCTTCCTTACACAGGTGTGAACACAGTGATATCCCAATAGCTCTTGTCCTCGATCAATCTCCACCTTTTGTCCAAGATGTTGGGGGTTGTGACAAGGAGTTTGTAAACTGATCCCAGGTCAGTTGTTGCAGGGTTAACTTGCCATTGTGTTGTGATAGCCTGCGTGTTTTTTGCCGTCTTTCTTCGCACAGCGGCTTGTTTGTGTTTAAATAAGAGCTCATTAGGATTACGCAGCCATTTAGCCAAGTGACATTATGTGTAATTGTGCCATCATTCAGAGGCTGTGTAATGACGCGCTTCGAAGAGCTAAATGTTGATTAGCCCTCGGCCGATTACACTCGCAGCTGAAAATAATGACGGCGAAGGTGGCCCGGAGTGAAGCAAGGAGAGGGTGCCCTCCGAACAAACAATCCGGAGTTCTGAATGCAAAAAAAAAAACAAAAAACATAAAATTCTGGGACAGAAGAAAATTAACGAAGCCAGCGTTAACATGTTCTGTTGCTTTGGTCAGAATTTGTTTATTGCATTCGTTTTAGTGTTGTCCTTATGCATGCTCTACCACATCCCATTTCCGATTGATTATATTCATCATGATTTTTTTGATACCTAAAAAAATATAGTTGAAATTGTGTTACATGTAAGCTAACATTAGTGTGGTTGCTTCCAATATGCACATGAACAATGGCGTAATGTAAAGGGATTGTGACCAGTAATGCTGAAACACAGCTGCATACCCGGGCTATAGCCCTGTCATGAATCTGCACAGCGCAGGCAAAGCCTCCCCAAGCATTTTCTTACAATTTCATATTTTAAAAAAATAATAATAATAATTATCAGCACCTCTGATAAAAAAAGACATGTTGATCACGAACGTAAAAATGATACATTTACAGTGCTGACATCAATGACGTCAAGGAATCACACAGCAGCCTTAATCCCAAGTAGAGCCCCCCTGCACCCCTCACCCTCCCTGAGGACAGGACATGTATCCATGTCTTGTAGAGTAGGGAATTGTGAGTAGATGCTCACTCTTTCTTTATACTTTTATTTTGTTCCTCTTCTTTTGTTTAAATTCTTTTTACCCTTTAGTCCTCATCACTTTCATTCTCTTTTTGTCCCTCTCTCAGCCTCATACAGCAACTCCTCAGTTCATGCACTGTGATAATTATTACCTTTATCATCTCACACATTTCCACATTTTTCCTCTTAGAACAAAATGTAATTATCCACCTGGTATTGTGGAGATAGGAACAGTTCTTCATCACCCAAGAGAATGAATAGGGATGTAATCATAGGATGAATAGGCTGTAATTAAGACTGAAAGAGGAAAAGACTGCTCTCAGTCCATTGGCGCAGACAACCACCGTTTTCCAAACCTGTTAAATGCTGAAAAAAGAAACTATGTTTAAAGTCAGAGAGAGAGAGGTTCTACAAATGGCTTATGATTCACCTAAAGAAAGAATGAAGGACCAAGTAATTTAATTAAACACTAGCTAATGATGTTCTCCTACCACCCTCAGCTTCAATAGGGTTCAGCCTCAGACATATACTCACAGTACCCACAGCCACAGATTTTCACTCTCAGGACTGGAAGGTACTTTTTTTTTTTCTCATATAAAAAATAAAATAAAATCAGGAGAGCACTTGCAAAGTAATTATTTTTCATAGGCAAATAATATTAGAATTGGAGTGAGAAATAACTGAAGGCTGACCTATTTGACACACTGCATGCTCTTTTTGGTAGCTATCTGCTACCTGTTTATGTAACTAGCAAGATTTGTAGCTAACATTAGCTGGCAGACTAGCTTGCCAGGCAACCTTTGCTAACAATAGTTGAAATAATAGATATCTTTTTATTTGCATAGATAATTATGAAGGGTAGACATGCTTATTATGTACTTAAGTGTTGTTAACAAGTGTGTCACTTTCAGGTTAATTGTATAGCTGCCAAAATGTGCTTAATAGCTATATATGCTAGCTGTCTCCGGCTAGCTTGTTCTACCAAATGAGTCACAGTCTGGTTAAGTCCATGGTGCTTTACAGACTGTTCAGTCAAAATAGCTGGTTATAACGATGCTGCCTAGTTACAGATTCCATTTGGTATGCTTCATTTTATCTAACAATGCAACAAGCTTGCCAGGCAACCTTCGCTAACAATAGTTGAAATAATATATATCTTTTTATTTGCGTAGATAATTACGAAGGGCAGACATGCTTATTATGTACTCAAGTGTCGTTAACAAGTGTGTCACTTTCAGGTTAATTGTATGGCTGCCAAAATGTGCTTAATAGTTATATATGCTAGCTGTCTCTGGCTATCTTGTTTTATACCAAATGAGGCACAGTCTGGTTAAGTCTATGATGCTTTACAGATGGTCCAGTCAAATTAGTTGGTTATAACAATGCTGCCTAGTTACAGACCCCGTTTGTTATGCTTCATTTATTTCCTGCACTCCAGAGAGCAACAAACTACATGTAGATTGATATGGACACTGTCATGTAAAGTACCAGCTTGTGGCAAGTTCAGTGTTTTATAAATTAGATTTGCATCTATTAATTCATGCATTCATTCATTATTAATAATTGAATTCATGTTCTGCTTTATAAAATAGACTTGTTACCCAAATGTGAGTTCCCAGACAGTGGTGTCTGGACCACTGTGACAAGGCTATAGATGTGGCCCAGCCACCAGTTCCACTTCCGGTGTGGAAAGGGGAGGCTAAGGATACCCTTGAGAACTCCAAACGTCTAGATGAAGAGCACAGGGACAGTCTACTGAAGCCTGTAGTCTTCATGTTTAGAAATGTGGACCGGGATACCTTCCTCCATTTAATGGCAGGTGAGAGGCAATGTATTTTTTTATGTCAATTGGAGTAAACAAAACTTATAGTGTATGCACAGTATATTAACAATATACCATTTTATATTGTTCCAAAATATTGAGTAAACTAGTTTGCCTGTTCTTGTGCCATTCATTCCGATTTAATATCGCGTTCTTTGTGTACACAACTCGCACCATCAAACGAGTGAACGATTATTATAACTCACAATCATTAAACTCTGTCGGAATTAGATTGCTGGATCTTGGACATGTCATAGCATAATTCATATTTGTGGCAACATGCCTTTGGTGATCAATTTATTTGGCTTTGCATTTTTATATTCTGTCTGTGTACAGATAAGATTTGTGCACAGGCAGGCTTTGTTGAAATTCAAAAGAAAGGCCAAGGGGAAAATATTCTACTGGGATATTTCTTTGGCTTGCGATGGGTGATATATGTCCTGATGCTATCTAATCTGTTGTATAAACATATAAAATATTGAGAGAATATTAAGAGGGACACATGCAAACTCCACACAGAAAGGCCCAGACCGGGATTCGGACCTTCTTGCTGTGTTAATTTTGTGTTAAAGTGTAAAGTGTGTAAATTGGTCCAACTGGGTTAGCCTAAATGTGGGGGAAAGAAAATAACACAAACTATTGGAGAGAGCACCAAATACATTGAATTGAAAATATACATGATTTTTAAATGTGTGCTTACTGTTTTTAACCACTCAAGATCTATAATATGTGTAATGGTAGATAGGCTCTTGAGTACCTGGGTGTGGTGCTATTAATTTTGATATCTCAGTGTGACCTATGAATGGTAACATGAGTAATGTTTAACTGTCTGATTCACGGAGCACTTTATCTCAAATGGTTTACGCCGACTCCTGCTGCTATTGAGCCTAAAGATCACCGCCTCACTCATGTAAACCTTTCACTTCTAGATTATTCCAATGAGGAGGCTAGTCTCCGTGTCTGTGGGAGTACAGTATGTGTGTTTTTTTTTTTTTTTCTCCCGCTCCACTCCCTCAGCCTCTGCTCACTGCTCCCATTATCACAGCGACCTCTCAGTCTGCTGCCAGAACCAGCCTGACGAACAGCAGCATGGCTAAGAGAGCTGCCCTGTCAGCTGCTCAGGTTCTTCTGTTTAACACGGTGCACTTTATAATGGAATATTACACCTTTGTAAGACTGCATGCTGGGGAGGTCTTTTTTACTGGAGAGAAAACTGCATGTTGTGTTGACTCTACATCAGTCAACCATATGAATTATTAATTTTCACATTTTACTGTAACTTGACACTGAGTTTACACTGCCGTTTTTTTGTCCTGCATAATGCAAGATGTCTGTGTCCCGGAACTTGTACTCTCTGGACCCATTTATGAATGTCATATTTTATTTAATTTTCTCAATTGTTTTCTAGGGCTGTAGACTTCCCCAAATAAAACAGGGAGGCAGACAGTGTATGTGGGTCTTGTTCATGTGGATAGAGGTAGAGATGGCCTGAGACATGGAATGTATCGATGCTCTTAGGTTTTTGTCATTTTTTAATATACTCATCTGATCTTAAATTTCCCTCACTGGTTCTAAAATACTGAACAGGGAATCCACCCATGCTGGATGTGAGGGGAGAGGGGGAACTACAAAAGGCTGATTTTTCCACCGATTGATGGTCTATTAATTACACTTTATGCACATGTGCACATGTATTAGACATGATGACCTGTTCAGCCACTTGATATCTCAATGTGTGCTTTTCATACTCTGCTGGCCAGACTCTTTGTCTGCGTTGGGAAATCTGTTGATCTTTAATATGGTAACACAGACTACAGAATGCCTCTCCTGACAAAATCTCTTTTTTTTAAGTTACACCCACCTTTTTCTTGTCTTTTTGACACTGTAAATCTTGCCAGACATTAATATTGTATTTACCTTTATATTGTTTTTGTATGCTTGTGTTGTATTGCCTTTTTGTATTTGCCTGTTGCTCTTGCAAGTACATGTAATTATTATAAATAGTTATTGGGAAGCCTTTTGAGTGCATTGAATAAGCAACACTGCAAACGAGCAGCAGGTTCTTCTTCTTTGGCTTCTTCTTCTTTTTCTTCTTTGGCTTCACCTTCTACTTCTTCTTCAGTCATAACAGGGTCTTGCATCAGCCCTCCCCTCAGCATAATTCTCAGGTTTATAGAGCGCCTGTGCAGTCTTCTGATTTTATGAGCTGATAATGGGCACCACAAAGTGAGATTGGTGCCTCCCAAGAATGGCTAATGGCCCCATAGTGATGGTAACTGGGGCTGCCAAATATCTCTGCTTAATTTCATTGGATTGCCAACCCCATAGTGCTCATAACAAACAGAACTGTCAGGTCAGTACAGCGCTAAGCAGTGAGTGTGCCATCCTTGCGCTGTGATAAGGAGTTATTTACCTGTACTGAGATCCACAGAGATCACCCCTTCCTCAGTCATTTACACCAAGGTTATGTGCACATCTCTTCCACCCTTCTCAGGAATGGGAAAGATACAATAACAGGAGTACTGGTATGTATATACATGCATTGCAAATACAAGTGGAGAATCATAGGTGCTGAACAGGGCTCAGTAAAAAATGACAGGAGAGCAACCTCTACAGTGAACAAATCAGTTTATCAGTGTTTCAAACTGCCAAATGGCTAAATAAATATGGACCAAAGAACAACCCCATAGGCTTATAGTTGGTGCATGCACAACACACTATGACAACAAGTGTTCTTTAGCACCGCTGTTTATGTTGTACAAGTATCTTTCAATGCACAACTTATTTTCTGAACCGTGGGGTGGTAGTGTAATGTAATTTTTAAGGAGCTGGGCTTGAAACTAATTAGCTACTGGTTCAAATTCCAGCATGGACACTGACTGCACCCTTAGCCAAGGTATTTAACCTGAATTGCTTTTGTAATGTGTTCTGCTACATAAATGTGAGGGAAATAAGAGCTTTGTATTGTTAGTCACTCTCAATGAGGGAATCTGTCTAGCACTGAATATTATAGTCACTATAGGAGTCCCATTAGTGGGTAACCAGCATTATCATCCTGTAATTGTTTCATAGGAAGTCAAATAGGAAACTGAAGGTTTTCTGTTTGTTCAGAGAGTCACTTTCCCTCAGGTATATACCCTTATATAGCCAGCATCATGTGTGTGCTTTCTACAATAATTATTCTTAAAAGTTCTTTATCCACTTTGAAAAGTTTTAATAGATTCACAGAACTTTCATTTTCCTCAGAGAGAGGATGCCAAAACCTAAGCAATGTTTGATAGATAGGTTTTTAATTGATAGTGTGTGTGTGTGTGTGCGTGTGTGCGTGTGTGTGTGTGTGCGTGCGTGCATGTGCGTGTGTTGTGGCAAGGGGGCGTAAAACTGATGTATATAATTACACATAAACTTTGAGAGTCTGAATTGCCATCTTTTGTATACTGTGAGTTTATAGCAGGCCTGACAATTAAACCTGCTGTGTCCATTGCAGATTTAGAGTGTGTTGGATATTTGAATATCCACAATTCAAAGTCTTCATTTGTACTATTTTGGCTTGTTGTCCAGTAGAATTCAGACCCAATGTTCAGATACTACAATGAAAATGTGTTTGTTGCAAAGCTAATTAAAATTAAAATTCAAAATGCTTTATTGGCATGAAATACATTAATAGATCTTGCCAAATCGTACATATAGAAATACAGAAAGATATTAGAGCTTGAACATAAATTGAACCAAGCAATTGATATATCTGTAGTAACAACAATAACAAGCACTATAATAATAATAATAATAATAATAATGTGAAAAATAAAATAATTTAATACTAATAAAGACATTAATTAATGAAATTAATAATTCTCTCTCTCTCTCTGAAATCTACCTGAAATTAGGTTACTATTAAGTTTTCTATCTGCTACTATATTTAACAGAAACACGCTCTGGTTAACTGCATACATGTGGTCTTTGCTTTAATCCACTCAGCATTTATTGATTTATTTTACTTTCCCATTCTCCTACAAACCAAGTGATAAGGTCTCAGTGTATCACTGGTGCCAGTCACTTTGGCGGTGTTCCCCAAGTATCATCAGCGAGCAGTGTGTCAATGCTGCATTGGCTGGTGATGAATACTGCAACACCAGCCCTTTGCCACTACGGTGTTTCAGCACTACCTGGGGCCATTCATGATTAAAACTGACAAAGGATGGCACAGTCTACTCCTAGCCCAATTATACTCATACAGCAATTACAAGGATGGGGAAGTGATTACTGTTAGATTAAAAGGAGCGGCAATAACGGCGGTCTAATTGAATAATTGCCATTCATCAAAACGGCTCCCTGGATGGAGTCCCCCACTCATCAATTTGTGCAATATTAAGCACGACGCAAGCACAGCCTTGACTGCAATTAATCTGCTTAAATCAATTACGACACGACTTCAGGACTGGAGAATTCCTTCTGGAGGCCCTGTCGTTTTTGCGGGAGACTGATGGAGGTGGCTCCCCAGGTGTTGAGTTGTTTGTTGAGAGTCTGCGGTGGCCTCTGTTTCCTGCTTGTCACATTTGATGGGGATCAGTGGTGCTCGCTTTTCTAAAGCCACAGAGATTACAGCCTGAGAACTACAAAGAGCCCCTCTGGCACTGCCCAGAAGCTGGACACTTTTAATCAGTTTCTTGTGATATATTCCCTCAATTATACTCTTTGTTGGCTGTTTGTTCATTTCCTTATCATATTGAAGGTTGTTGGGGGGGAGGGGGGTATTTTGCTGTGGGCGGGTAAAGAAAAGCTCTCTGGTGGAACTGAAACCTCAACCCTGGCCTCTCAAGAGAGAAGATGTGTTTTGAGTGCCACAGAGATGAGTATAGCAGTCATTTGCAGTGCAGTGTGTCCTTTCTGCAGAAGAGAGCTCTCTTAGCCTTGTCTTCGTATTGCACAAGACTTAGGACCAACAAATGCTATTACTAAAACATTTAATGTAGGTGCTCATTCCCCTGTCTCTTCCCAGCTCAATACCTCAATGGCACGGAGAGCGGGGAGAGATCATGTGTCACTGTGCGGCCAGTTCTGTGGAAGACATATTCCCTGGCACACAGCGGAAGAGTGCACTTCTGAGAGAATACATCAGCCAGTATTAATGTATGGCATCTTTAGTGTTTTTACTGATCCACTTCCATCAGTTTCCAGCTAGCTGTGCTGCTGAAAGTTGACTAGCGCGAGCAATGGGAGGAGGAAGTTGGCAGAATCATGTGCAGTAGTATGTCATGACTTCTGAGTTGCTGAGCAGTCAGTTTCTGTGATTATCCATGTGTAACAAGGCCATAAGCCCATGGACATTTACCAGGGTATGGAAGCTTTATTGTCCCAGGTTTGAGCCAGGTTGACCCTTGAGCCACCCCACTGATAATCAATGGTTTGTCCGATACAGCTACGTTGGTTGAGCCTCCCCAGATCGCTTCACTCTTTGGAAGTGAATATCTTTCCTTGGTGGCTGGTGTTTTGGTTTGGCACGCGAACACCCACCATTGCTCAAGGCATAAATTCTGACATTTATATTGCACAGTTTCTTTCTGAGAGCACCACAGAGCAGAACAACTCACCCCTTCCCAGTTTCTAAAGAAGCAGATTTTTATTTTATATAAAAAAATACATTTCTTCTGAAGCAGACCTCTGTAGAGTGGCAATAAGTTTTATAACGCCTCAAGTACTGTACAGGCTGGTTTGTGTTTCCTGAAAATAATTAAAGCAGGGAAACTTTGTGAGATTTCTTCTATGTTCCCATCTCACCAGTGCACACAGCTGTGAAGAATCGTAATTACTCAAAGTACAGGGTGTGCATGAGGGAAAAATAGAGAAATGGGTCTGGTAGGAAAAGTCTAAAGGAGTAAGATGCACATTGAGCCAAACAATAGAGAGATAGGTAGTCATTAATTCATCTATATGAATGGGTACATGTATCACTGTACACTTTGGTGATATTAAAAAATATATATTTCCTGCCAATACAGAAAGAAAAAAATAATTTTACAGTGAGAATGGAAGAGTGAGTGGTATAAATATGTATTTATGCCTACAGTATGTGAATACATATACTTATGCTTAAATATGCATACATATATAACAGTTTATATCATTGCCATTTATTCTCTTGCTTAATATCTTGTGGCAAAGCAATTTTATTCATCATAACAATAAGGCTCCATTCTAATTGAACTGAATGGATATTGCAGAGTTGGGGGGTTTACATTATAAATAAATGGTATGTCCTAATGACATGGCTCTACAATTTGTTACTCCATGCACTTATTCTTGTAATGTAAATGACATACCTAAGCTTTTGGTTTTGGAGATATACTCGTGAACATTCTTTTTTTTTGTAAGCAAAATGATTTATTCCTTCTACAATAGGGCCTAGCAACTAATCCATATCATATCCAGGGCTACACTTGACATTTCCTGAGAGGGGCAAGTAAACAAAATGAGGGGTTGCATGAGGGGTTATGTATTGGATAAACCTGTTTAATCTGTAAGAAACTGAGGTTAAAAAACACCTTCATCAAAATCACCTTAGGATTCAGATATCAGGTTTGAGGTTTGAGATATCATCACCATATTGATAGCTTGTGCCTTATTAATGAGCAGATTTAGATGGCTCATGATCACAGCATGGCTCCAGATTTTTTTTTCCCCCAGATTTGGTGAATTTCAGGAGGAGGGAATAAACACTAAATGAAGCTGAACACTGAAGCTCCTCATTATTTAAATTAATTACTTACACTACATTACTAATTGTGGCTTATTACATCATGTAAATTGTCCACAAATATAATGAGTTTGGTAGCAACAATAAAGCATTTTTTTTTTCATCCAATCGATCATTCTCCTTTTCTCTTAATACAGCTTAAATTCTCACTTCTCACTGATTTTCTTTGTGTATTTTCAACCAATGTACACAAAAATGGCGCACACCCAGACTAACGAACAGAAATTATATATATATATATATATATTTATTATTATTATTTTTTTTTCATCCAGCAATTACCAATTAAATAAATACCAACACAAGAACACAGACATAGCAGTGTTTAATAATTCATGGTTCCAGTTCTGTGCACTTTGTGTTTTGGTGGATTCTATCTGTAGTAGAGCGAGGGATAGTTGTTTGGGCTGGGGCTGGCAGTCGACCATGCACCATTTATCCCAGGGATGATCATCGGACATGAAGCCTGGGGCAGTTCTAGAGGCATTTAATGGAACCTTCACATGGATTACTGCACTTCATGTGAGCAATGCACATGGTACATCGCACATTACAACTTGAAAGATGCTGAAATGAAACAACTTTGTGTGTTTGAGGACAAGGAACTCCAGTCGGCCTCAAGAGATTTTTATTTACTGTATACCATATCCTGTAGGTATTTACAATCTATCAGCTGTAATCTATTCCCTGCTCATTAGAAGAAAAAAATCCCCAAAAAAACCTTGAAACCTTTGATGAGCCCAAATGGCCGTGAGTAGTTCAGGCATTTGTGTAATTGACTGCAGGTAAAAGAGTCCACAGATTAAGACGACAGCTTTGCATGTTATTCTGGCCAGCACTGGTAACCAGTG
Source organism: Anguilla rostrata (assembly GCF_018555375.3). Lineage (NCBI taxonomy): Eukaryota > Metazoa > Chordata > Actinopteri > Anguilliformes > Anguillidae > Anguilla > Anguilla rostrata. The sequence continues at coordinate 20,367,635 of NC_057947.1, forward strand.
GAGGGGGGTGAGGACGAGAGGCGTGGCTTGTACGAGAGACAGAGGAGGGTGATCTACATATGATACAACAGAGAGGCAGAACAGTCGCCGCGGTGATTGTTTATAATTACCCAGGCACAAAATCAATAGCCAGTATGGCACACATCAGTATATGCGATGTGATGGAAAAGGAAAAAGATTATAGGGATAGGGTGGGCAGGATTTCTGCATTAGAGGGGGCTCTGCAGCATCTGTGCTGGTTGGGTTTGATCAGCCCTTGTAACAGAACAACAAAGGGTCCTGGTAATCGAAGGTCCTTTGGAGGAATGTGCCCTCCCCTGCTGCATATCGAGCGCTCTGTGTGTCACAGGAGCGCTATGGAGAATGGGAGCGCCCGCGACCAGCCGCTTCTCCCTGCTGAGTGACAGCGGTCGTCCCTACCGCGCGCTGTGTGCGTTGTTTAGGCTCCCAGAGAGAGGTGCCTGCCAGGCCGTCATAAACAGTCATGTTATCCTCTCCCCTAGCCAGCTGCGTGGGGGGAGGGGGGGGGGGGGGTAGCTCCACACTGCTCTCTCCCCAGCCTGCTGCACAGGGTTTGGAGAGGAACCCCCGAAGAGACCCGCACATGCGCCACACAGGGCACGCTCTGGTTACCCAGCAAATGCACTCTGCTTTACTGACTCAGATCGTTTGATTCCGTCTTGGCAAAGTCCATTGTGAAACTCTCCTTTGGGAGCGTTTTCTGAAATAACACAACTTGAAAGGTGAAGTGGCCAGTAAAATACTACAGAAGAGGAAAGACCGACAGAAAAACAAGACACCATGGCATTGCTGGGCTGCTCATTTTGTAAAGGCGCTGCTCCAGTGCGTGGATGTGGTTTGGTATTTAATCCAGACTGTGGCAGTTTCCACTGTGGCAGCAGCTGGACGACTGGGTAGTGGCAGCTGCCCTCACATGTTCCATAAGCGATGCTTTGTGCTGCCTTGACTGATAGCAGAGGTTTCAGCTATGAGCATTGATCTGATAAATACAACTGAACATTCTAAACTGGGGAGACAAAGAGGAGATGGGAACCATAAAAATAATATTTTATTTATGTATTCATTTATTTTGATTTTTATCTTTTGCCTCTGACATGCATGTTCCTTTTAAAAATGTGATGGCAGTCAGCAGCAAAAAAGAACGCATCTGCATCATGGTGTGGGTGTCATTAAACTGAATAGCACATTACCCCCTGCAGATTTTTCATAATAACTGTGAAGCCCAGCTAGTGGAGAATGTGAAAATGTCTTCTAGACTGCATTCTCCGGAACTGAAGAACAAAATCAGCAATTTGTGACAAGTGAGCAATTTTGATAATCCATTCAAAACTGGAAGAAAATAGAAAAAAGGGTAGATGAGGATTGAAAGATTTAAAAAAATAAATAAACAAATGAGTACAGCGTTCTCTCTCCTAAAATAACCAACAGCTAACCAGCTGTGATGGCAGCAGATAGATGGCAGAAAGGCATGTTAGGCTTCTCGGTTCTCTGTGCCAGATTCCTCACTTAGCCAGAGCCGTAATTCCTTATGGTCTGACAGCAGTGGGTAATTATTACATCACATATCTTGTGAAATAGGAGGAAAACTTATCTCTTCCTCTCAACCTGTTCCACTTTTTGTATCCACCTCCATCTACCTCTCACAAGTGATGCTTGAACAAGGGCATAATTTTGTGTTGAACATTGGAGGTTTTGCAGAAAGGCTATTGAATGGCTCTTTCTACCAAGTTTAAGGCGAAAAATATCCAGAAACATTCTGATCGATATATACCGCATCCTAAAAAGACTATTTAAATCTGCTTTACTTTTAATTGTTGGTAAGACATAAATAGGGAGCCACCACTCCTCTCTTAGTGCCCAGTATATTATCTTCTATGCATTCTAACATAACACTTGGCCCTCTACTTCTCATTACTGGGACTGCATTTTAAGCACCTACAAGTATGACACTGTATAGAATAGTAAAAAGGGTGAGGAAACTGCTTACTTTTTGCAAATATGTTTTCCCCTTTATTCATTTTCATGCTATATCATACGGTCTTCACATACCAAAAAAGGGGTAAACTTAGAGAGTTGTTACAGGCTTCTGTTACTAATCCATTATAGCAATGTAATGTAGTTGTGTATAGGCTAGCTGAGCAGTTAGCCATTAGTCTGCTTACAGTGCTTTGCAGTCTCTTGAAAATAAAACCTTATATCTTGCCTCTTCTTGAAATTGCTCTATAATTTAAGAAGGTAAAAGAAAATAGACTGTACTTTGGCCAACACAGCCAGCTCAATTCTAAACGGTACTACAGGCTGCATGACAAAAGAATCACTTGTTAACTACTTTTATACACTTTGAAACACCAGAGTGAAATTTTTACACATCATTGCTAGATTACAATTTTTCCAGCAACACATCAAAAAATGGACTGAACACATTCAATGGCATTTCCGTTATTTATTTCAATTTCTTCAAACATGACAACCATAGACATGCATATTTAACTAGTTAGGCAGGCACACCTGTGAAACCCGGAAGTAAACCTGTACTGCCCATGTTGAATACAAAACATTGGAGCTCCATTAAAGTGAATGGGGATTATGAGCCTTTTAAAGGCAAAATAAAACTATTTGTGTGCTTCATCCTAGGTGCTGGGGAACTTGCCAACTGAGCTGGGCTGGGCCTTTTTGTGGAGAGGCAGCCAATTACTGAACAGACTGCAGATGTTCCTGTTGTCCAGTGGTAATCGGCTGCCTGATTCAATAATTGGGGCTCGCAGAGCTGTCCACGCTTGAGTGGGAAGGGGTGGCGTTGAAAAGCTGGCTGTTCCTGCCAGCGCTGTCCATCGTACTAATGGTTCCTCCCTCATGGGAAGGAGACCCACGCAAGTGTTGCTCGTGTGCAAGCAGGGGCGGGGATTCCCATCCCCGAACCACAAGTTTAAAAGTTCAAGAACTCCCTCTGGATTTCCGAATGCACACGGCCCCTAAGAAGAAATGCATAAGCATTTGCTGGCCTTGCTCCTTTGGTGTCACTAAATGCTGCCCTCTATTCCACCAAAATATATAACATTGAAATTGTTTGAAAGAATTCATTTTCTTTTGACATAAACCAGTACAACAGCAAATGGCCTTCAACATTTACTTTCACATATTTATTTTGTTATATCTCTGCGATTCTGTATTTTTTGTCAGAAAAGCCATGTACCATTTACAATTCATGATACTCAATTGGCAAATTAATTTCAAATGGAAATTTCAGCGAATGTTTCTGGAAAAAGATAAAAGAATTGTATGTCGAGTGATGCAGAGGAGGCACAGTCAACTTCATCAAACTCTAAAGCTTAAATAGACAGCCGCATCACAGCCCGTGGATGAGTGCTCGTGTAAAGGGGTCAAATGTTAGCCAGCTTATTGAGATGGAGGTGCTCAGCCACAGGACGTTTAGTTTACGCTGCTTTGTCCATTTATATCTGTGCACCGGGGTTGCTGCAAGCCCGCAACCCCCACCACCAGCCACCCCCCGGCCCCCTCCACATTTCAGCACAGCGCAAAACACCCATATGAACAGGTTTGAGAGAGGTGTACCTTTCACACTATTATGCATCTTTTATGTCAAAAACAGAGGAAAATAAAACTTGATTAAATGGTGGTATTCATCTAGACTGCCTTTGGCAAATAAAAATGATCAATAAAAAAGTCTGCCTTAAGAGCATGATGATTTTCAGTTTAATGGAAATTTTTGCTTTCTCTGTGGAGCAATTTGGAAAGCCACAGGCATTGAAATTGAACAAATCTCTGCGGTCTCAGTTATTCCGCATCTTGTTGATCTTTTTTTTCGTGGGTACAGCTGTCAATGGGGACTAGACACAACATGCATGATGGATGATGTGAAATGCAGCATGACCATGGCAAGTCAGGTGTGTGGGTGCTCTTGTGTATGGCTGAAGTCAAACATGAGTTTCTGCACATCTTTCTATCACCGAATCAGAGGCTACGGACATCCAGATGCTAATTCAGCCATTCTGTCTACCATTATTTTCTCTGTCAGGCAGTGGAAGCTGGGACTTGAGGTGGTTTCATCTGATGGATGACACACACATACGCATGCATGCGCATACAAATGCATGACAGCAGCACAAATGAAGGAGTGCACATATACAATGCTACTCTCCTCGCTTAGCGTTTTGCTCTTTAACTACCATTTGATCTTTACCTTTCTGTGTTTGTGTGTGATGGAGTTTGAGAGTGCAGATTCGGTGGTACAGGGTGTGTGCGTGTTTGTGCATGCGTGTATGCATGAGTGTGTGTGTGTGTACTGACATTTATGAATGTTTACTAGTGTTAAGTACTGTTTTGTGTGTGTGCTTGTGCGTGCACATGCAGGATGGATGGCGTTTCTGACTGTGTGTACATTTCTGTCAGCTGTAATAGAATCCTGCAGAATTGTGTTTTGACCTCCTGGGGTGGCATAAAGCAGAATGACTGGGGGCTGAAAGAGAAATCTCATTACAGATCATTACTGGAATGTTGTGAAGGGTCAGTTTCTTTAAAATACATCTGTCTTCATCTGTCATTGGAAAAAAAGGATAACAATTTTGACCGGTCATGTCTCTGGGAAGGGTAGAATGTTTCTGCTTTCAGTTACCTGCATTTTGTACTCTACTCCACTAAAATGACTAATTGCACTTGCATGTGAAAGTCTAATAGGTATCAATGTGGATCCATTTGATTGCCATTCATTTTGTGCTAGAATTTCTTTATGGAGATGTCTGCTCATTTGTTATGTGGAATCCATTTGTCCTTAAGCAGTTAATCAATTAAGAAATGGCTTGCACCCTTACCTTGTACTTTGTTTTAGAACCTTGGAAGGTATTGATCTGGTGGCTCACACAAAACAAATTAGGGATGTAACAAAATTATGTGTGTCAAAGAAGGAATGAAACATGTTAAAAGGTTACAAACCGCCCACCACGGGACAATAATCCTGTAATTAAAATTGGAACATTCCAATGAAGATATATTTTCAGAATTATTTATTAATTTATTGGTGTTGCTAAGCGCCTGTGAAGCAATTTCACCTTGGTTGCTTCTGGTCCACCACGGCTTGCACAGACTGTGCACTGGGGTAAATCCAGATCTTTTGCCAAGACACAATATTCTTAGGTCAGAGTGAGGGCAACCTCAGTCATTCATTACATTACAGGCATTTAGCAGACGCTCTTATCCAGAGCCATTCCTTCACGGTGCCCCCTGTAGGTCAGGGGGTCTCTTTAACGTTCACCACCTACAACTTATTCTGCAGTGCCAACACTTATGTGACTGGACACAGTGCCCCTGCAGGCTAGGAGGCATCACAGTGCCCTTTTAACAAGCACGCAACAGAGGGCTCATTGCTGGAGTAGGGTGAAATGGGTCATCACAGTCCCATTTTAGTGGGGAAGCAACACAGTCTTTCGCTAATGTGCTTTCACGGGCTCTGACAGCATGACTCCTGGAGCACAGACTTTTATGTATATTAATGCTTACTCTAGTGACTACAGATCTGAAACTTAATAAAAATCAGGATACATTTTAATGCTATCACTTTCATCTTAAGTGGTCCAATGCATTTCCTTGTAAAAGTGGCTTTAAAAAATCACAGTTTTTATCACATCAGGCATTGAATTATTTTACGTTATGTTTTTACTGCAGCTAGAATTGTGTTGTTGCAGAAGATCTAGTCAGTATAAAATAGGAGTATGTCCATTGTACAACAACAGAGCCAGCAACTCACAAGTCACTAGCAAGCTCACAAAAAAACAAAACAAACAAAAAAACAAAAACAAATTAGACTGGAATCTTTAAACATGTCACTTCTAAACAGGATCAGCATAACTAGCAGTGTCACATTAAATATATCTGTTCTGAATGGATATTACCTTCTACTTCACTTTTGACTGGCAACCCTTTAAATGGCGCAGTCTTGTTGGTTGAGACAGCATACAATGGTTTCTTTCTTTGTGACTAATAAATCCTTGACGTCCATGTTCTCTGTCTCCCTCAGTCTATCCGGGAGGTGACAGGGTACGTGCTGGTGGCCCTGAATCAGTTTGACTACCTGCCCCTGGAGAACCTGCGGATCATCCGGGGTACCAAGCTCTACGAGGAGCGCTACTCCTTGGCCGTCTTCCTCAACTACCGCCGCGACGGCAACTTCGGCCTGCGGCAGCTCGGGCTCAGGAACCTCACTGGTAAGCCTGGCCATTTCCATGGCGACGGCGTGGCTGCCAGCCTGTTCCCGTGTAGCGCGCCTCCTGTTTGTCAGTCTGTCCAAACACGCCTCTCACTCTGTTTCTGTGTCTTTCTATCCTTATGTTTCCTTTTTTTGTCCAGTCTGTTTGTTTTTGTTTTCTTTTGTAATTCATTCTTTTATCACATTATAAAACGCCGAATCCATTCCAAGACTTTTGTGACATTATGAAGTGTAGGGCGCTGTGTGCATCACAGTATAGATGCAGAAACTCGAGAATTAAATGACAGTAATCACAGGGGTATTATGTGAATATGTTTTTTTTTTTTAAGAAAAAAGACCGCAGCTACTTTTTGGTTGTGGCCACAAAATATGAAGTATCAGATTTGTGCTGTAAATGCCACAATCTTAATTATTTTTGTTTATTTATTTTTTGAGATTTGGGAATAATAAAGTTTCTGTTCTACCTCCCCTGTAGCTCATGCTAGAATAAATCAAATGCATTGTGTCATTAAAATAGTCTTTAAGACAAATCTGTTCGCCCATTTGAAATATAAATTTAATTTTTAATTTATTAATTTTATTATTCAACCACATGCTCATGTTCCTGTTTTTAAAGCTTCAGTGTCATTTATCAAAAAAGTTGTGAGAGTAAAGAATTCTGCAGCAGAATTAAATTTTGTTCTTCATACTTGATCTGCAATGCAACTTTTGGTAGGACTACTTTGGGGCAAACATGCACAGAGTTTCTCTGAATTTGACCATTTTCTCTGTTTTTTTATATATCTTGAATCATTGCAGCCAAAAGCAAAGCCTAGTTATCTGAATTTAAATACTGCCCCTCCAGCTACAAAACCTCTGTGCTCCTCCAGAAAGTCTGACAGGGAAACAGTGATGGAAACTAAAATGGAGAAAGACATTCTGAGACTGCTGTTTACCATCTCACTCACACTATTCTTTAAAAAAATGCTTTTAGTCCATTTTCTCCCCAATTTTGAATGATCATGGCAATATATCAGTGCTCATTGTGCTTTACTGTCAGGTAAGCATTTTCTCTACTTTGAAGTAAGGGGTGTTAGCCAGTGCTTCTTATCACGCTACGTTTTAAAAGTTGCGCTCACACAAACACGAGGTGGAGGAAGACGCTTCATGTGGAACTTAATAGGTGGACTTACAGGGGCCTGAATGAATAGCTGGGGTCATGGGTCATCCCAGCCTACTGAAACCTTCCTGTCCCTGGGTGACTCTACAGCCAACCATGTATTGCCCTTTGGGTCTACTGGCTGCAGTTGGCACTGGCACGGTCAGGATTCAGTACCAGACCATGAGGCCCATCCATGTGCTTTACCAGGATTTTACAGGTAAACCGTGCTCTACCTGTACAAGTACAGTGCTTGGAAACACTGCTTAAGTCTCACCTACTTTATGAACACCCTCAGAACAGCATCATGAAATATCAAAAAGTTCCTCCCTGCTGTGGGGAGTCAGAAAATGCATAGCTTTCTAGAATTTTCACTGAAACTGGCACAATGTGCTTGTGTATGGCACACAATAGAATCAAATGCTGAACTGAAGGACTAAAAGCCTTTTGTATTGTAGGCTATGTGGAAAGCTTTCCCTTTTCTTGCTTTTTACATGTTTTTGTTAATCAGTGCAGAAGGCATTGGAACTGACAGAGCCTGTGTAAAAATGGGAACAAGCGTCGGCGTGTTTGTTTCTGAGTTTTCTTAGCCAAGGGGGAAGTAGCAAGAGATGCTGTCAATATTTAAAATAAATTAAAACAATAAACAAGTCGAGGCAGGCAGTTGCACAAACAGCCCCGTTGGGCTCTAGCCTACAAAGCTCTTAATATTCTGTTTAAAATAAGTTGTTTGGCAGATGATATGAAATGGAATTAAATATGTGAAGCTATGCATGTGATATACCAGAGTGATTACTCAGTTATGAGTTAGTATAATAACATATAATTAGTATTTGGAATGAACAATCTGCATGCATATGCGCATTCACACAAATACACACACAAACATGCTCCAACACACATACGCACACACACACACAAACATGCACACACTTTGCTGGCTTTCTGTCGCAAGTCTGAAATAAAAAGGTGGGAGGAGCCTGTGGTATTAGGAGGAAAAATTTAATCAGTTGACAGACTCCTGTCTCTTCAATGGAGACGTGAATTTTGTCAGGCCAGGGGCAGCCAGTTTAGGGGTAGACTCCTATGTCCACAGCAGCCTGACCCCCCACAAAAACAACAGCATTATGTCCAGTTTTACATTCTCTCTGAAGCGCAGTGACTCTGTATCTCTGTGAATTGTATTCTCCTTGTCTATAGATTTTTAGCTCTAACCTTTAATATTCTCTTGCTGAAATGTACTCACTCCCTATTGGTGCTATTCAATTAGCTGTAATTACCTTTCACTCTTATCCTGTGTGAACTCACATCACTCTTTATAGACATCCAGTGTTAAGCCATTTTGGCAGAAATACTAGAAGGTAACAGTTATAGCAGTCAAGGGTGCAATCCGATTTACAGCTAAGTGCTCTGGTCCATATTCAGTTACACTGGTCTGTGAGTACAAGTTAGCAAGTAGCACAAATGAATGTGGATAAACTGGCAAGTGGGAATATTATGGGCTCCATGGTAGACGGCAGTGGGCAGGAGATCAGCAGCACTGCTATGAAATGGACGTGTTCACACTGCAGCACCACAGGTTTGAGTCTTGATGAATTTCCTCATGTATATTAGATCATGGCAAAGGTACAGCATTTTGATGATCAGCTGGATCACAGTAAGCCAGGCTGGGGGCACTGTCATACAACACACAAAGAAGTAGGGCGAATTGGCTCCAACTCTCTTGGAGATCCCCCTGTTGAACTGAATTATTGGCAGCTTTATTAATTATAGAATGTACTGTAATGCTATAGCCTGGTCATACAGTATTATTCATACCCTGACTTCTTTTATAGTAATCTGTTATTAATTACTTTGACTTTTGCTGTAATTATAGCTTCTCTCTCTCTCTCTCTCTCTCTCTCTCGCTCTCGCTCTCTCGTATGTTTCATTGTTTTTTCAAGAAATTGTTTTTCACTTTGGCAATTGTGGAGCATTGAAAGTATAGTGTGAGCACTGTAGGGGAACGGATTGATTTTTCCAAAATGAATTTCTTTCTTTTTGGTGTGGGGTTCAGTTCAGAGGGATGTCAACCATCAACATCCAAACATTGTCTTCTCATTTTTGGGATGCACTTCCTAAATGGTTTGGCAAAAAAAAAAAAAAGATTTTAACATTTAAATTTTATCACAGTCTGGGCTGGCCTGTGTCAGGTGGCACGGTAGAAATAGGCAGCAGATAAACGTCTATCATTCAGGCAAAGTTATTCATCCATACGAGCCCTGCGGACAGCTCAAGGCGTGTTTTGTTGTTCGTGTTTTGTATTGCCTGCATCTTGGCTCCTGATTGGCTGTGAGGTGTGGTGTGTTATGGCGTGTCTTCTCCGAAGACTGTGGCCTGAAATATGCTTTGTGATCATCTCTGTCTCTCATGGCCTCATAACTTGTGTCCAGTAGAATATTTATGAGGTCTGTGCAAAGCAGAGGATGATGGGAGGGGACTGCTCACACTGCTGCCGGAGCGTGCTGCTCATCCCTGAGATGGCAGAACTAGAGAACTTGAGGAATGAGGATCTCCTGGGACACCAGTTTGGGAGCCCTACTTTAGAGGAAAACCTTTGGATGTCTTATATAGTGCTGTGAGACAGAGCTGAAGTAGGGGTGGGCAGACACAGTGTAGTGGTTTCTGAAACACTGCCCTTTAGCCTTTAATTGTATTGATTTGATATTATTGATCATTTTTCACATCTCTGGAGAGCTGAATTAAAATACCACTGCTGCCATTACCATGTCTCTTGGATCTGTGTGTGCGTGCGTGTGAGTACACATGCATGCATGTGAGTTCTTGCTGCTTATGTTATGAATGTTTATGTAGTGCTTATGAAGGAGTTATATATAACTATTCTGAAGGACCATTCCTAGAAAGCTAAACCATGAAATCCCTTGTGGATGTTGCTTTTCTTCTCAGGAGTGAATGGAGGTTTAATAAAGTCATCTGCTGCCACTTTTCTTTTCTGAGGGTTTCTTATGTTCAAGGAACTGATGCACATGCGGCAGGTACACAATATATTTCACAGGGATGAAATTAGGGCTTCACAATCACAATCATTAGCATTAAAGTCATTTTCACGTTTAAATAGGGACATAGAAAGTAGAAGGGTGGTGAGCTGTGTTTTTCAGACGGGAGCTCCCTTTTTATCTCCATGCCCCTTAAAACCACCATCACCAGGTCTGAGAACCCTCCCTACCGCAATAAAAGGCTTAATTTCTCACTCACTTATCAGACTCCTGCCACAGGCAGCAGTGTGATGGCTATTTTATACAGGAGTGCACGGAAGCATGTCGAAATTATGATGTCATTATTAAGGCCGCACAATATGGAAATCCTGGGCGTGATACTTCCCTGGCCATCCTGTTTTACATTATAGCACAAATGCAAACTGCAGCATTTATGGAAGAAATACACGAGCACAGATATCAACTTATGAATGAAAAATGTAATATTGCAATTATTATTAATAATGTCATGTAAATATCATTCTATTTGAATACCAGAATATTACATTTTATGGTCTATTAGAGGCTACAAATGCATTTCAAATGTTTCACTTGAGAGAGTACTGTAGTAAAACAGCCTTGATAAAACTAATAAGTAATATATGCTTGATCAGTTAGGCCTGTAGTTTATAAGTGATGGAATAAAACTAATGATTTTTTTCAAATGAATGTCACTGTGAACTGAATTTACTGGACTAAATAACATTTATTCATGTTTTCCACATTTGTTTCAAATTAATGTTACAATTTGATGACTAAATAGCCCAACTTTAAATAGCATATTTTCAAAATGAATCTTTTATATAAAGCAACTTAACAATATTATTCAGTAATTTTGCAATGACACACGAGGCAGCCAGTTGCTACTGTGTTCCTTTTTTTTTTTAGGTTAGCCATGGTAAAATAAGCAAGGTATCTAAGCCATTAAGACATTTCAGTCAATGCTTGCTTAAATAGATAAAACATGAAAAGTGGGCTCTGCAGATTTCCCAGGATAAAGTTGTTCTGTTTCTCCTGCCTTGTGTAAACTCTCTGTTTTTCTCTACCCTACTAGAAACTGACCCTTGACTCAGCCACCCCCCCCCCCAAACCAGCTACCACAAGACTGTAAACTGTCTCTCCAGCCCTGTCCCTCTGTATCTGGCACAGAACACATCATTTGTCTTAATTACAGCCCATCCCATCCCTAACGCTGGGGTTACAGCTTTCCATTCTGCCATTCTGCTCGACATCTCCAAGTATGGTCGCTCAGTCTTTTCAGATGAATAATAGATATTTTCACACTCTGCCCTCTATACCTATAAACCCCCCCCACAGCCCCCCCTCGGCCCCCTCCAGCAGCCATGGTGCATTCAAATAGTAATTACCTCCTGCTGGCCTTGCTTAATGATAACAGCCGCAAACATAATGCAGATGAGTCCATTTAGCACATTTTAATTCCCTTTTTTTACCCACATGGTTCTTCTGTTCACTCTGTTTCAGTTAAAGTTGCCATTTTTTCCTTTCTTTCTTTTTCAGCCAATGCTTGATATTATTGCCCATTTGGAAGCACGGGTAAACTGCTCAAACTGCCCAAATGGAAACCAATCAAATCTCACTCCCCATCTGCCAGAGATGGTCCTCTCATCTCCGACAAACGAGCTCTGCGCACCATGAGCGTGCGGCCCGGACCTTTCCATTTTCCTGGCCATCTGTTGTCTCTCGGCTGAACCGAGCAGAGAACGCATTTATCCACTGACACACATTTATACTCACAGACATCCACAGGTGCACACTCAGCCACAGACACGCATATATCCACAGACACGCATTGACCCACAGACATGCAATTATTTACAGACACAGGTATATATACAGGCATATAAAACTTGCAAGCACTTGAATAATGAACTGCAGTCAAGTAAAATGAAGTTGTTTCATTTGTTCAGGCTGCAGATTCTCATAAGCGTGTATGTTGAAACTGGAGCTAATGGGAAGCATATCCTTTAGGTTGGCTTTCTATAGAAGATGTGAAGGTGCATATTGCCTGTATATAGGCTGTGAGTAATTATACTGGCTGAATCTATTAATGGCAAAATCTCTGTACATTGCATGTAGAATTAAGCCTGTATGTGTTTGGGTTTGTAGTAAATTGATAGGTTGTGTAGGCTGATCCTATTAAGGGGAATCTGATCAGAGCAGTGTAGTGTTTAATACAGAACTTTTAAATGCCACTTTCAGGGAGCATAATTCTTATGGCTTTCATACTTGCAGACACAATGATTTCCTTTAGCATTTTTCATTCAAGGCTTTCTAACTCAGCTCTCTGTTGTATAAACTAATATGCTCTGTTGCATTTATTGATTGATTGATTCAAAGAAAGGCATGTGATAGGGACAAATTGACACATTTGTAAACCTGGATTTCTTAAGACACTGGTCTGATAAATCCAGCACAACCAGTGGCTCTGCAAAGATTACTGAGCCTGGCTCATGTTTGTTTTTTCTTTACATACTGTTGTTCTGTACATCTGAATATTCATGGCTCAAGCACGGCTGCTCTGTCCCCCTCCAGGACTCAAACCCATTCCCTCTGGTTCCAGCCCCCTGTGCCACTCTGCTATGCCCATGGCTTCGGTGAAAGAATCTTATGGCACCGCAACTGCCACTCTGAAATTATACAAAGCATTTGGCTTTGAAGTCGGTTACTATTGGCTGTAAACATCCTCCAAGCAAAATTATTTAAATAAAAATTCATATTAATGAAAAGAAGGAATTTTCTCGTGCCAAATGTGCATCTGTGATACAGGTCTGTTTGACCAAATATATCTGGACACCCTTTGGTCTGGGGCTGTTTTTCATGGTTTGGGCTAGGTCCCTTAGTTCCAGTGAAGGCAAATCTTAATGCTACAGCATACAATCACATTCTGAATGATTCAGTGCTTCACCAACAGTTTGGGGAAGGCCCGATTCAGCATGACAATGCACCTGGGCACACAGCAAGGTCCATTTTGGAAGGGTTTTGTCAAGAATGTCGAAGAACTTGACTGGCCTGCACAGAGCCCTTACCTAAACCCTATCCAACACCTTTGGAATCAATTGGAAAGCAACCCAGGCCTATTCGCCCAATCAGTGCATGACCTCACTAATACTCTTCCGGCTGAATGGAAGCAAACCCCTGCAGCAATGCTCCAAAATCTAGTATAAAGCCTTCCCAGAAGAGTAGCGAAGGGTGTACCAACTCCATATTAATGCCCATAATTTTGGATGAGATGTTGGATGTCAGATGTCCACATACGTTTGGTCATATAGAACGGGCTGTTCTTGCTGACATTATATTCTGTGTCTTTCCCATTGATCTAAATGCAGACGTCACTTTAGACATGTTCCTATCGAAACACTACCCGGTTGAGCAGTCTTTGTGACTGAAGCCTACCATCCATGCCACTTAGAACTTTTCCTCTTGCCATCTTGATCCGAAATCGAGGTTATTTTTTATACAGACCACAGAGCATGATAGGATGTTAATTGCTTACTTGTATCATGCAGTACACCCGTATGGAAGCATCTGCATTTGTCATGTTTCTCCACTCATTTATTCTGTTTTTTTTCTTAAATTTGTCACCTGTCAGTATATGTGCACATGCACACACATGCATGCACACTCACGCGTATATATGTTGTGTTGTTTGGTTCATAAACACCCATACGCTTGGCGATTATAATTGATGTGTTACTTTAATGGTTTGAAGAGCTCCATTCATTCTCTATGGCTCAAGCAATAGCAGGTTGTAATGAGGGGCATTTTACTCTGGTGTCACACAGTGTAGTGCACTTATGCTTCCTATGACACTCACTCATTTGCTCTGCTCACATCCTCATGAGTAAAAGTCCCTGAATGATGCACCATAATCACTTCTGTGGTTCAATGATGGAGAAGGAGTACAATTATATAAATATGTGTTTGTGGTTCTTTTTTGGGGAAATATTAGATACATACTCAAGATTTTTGTCACATCACCATCTAAAATGGTCTTAAACATCTTGTTTAATGTGTTGAATTGTGTTCCCAATAGAACAACAGAATGAGAGATCTTAATTGCACTGGGCATTGTATATACTTTGAGAGCTTGCTCATGCTCCCCATTTCATCACTGTTGGCATTGAAAAGAGATGTGCTGCACATTTGTAAGGGCTTTGTTAGTACAAGGTCCAGTTTGAGTACTCTTTTGCTCGTGTGGAGAAAATCGGAGGGAGAGAGAGAGAGTGAGAGAAAAGAAGCTATAAGCGAGTGCACAAAAAAAGCTATTGTAATTACAGCAAAATTTACAAAGTAGTTAATAACAGATTATTAAAGATGTCAGGGTATGAATAATACTGTATAACCAGGCTATAGCAGAGAGAGAGAGGTGGTTTAGGATTCAGTGAAGCTTCGTGTTTAGCTCTGCACATTGATCTGTCTCTTTAGAATTGTGCCAGTGCAGAGGACAACCGCTCAGATTGCTGAATGAGTACAATGGCTTTAAAAGGTATCTTCTGTAGAGAGTTTACAATTCACAAGAAAAAAATAAACTGCTAATTTATATAGTGAGGTGTGAAAAAAGACTGTATAAAAGAGTCAGCCATAATGTGTTAAGGGCAACTGTGCAAGGGCAGTGCTACTACAGCTATATAAACCATTCATGAACAATCACAGTGATTACTGTCCTGTGATATAGACTGATCACCTTTCTTCATTGCCTTTTAATATACATTATAATAAATACTGAATAATGCATTAATATAGACCCTTAATTTTAGTCATTTGATGGCGGTCCCCACGATGCCTTTGTGTTTGTGTGGGGGTACCTGGATCAAAACTGTTTGAAAATTTTTGCTATAGACCATTTCTTATTGTAACCAAGTCACACACAGAGCTTCATTAGTTTATTTATTTATTTATTTATTTATATAAAACTAGACCTGCATTTGTCTGCCTCAAGTAAAACAAAGAACATCTCAAATCAGATAATATGTGTAGGATTAAGCCTCTGTGGACCAGCCTGATTAATAGTCGGATTAAGTCAAATAAGGAAATGGCCTTGTTCAAATTCAGAAGGATGGACCTGGTCGATGTGTTCTTATTTGTTTTTGTTTTTTCGGTCACACTTCTCCTTCAAAAATGTGTTATTTTATTGCTTGAAGACCCAGGACTCAGAGCCCCATCCTCCTTCCTTCCAGGTCTTCCTTCTAAGTTTGAATGCAATCTGTGACATTTAATAAAAATCATTGATTTAAAATCTTAATATCTATATAGATAATGGTTGTTGAGGTAACTGAAATGTACATTTTTCAAAGAGGTTCCAGTTTTAAGCAGAAACCAAGGCAGTGCTATTTGGTTTTATTATATGGAAAACACTTTGCCTGATGGTGAGGATTACAACTGGCTGGCTTAACAATTATTTAACAATTATTTGTCAATGAAAATCACATCTTGTTGTCAGAAGCAGCAGTAAACTTACATGTTTTTTTTAGCAGTAGCTGAGCTGGATGAACCTATTCATTTTTGAATGAAGCAGTCTCATTATGAAGTCCGTAAAACAATGAATCTATTGATAATAATATCATGGTGCTTAGACCTGCTTCTAACAACATACAGCCACTTTAATACATAAATCTGCTAGCCTTCAGATAAGACCGTCCCCGTCTTATCCCTCCTCCTACACCTTACCCATCTGCGCAGCCATTCTCCCCTTCTCTCTCAACTACTCCCTTCCCCCTGCCTTTCTTTTGTGACAGCATAAAATGTGGCCCTTTCTTTACTTTGAGTTTTGGGTGCTTAAGATCAGCCAAATTTTTGTTGTGGTGGAGATTCAAGGGTTTATATCTGCTGTTGCCATCTGAGGAATCTGAAGCTTGCATCTGGGCCTTGTGTTTCTTGGTGTTTGGTGCACACAGGGTCTGATGTTTTTCTCTCACAGCTCATCTGGCATTTTAACAATTTCATCCCTGACTTTTTGGAATATTCATGGGACTGTCTTCGGAGAAACAAACTGTAGTTTGGTAATTTCCTCCATTAATTTATTTTGTGACATGTCCATAACATTTGTTGTTTAGGGTAGTTGACCTTCATCTTTAGATTAGATGTTGTATATTGTCGTAACGTAATACATTTCTTAATTTTGGTTGTGAGTTTGCTCTGCCTATCAACAAATTGGCAATTTAATTGATAATTAATATATTTAATAATAATGACCAAATTACATCAAATAAATATATTGTATATGATGGATCAGTGAGATGTTTTAACTGTTGATACACTTGTGTTTGGTATTCAGAGTGCTGGATGTTAAGCGAGAGTGTTAGCCATTAAAATCTCAGGATTCAGAACATAAAAACATTTTACTCAGTCCTCATTGCTCTGACAGTCTGTTGCCCCAGCTAGTCTGTTGGTATATTAAAGGTAACTCTAAGGGCACCAGGACCCTCCAAAACCAGAGGCCTGCCCTGCCTTGCACTGATTAGGTTACCATGGCAGTTCCATCAAACTTACATGCCCTCCTGAGTGAGGGCCCATGCATTAGTGTGCTGCAGCGTTTAGTATAAGAAGTGAAGTCTTTGCATTCTCCATTTCACTCCGACGTACTCAGTTTTCTGAGGTAGACTTCTTACAGGGCCCACCAGGTGGCGCTGGGACTTGTGCATTTGTGGAGCATGTGTTTGATGAAATTAATTCTGAATGAGCTGCTGGGACCCTCCAACCATTTAATCCTCAGGGTAAAATTTCTCATCAGCGACATCTTACAGGCTTCAGGTCGGGTGGCACTTATACAGATAATTGATCAGCTACCTTCCAGTTACACCTCTGTGCCACGATTAATATCTCCCCATCTGACATGGGCAGGGTCTGCAGAGCTCCTTGCCTGCTGGGAGATGGTCACAGTCATCTGTTTTTGTGACAAAGCATGTTATTTCATGTGAAATGCAGTCTTGATTTTGTAAGCAGGTAAAAGCTCAGTAATATAGTTTACGTGCTTGCCCTAAAAGCCATTAATACATTAAGCCATTAATATTTAAAGCAAAGCTTTTCCATGTTTAAAGCAAATTAGAATTGAGGGCACAGGTATAAGGACTGAGGAAATATGTGTTCTTTTACTTTAATTTAGAGCTTTGCTCTTTAGAGCTTTTTAAAATCTAATGGTATGGCATAGCTTGAGATACATATTGCCAAAGCGTACTGATCAATTTACTAAGTACCTAAAAGAGCATGTAGAGTTCTGGAAAAAGATCTTATGGACAGATGAGAGCAGGATTGACCTGTATATGAGTATTTATTATTATTATTATTATTTATTTTATTTTTTTGTATGGCTATTTTACTTATGAAGGATAATCTCTACTTTGAGAATAACTTCTCTAGAATTTTGGAAAGAAATGATAATTTTGAAATGGCCAGTTGTTATTCAGGATGGAAGTATCCAATTAATATATACATTTATTTTTTATTTATTTTTTTTACAATCGGCTGAACCTTTGACATTTAAAATAACATAACTGATTCTGTAACTAGAACACTGAGCACAAAGTTACAGTTCCCAGGCATTAAATTTTAATGTCAATGTAGATGCAGATTTTAATGTAGATTTTTACAATACTGTAGTTCATTTTTTATTTTTTTATGAATGGTGCCTGTATTATTTCTGTAACGTTAGCTTCATGCAAGAACAGTCTCTGCAGTTGTTTGCCACCAGTTGACCTAGTTACAGTGAATATGGAATTGAGGGAGAGCTAGATCTGGACCGCACCTGTGTGTAATTACGAGAACAAAAGAGAACACCTGCTGGATTTTCTGGACTGGCCTTTCCTTCATCTGTTTTCAGCTTAATTGCTGAAAGAAGTATCACTGTAGAGCCTAAGTTTCTTTGAACTACTTAGATTGGCTTTGTGAGAAAATAAACCCAGTGCCTTGTTGGATATCCCACATATTTTACAATCAGACTTGTGATGGACAGGTTAGTGTTCATCACATTGAACCTATTTTCCCAGAGATTTATTTTTGAATTGCTGTCAGTGTTTTCCCCATGGAGCTTAAAGGCAGGCCTCATATTTATTGTGAAGAAAGGTAAAGGCAATTGTAGACACACACAGTGAAGGTCAATCTCTCTCACACCCTATTTTCCCTCTTTCCTTACAGATAGACTGAAGCAACTTTGTTTTTTCTTGATGTGGGCTTAATTAGCTAAATAAGGTGCATCAGAAACAGCATGTGTTTAGTAGTTGGGTCACATGTTATATATTTTTTATTTAATTTATCTCTCTCAGCACATTCTGCTGACTTTATTCCCATTCATTAAGGATCCCTGCCTGGGAATTGCCTGAGCAAAACAAAAACTCAGAATTTAATGAAACATAAATAACAAACCACATGAAGAGCTTTAATCCCACGCTGATGAGCGTTCTGGCCTCCGTGCTCCCTCAGCACCAGAAATAATGCATAAACCCAGCGTGGAAAAAAACTCTCGCAAACGGCTGATTAAAAAGTTTGATCAGGGAGGGTTGGGAAGCTGTACTTCATCATGCTGTTTGTTTCTAGGTTAATCATGAAGCACGTTTCAAAAGGAAGTGGACGGTGGCTTTGAAGCTGATGGTTTGAGTAATGCAGGCTACCGCTGTGAACCAAAGGCTCTGGTTTCAGAAAGAGAAATCTGGACTATGTTCAGTGCTTAATCCACTAACAACCAAGCTGATATCAATAGTACGATATATGGATGATCAAAATGAACATAGGAGAACATGTATAGATTGATTTGTTATGTTTGTTGATTGAGCCCAGCCTTTTTAAAATGTGTAGTAGAAACTACAATGAGAAGTTAAAATGCAAATGTTAGAAACAGAACAGAACAAAAACAGAGAGAAACAGAACAAAAAAAAATTAAAATTAAACAATTTAAAAAATATATTCACGCAATATTAAAATTATTTTAGTTCTATGCAGATTCAGATTAACCGCAATAAGCAATGTACATTAAAGTCCATGGTTAATGAACCAGTATTTTTGATTAAGTTTTTTTTGTTAGATCACAATGTTTACTCAATATCAGTTTAGATGACTTCAGAGATCGCAATAACAGTGCAACTAGGATGCAATCATGAGGGTTGCCGATTACTGTTTATTTTATTGTTTGGCATTCTAACCTGTTCCATATCCGAGGAACAACAGTACACAGGGATTGCACAGTTAATCCGACTGATCCTGGGAGCCTGGCTTCACTTCAATCGCTGATTTTCACTCCTTGCATCTCTTCCTTATTTCCTTTCTTCACTTCTTAGCTCCTCACAATGGAGGACGTGACGAAGAGATGCAAGGATGAGATACCAGCGTTGAGGAATCAATGCAACATGCATTCGGCAAATGGAATGTTGTCGCTTAGTCAAGCATCAGTTTGAAGTGAAGTCAATTGCAGACGCGGCAGATGTGCAGAGGTGGATCCACTGGTGGATCATTTACATGTTACACATTCTGAAAAAAGACTTCCGCAAAGGCTGCACTTGTGTATCCTTATTGAAGCATCCTCTGGGAGCCTCCTCGCTCTTCACTCTTTAAGGACAGATTAAAGTGTGAGGAGTCACGCTTCCAGGCCACTTGGAGATGGGGAAGGATAAAATAAACAATTGGAATGAATCCACTTGCAATCCACACGTCCTGTCTCTTGTGTTTTATAACTCAGAGCTCTGCAGCACCCCCATCTGCACAAACAAGGGATGACATCAGAAACGATTTTAGTAACAATGATAGATAATGAAACTGGATTGTACTTTTCATAAAAATAAAGTATAAAAACTGAAACAAAAATATATAATAATAATCATAGACCTTGGGCATGGAGGCGGGGTCTCACTTCCAGATCATTTAGCATAAACGTGCATTGTAATTTGCCTGTAATTGCTGTAATTACAGGAGGATCAAGGCAAACGTCTGCTGCTGAAGCTCATTTCTGCATGCAGGCCCGTGCTTTGAGAACAATTGAGGGATGGTACCCATTAATAATGTGCTCCATTATCAATGAGAAACCAAATCATTAACATCACCTTTCCTATGCTCCTATCATGGCTTTTATTTTACAAAATGGGCCTGTCACTTAGGCTTCATTGTATCCAGTGAAGCATGCACAACAAGACATGCATTCATGCCCCTTGGGCTGAGCAGAAGACAGAGACAGGGAAAGAGGATTTCAGAGTCCAGTTTCAAAAATATTAAATTCTGAAAAGGGTGAAGCTGTTATGTCATTGTTGACTAACTTATGAATGAATATTCATTGAATATTGCTAGATCACTAAATCAGTGTTATTGCATCATCCCTAACTCTGATCACACCACATTCTGTGCACCACTAAGCCATTCTGACCATACATAATTTAATATTTTTGATCCCCAAATATAGACTGAGGCTGAAATCTCAAGAGAAATCAAGAGTGGTTCTAAATAATTGTACAAATTAGCAAAATATGTGTTTGAGCTTGCAGTGCATATAGCACTGTACAGAGGGAAAATTGAGGGAAATATGAGCAGCGAGGACAGCAAAGGGTTGTGGCCGAGTTTACAGCAGATTACAGATTTTAGGGAGAAAATGGAAGCCTTTGATGAAGATCTAGAATTACCTGACAGAGTGAATGAGGTTTTACTTTTGGTTTTATGTGCTCTGTCCACAGAATAGTACTCAGGTACCCTTTGAGCCAATGACTCCACTTTTTTATTATTGACGAGGAGGTGAGGCACCCCTCAGTAGGCAGAATCTCAATAAAGCAGGTGGTCCAGATCAAATCTTAGTTGCCAGTCCAAAACACTGTGCTGGGCAATTAGCACCTGTTTTTACTGGAGTCACTTCAACAGTCCAAGGCTTTGTCTGTTTAAAGTTTACCATTGTTGTACCAGTTCCTAAGAAGACAAATGCCTTATGTTTAAACAAATATCTTCCAATTGCCCTTACCTCAATAATAATGAAGGTTTTCAGCAACTGGTTCAAGAGTATCTGACTTGTATTCAACCAGACCGGCACCAGTTCACCTATTGCGAGAATAGGTCAGAAGAAGATGCACTCTTTCTGTGCCTTCAATAAATTTAACAGCACCTAGAGTCTCCAATCACATGCACAAGTTATTGGTGCATACTACAACTCAGCATTTAATACAGCAATTCCCCAAATACTCTCTGAAATTAATTGGCATGGGGGTTAGTCAAGCAATGTGCCAATGGATTCCGAACTTTTTAAGGGATAGGAAGCAAATGGTGAGAGTCCATAAAAAGCTCTCTAAGCATTGCACCCTTAACTCTGGTGCTCCTCTGCTGCTGCCTATTTCCCTTCCTCTACTACATGTACACTAATTATTTCACTGCTCAGGATGATTCAGTCAAATTAAGTAAATTTGCAGATGATACCGCTACGGTGTGGTTGATAGTTAATGATGATGAATCTGCTTATAGGATGGAGGTGTCTAACCTGGTACGACCAGAATAATCTCCAACTACAGCAAATATCAAGGAAACTAGGGCAGTTGTTATTATTTTAGGAGGATAAGAAAGGTTACACCAACTCATAATTGATGGTAAGGCAGCTGATCAGGTAAAATAATTTAAAAATTTTAGGCACAATGATTGCTGCTATTTTGATATGGGAGAGCAATGTCAAAGGCACTGTGAAAAAGCATATCACAGACTATATTTTTTTGGTGCAGCTTAATAAATGTGGTGTTTCTCAGAGTGCCATGGTTCAGTTTTACAGGTCAGTCATAAAAAGTGTGTTAACATTCTCTAGGACAGTGTGGAATGACAGTCTGACTGTCTTGGAGAGCAAACAACTGGTCAAGGTGGTCAAGATTGCAGCTAGGACAACAGGTTGTAGTCTTCCATCTCTCACCTCAATTAATAAAATCAAAAACCTCTGAAGATCATTAGTGACTAGTCCCATCCATTATTTTCCCTTCTTGAACCTCTCCCTTCAAGTTTATGGGCTCTATCTTCTGGAGTCAATGTTGCACGCCACGTGGGTGCTGTCAATAGTGTGGTGCATGGGCGCATTGGGCGTGGCTATTTAATGTCGATATTTTAATGGCGCAAATCAAAAATGACTATGAGCTGCACCAAAATTACACTCTGCTTCTCAATCTCGACTCACACATCCCCAGCAGCAGCTCTCCTCACATTTCTGGCACACAGAAAGTCAGGAAATTACCAAGCAGCTCAGGCATGTCAAAATCCATGACTAAAATACCTTTTAGCCAGTGCGGTGGCTCACAACACGCCGTGCACAGGCCGTAAAATAGGGGCCTGCGAACTGAGGTGAATGGTCTGATTAACAGAATCCTAGCTGGTCATGAACACTTTACAATGAATTTGCTATGTTGCATAGACTTTTTAATCACACGTCTATGGGCACATTATGTTTTTATACTAATTATTCTGTACAAGTTGTCATTTTTTATCACCAGAAATTCTGTTCTATTGTGCTATCTGTATTTTGAATGTATGAAACATATCCATTTTCATTATTGCTGTTTTTATGAGCTCACCAAGACAAATTCCTAACTACCTTGAATCTTGAAATTTTGCTATGGGGTATTCTGATTGATTTTTATGCATCAGAAATTGACAGCAAAATGCAGCTCTATGAATGAATAAAGAATAAACTCTCACAAGTCTCCAATTACCCTCTCAATAGCTCAGTTGTATTTTTGTAATTTTTTTAAGCATTTATATTCCGAGCCAGCTAACTTGACAAGACAAAATATTATTTGTTGTTATCATTCCTGTTGTTATCATGCTGTTATTAATGTTCATATAGCCTGGCTCACTTAATACCTTACCAGAATTCTTCTCCACTGGCCACAGAATCCTCTCTTCCCTTAATATTATAGCTGTAAGGCACAGATTAATATGGCTTTGGTACAAAATGAAGAAAAATACATGACTCCCCCAAACACTTCTCTGCTGGCTTTCATGGCCTGTTTTTTTTTCCACCTAAACAGAAGTTATGTATTTTGGAGAATTCTGTAATCCTTCTGTCTGGACCATATCTCACACTGATTCATCTGGAACAATTGCCCAGGAGGTGGATATATGAAATCAGCTGGCTTTAAATGTAATTATTGCTTCCGGGGAGAAGTACGGCTCACAGAGGGGCGTCACGGCCGGCGCGCTTCCCACCCCCGGCCTGGCGCACTTCTGTTATGGAAAACAATATTGCAGAGCTCAGGCGGTAATCAAGGGTGGCAAAGGAACAGGAAATGGAATTTGCTGCATGCTCTCTTCTTTTTTTTTCTTTCTCGGAAAGTCATGCAACTTTGCAAAAAGTCTTACATTCAACCTTCATTGTTTGCTTAATACTGTTGTTACTGATATCATTCGCCTGTCTATATATAATTAATAACTGGCTATTCTAGAGTTCCAGTGTGCCTTGAAATCTGTATGCATGCTAGTCTAATAATGAATCAGAGATACAGTACAAGTACACATTTTGTTCAGTTATATAAAGACAGCCATGGATTTAAAAAAAATGAATTGTTTTTTGCCCCCCTTTTTTTTTCCATTATTGAAATGCCCCATCATTCCTACAATGCAAGAGAATACACACAAGCACCCATGTTCTCCAAAAGGAAAACAGTTTATTTTCCCTTCGGAATCTATGGTCAGAGTTGCTGCAGTTTCTGTACGGGTGGACTGCACAACATTGTGACATTGTGGCCTCTATTTTCCAGAATCAATAGCACAGCACATTGGCGCACTGGGTGTGGCTACTGAATGTTGGTGTTTTCATGACCAGAGGAGCACATGCTGCAGGTGCAAAATGGGCTGGATTATGCTGAATATATTAGTGGTTGTGTCTCTGCTGGATTCACTCCTAGCCATTCAAATGACCTGTTTTTATTTCCTTTTAAGAGTAGGGAACACCCTGGCATACTGCCAATTTCTGTGGTCTAAAACTGCAGTCCCTAAATCTGTTTTGTATTGATATCACTAAAAAATGTATACTATCACTGTAATAATGCATTTGTTTCACAAGGTTGTCTAAAATCACAAACTCCCTATGCTTAATCATTCTTTTTGTTTTAGTCCTATTGTTTTCAGCTATATTGGGTGTTTAATTGCAGTGCTGGCCATGCTCAAGTTGCATTTTATTTTCATTCTTCTCATTATAGACAGATGTAAAAAAGAATGGAATACAGGACCCCTGGGACCAGAGTGTAGTATAAGAAGTTAGCCATAAAAAAATGTAAAAAAGGAAATAAGTACAGAAATTAAAAAAGAAAAAAAGACAATGAACAACGAATGCAAAGTATACTTTTTTCCTGCTTGTGGGATTAAAGTCAAACTGGAGAGCAGATTATCCACAAAAACTGGCCTTTGAATTGGCTGATCATGTGTGCAATGCATGGGAACACTCCCCGGAATTAGCGATATGGCACACACTGGGCTGCAACTTGCACCATAGACCTGGGTTGAGCTGATGGGTCACACCAGGCACAAATTGCAGACTGATCCTAAAATTGCAATGCACTGCACTAAAATTGCGGTGCACTGCTCGGTCTTGACTGACACACCCCCAACAGCAGCTCTCCTTCCACTTCAATGCATGGTCAGTCACAAAATTACCAAACAACACAGGTGCATCAAAATACCACTTTGCCAGTGTGACAGCTGGCAGCACACTACGCACCGACCGGAAATAAAGCCCTGTGTGTTGCTGTCATCCCTAGCACGGTCCAATTCCTTGAAGGTGGAAATATATATAGTTCTGCAGCTCTCTTGACTTTGGTATGGGCCCATGTGAATAGTTTTGACAGGCTCTTTTCCTCACTGCCAACAGCTCTCCAAAGGCAAGTGAGTTTTGCAGGGCGGTTCACCGATGCCACTGTCAGTGTTGATACTCGCTTACCTGTGGTCCCTGAGGTCTCTTCCCTGCAATTCATCATTGGTTCACTAAGGACAAACTCCCTCTACCTTCTCTCTACTCTGGTTTGCTCACTTGGGACAACAGAGTTTGCCCTGGTCCTCCACCAGGCATCCATAGTGATTTGTTATTCAGTGTAAAAGCTCCCTCAGGCTTGAATGTCAAGTGTTGCAATGTTGGCCTGATGTTGGTATTAAATCCTTGTTCATGCATCACCTCATCCTCACCTCAATCTTCCTGCTTCCCCCCCCACCTCATCCTTACCTCAGCCTTCCTGCCCCCCCACCTCATCCTCACTTCAGCCTTCATGCCCCCCCTCCCCCCGTTTGTGCCGCAACGCTTGTTTCACTTAACCGACAAGACCTCTTTTCATCCCGATCAGCCTAGTGAGAACAGTTGTTCTTTTAGAGCTCTGAGTTTTTATAC
Source organism: Anguilla rostrata (assembly GCF_018555375.3). Classification (NCBI taxonomy): domain Eukaryota; kingdom Metazoa; phylum Chordata; class Actinopteri; order Anguilliformes; family Anguillidae; genus Anguilla; species Anguilla rostrata. The sequence goes on from NC_057947.1 coordinate 20,393,377, forward strand.
ATGGAATTGCTGTTACATTTGAATGGAGGGTTGCTGTATTTCATTTCCCAAATGGCAAAGACATCCCTGTTCCACTGTATTTATGCACAGTGCTGTTCATGACCTTGTATAAGCTTTGACTGGGGAAACGTGAGGCAAATTAACTGCCTTGTTGACAAGGTGCTCTGTTCTATTGTATTCTCAACGCATGAGTCACGCCGTTTACTGGGAGAATCCCTCAGTGAGCTGTTTTGTCTGATTAATGGATTTAATACAGACTTATCTTTTGAGAGTTTTTTTTTTTTTTTTTTTTCTCCTTGAAAGGAATCTTTCACTAATGAATTTAAGCCCGGATTTTAAGTAGCTTCATACACCACACTGTGACTGCGCTTATCTTTCTTGCAGATGTTTTGCATTTGTAACCATAGCAACTTGTGCCATCGCCTTTAGAGGCCCAGCAGTGCATAGCCCTGTTATGGCTCAGACAGGGAAAAAAAATGAAGAAATGGTACCCAGCCAAATCTTCTGATAGAGCAATGGGGACATTGTACTGAATGTGGCATAGTTCCTCTCTATCACTTAACTCACTGCCTTCATTGAAGATATCATGACAGTCTTTTAAGAATGGAAAACTGTCTGGGGAAAGTGCCCAGTGTAAATACCACTGCCGTTCTTTTACTGCCCGCCCACCTGAGAATCGCCCTCCAGCAGATTATGTATAGCATGCTGGCCACTTACTCCACTTCCTCTTTGCCCAAGTTTTTTTGTGTGTGTGCAATGTCTGCAAGCCCTACTTTCCTCTCTAAATAAGATGGAAATATTCCAGGTTCTGCAATCAGCCAGGCTGTATTTATCCAGTAGAAAATATTGTCCACAGACAGATGCCGCTCCCCATTCAATGGTTCCGCATTGAAGAACCATCTTTAGCTTGCTTCAAAATACAGATCGCCCCATGTACATTTTAAGCACTTTCCTTAGTCAGTGGCATTCAGTTTCTCAATAATGAACACATATAAGGTTACATATTTTTATGACATTGACCATGTTTAATATTTTCATTTTTGAGAACGAAAGACAGTTAGCTATATCTTTCAGAAAGCCAATGTAGAAAAAAATATATAATATGCTTTGTAAAATCCTGCTTGCAACTCTTTTGGTCATTGGTTATATATTTATATGATTTATAGCTATAAAGCAAGAGCATTTCTAAAATAATATGGCTATAATAATGAAGATAATATATTCCTGCCTCTCACCTAATGCATGCTGGGATATCCAGCAATCAGCTCAGGTGTTGTCTGTTGCCTTTGTTAGGCCTGGTAATAAGGCACAGCCTGCTGTGTCTTCAGGCAGAGACACTTGCAGAACACTGCCATTACATGGTTTGCTCTCTACCAAACCCTCTGGACCTCCCTAGGAGTTTTGCCTCTGTTTCTGCAAGAGGACTTTTTGTTTTCTGTTTTGTGGCACCCAGACTGTGGGGATGTTTTTTTGTTATCTTGCTCAATCACTGCCCCGCGTGGTAGATCCGGCCAACATCATGCCAGTTTATTTTGAACATTGCAAACATTTTGGGGTTCAAACCAACCCCTATTTCTGAAAGGGTAGTATTTCTGAGGTTGTACTGTATATGTGAAATGAGCATAAGGATGTGTGTGCCTGCTCGTGAGGTGACATATGTCTGGTGTAGAGTGACAGTGTCTCTAGTGTACAGACAGCCAGCTGCCTATTAGTGACACCTCCACAGAAACAGGTGGCAGACTGACTATGCATTGCCAACAGACTGACTGACTGGCTCTACCTGTGCATAACCTGCAGACTCAGAGCAGACTGCATAGCATCATCAGGCTCACTGTGGAACAGACTGTTGATATTTGCAGACAGCATGTCACATGTCTGCGTACTCAGTGTAGAACAGAACGTAGTTGCTCAGTATGTTGCTTTGAGCTTCTGACTGGGTTGTGTGTGGTGGAAGCGTGCAGGGTCCAGGGATGCGGAGATCCTATTGGACAACCTGAAGCCTGCTGTCCATCAAAGCCCCTAAATCTGCACCAGTGATTGATCAGGTATGGGGGCAGCTGCCCTGACAGTCAGTCTTGCCCAGGTTAATGCCCCAGGTCAGGGTTCAGAGCTGATAAGCAATAATGGGGAAAACTGTTTCAAGTGGGAGTGTAATTGTGTTGGAGGGCCCCTTCTCCATCAACATGGAGAGAGAGAGAAGGGTTGGGTAGAAAGTCGAGGAGGGGAGATTCAACAGCTGGGGCCTGTGATGAGAACCTGGGAGCTGGATTATTGCATCTCATTGATCACTGACAATGTTAGAAGGAGCGCAGCATGATCAGTCATGCTGTTACAGGAAATGCATTGTCCTTCTATTTGGGAACAAATGTATCATGTTTATTTTTATTAAAATTGTTATTTTCTTTTGTGGCTCTGCTTTTTAAGGCTTTTCTTTTTTCTAGTGTTTGAGAGAGATACTGTCTCCTTGGCAACGCACATTGGGAACAGCTGAGATGTGCGCGGTTTCGTGCTGACTGATTGTGCTGGTTGGTGTGACGGGCATTTTGCTGGGCGTAAGCCCCATTGCTCCCGATCGATGTGCAACATAAGTCCCCTGTCTCCAGCACAGGGAGAGCGTTTGACTTGCTTAAGGCTCCAGTCAATATAAGCACAATAAAAATAACTATAAAATGTAACAATATCCATCCAACCATTATTTGCTAGCACCAAAGGACTTTTTTTTCAGCGTACCTACGAATCCGTTTTTCATCATATGAGATATTAGCCAAGGTCCTGCGTAACTGAGGTCATTAAAGACTGCTGTCTTAGTCAAATTTGTTAGATATTGCTACATCAGGCTGGGCACCTAATGATTTACTGTTTAATTTACATAATTATTCCTCTCTACCTGAGTCTCTGTGTGGTAAGTGTTCTGGTTGTACATCGCCAAGGTGGGTGCTACACATTTTTGATTATTTAGAGGACCCCCGATTAATGTGAAATGCTGTATGTAAATGATTGTGATAGATGCCATATAAACAGAGCCTTTTGAATATTATTAATCGCCAAGCATTGAATAGTTTGAATAGCCTTACTGAAACTGTCTGACTTGTAAAGTGCTCTGTAGAGGTTGAGTTGTGCTATAAATTGTTGTCAAGCTTTGATAATTTTTCCTCCACACTTCTCTCACCTTCCCATAATTCCATGCTCATCTGTAGTGCATCGTCTCCCAGCCCTGTGGCCTTATCAGTGGTTCATTGAAATTCATCATGTGAAGCTCATCTTATTTTGAGGGCAAGACTCCCCCTGCTCATTTAGCTAAGTGTATTAAAGGCAGCACGTTCCAAGCGACTAGGATCTTGTCTTGATGTTTTTGTTTAGTCTCCTACTGCCTAATTAATACTTTGGAAGGTATGGCCCTCTGGGGATTTTAAACTGTGATGGCATACAACCTGACTGTTAATTAGTGCTCTAGGCTAACTCCTGCTGATAAAGCCCTGGTTTAATTGCAAAATCATTCCCAGCAATTCCCTTAGTTAAGCTTCATTGAACATAGTTTGAGCAGTTATTAGGTGTGTGTGGATGTGTGTGTGTATGTGTGTGTTTGTATATATGCTCTGGATTTTCAAGCTTGTATGTCTGTACATGTGTGTGCATTTTTGGGTGTGTAATTGCTCTGGGTCAGTCAAACTGTTCAACGCCTCTTTGAACTCTAAAGGATGGGCCTGTCACTCACCTAGTAATTAATCAAAATCCATGGACTGCAGCAACGTTCACATCATAAAGACAACAGCACAGAATAATTGTGACAGCTGTGGTATATCAAATAACCATCACTGTCAAACACGTGTATACAGTAATTCTCTTATTCTGGTGATGACGTGCTATGTAGCTTTGTGTCACTGACATCACTTGTCAGTCCTTGTTAGTGCTTGAGCCATCCATTGTCCCCTAATTGGGAGTCCACACAAAATGGGTGGTGGGATTGTATGAGGTGGGTTCCGGAATTAGTCTGTAGGACTAGGCTATGCTAGTATGTGTATTTAAAGGCACAAGATTTCTAACTTGGGTCCCAGTGTTAAAACGTATTTTGAATTTGGATCTCAATATTAAAAAGTTTAAGAACGAGTGCTTTATAGTCACCAAAGACACCTCCCCTCTATGCACTGTGCAGACGTGTGTCCCTAAATCCCTTGTCATGTTCACTAAACTGCACAGTGGTGCAGTCACCAATCCACCTCACATGATGGTGAAATTTAAGATTACTGCTCAGCATGGTGTTTGCCAGTTGAGGGAGACATTTCTGTGTCAGATTTGGTAAGACATTGGGGTTTATGAAAGTTATGACAAGTAAAGTGAAGAGGCATATAGCAGGGGATGGAGATAATGTTATGAAAACAGAAGGGAAACACGGATGACAGAAATTGAGATGGAATACAATAGAGAATAGCAACATGAGAGAGGGAATTAATGTGTCTAGCAAATCTGTGTATTTGCTTATTTGTGTGTGTGTGTTCTTATACTGTATGTGTGTGACTGAGTGCATTTTGTACATGTGCCTGTATAATTGTGTGAAATGTCTCTTGTATTTCATTGCCTTGAGTGACTACACTCTGTTGTAAGCATGGAGGTCGAAGGATTACAGCATTAAAACATTAGGGAGCTCATTTAACATAAGTGAAGGTACATTTTAGCTCCAACGTACTTTCTCTTTTTTAAATGGGCCTCTGTCATTTACCCGAGGAAAAGATAACAAAAACCTAAATCCCCAGAGCTCACTTAACGGTTGTACTTAAATGTCAACCCCCCCCCCCAAAAAAAAAAAAACAGTAAAAGACAAACAATTAAAGTGAGGCATTCATAACAAGTGCTCGGGGCTTCAGAGTAGCAGAAAGAGGAAGGGGGTTTGCTGAGAAGGACTTCCTGGGAGATAATGATAAGGAGGTCAGATGAAGGCTGGAGCCGTGGCTGCTCACCCTTAGGCAGGTGCAGGTTTGTTTGGCCTTGGCGGTAAAGGGCCCTCAGCGCTGTCCGCCCACACTCTACCAGGCGTTCCCTCTCTCAGCCTCCGCTAGTGTCTGTCCGTGCTTCATTCATCAGCCCGGAACAGAACAACTCCAGCTGCATGCCACTGTTGGACAGTGGTCCTGAGCGGGCCTGCCTTCCGCTTTCCCAACAGGCAGCGGTTTTATTGCTTGTAATTCTTTTTTCTTTCTTTGACCATGGAAGAAAATATAACCAAATGAAGACCAAATGAAAAGGGACTGACTGATCAGATTTTTCTTTATATGTACACTGTAGAGTACACTGTACACTCTGTTTTATTCTGGGAATGTTGTACTGGTTGTTGCTTTGCTGACTGACTCCATTAACCCAGTTGCAGTCATGCTATACTATGCATAAGCTGTTCTGCTGGTCTGGACAGCTCTGGTCTGGTGGAAAAGCCTTTTTGTGAAGCAATACCTGCCATTGTCCTACAATCTGTGGATAGAGAGCAGCAGTAAAGCGACAGATGCATACTGCCACTCCTATGCATAGGTAATGTAATGAGTTATGAGTGTAAATATGACTGGGTGGGAGGAAGGTCAGTGTGTCGGCAAGGTGTGGCCTGTCTCCTACCAAGCAGTGTGTGTTTTCCAGTTCTAGTTTTACTGCTTCTTAAACAAGTGCAAGGCAGGGTCATTCAGGTAAGTTTGGAGAATAGATGGACAGACATATAAATTGGCCTGGCATGCTGTCACAGACATGGTCAACACCTCTACTGAAATTCTCCCTTTTGTATCCACAGAGATCCTAAATGGGGGCGTGTACGTTGACCAGAACAAGTTCCTGTGCCATGCTGACACCATCCACTGGCAGGACATTGTCAAGAACTCCCGCTCAGAGCTCTTGGTGGTGCCCACCAATAGTAGTGTTGGATGTGAGTACCTTCTGCCAATAGGAAGATGCTGCACTATGGTGCATGTTATGATGTTTTTTGTAGGAAGTTGCTTCTTGTTCAAAACAACCGACATCGCCATTTGACCTCTATGTGTCCTCAAAACAGGCAGTCTAATCTCTAACTCTAATGAACTGATGTTTGCTTTCTGACTGAAAACTAGTTTATCATAAATACTATTTCTGGAGATCTCTTAAAAAAAAAAACAAAAAAAAAACAAAGAATTGTCAGAGGGAATATTTCTCTCCTTCTCTTGCTAAAAAAATACAGAAATCTTTTTTCACACGGCATTGATATGCAGTTCCGGATGAGTGAGGTGGAGAGAGACAGAGAACGGTTTAGCCAAGGCCTGAGTGCCAATGTGGAATCAAACTTGGCTGTGTGCTGGTCTTTCAACCCATTCCCTAGACTTAAGCATTCATAATCAGCAGCTTAATCAGAAAGAAAATAAATGTATACCAGCATACTGATGTCCTTTCCAATTGGTAAAAAATAATGGAGCACCTTTGGCAGTTGGCATGTTCTAGACAATTCTGAGAAATGCCAGATTTTTCCTCTCTAATAGTCAATGAATTCACAAGTCAAGTTTTCTTGGGGAACTAGTAGTATAGCTCACTAGTCCCTTATTTTTAGTAGCTTCACTCACAAATCGTACTGTGATGCTATGCAAAAATAAATTTAATTCATTTAAAAAATTAAAAAACAAACAAACAGCCATGCTGTTAATAAGTGTGCATTGGGAGAGTGTTGCAATTAAACCAGGCTGGAGCTAACAGGAATTTGAGCTCCTAAACATCTGATGTTCCCCAGCAGTGCAAGTGTGGGGAGGTCGTAGAAGGTGGGAGTAGGTGTGCAGGTATGTGGAGGGTGTAAGAGGTGTGCAGGTATAGGGAGGGTGTAGGGATGCTGGCTTTAGAATGGTGTAGAACATTTGCAGGTGTTTATAGGGTTAAGAATGTATGCAGGTGTGGATAGGGTGTAGTTATGCAAGCATGTAGAGGGTGTAGAAGGTGTCCAGGTGTAGGTGTGCAGGCATAAGGAGGGTATAGATATACCGGTAGAGGAAGGAGTAGAAGGTGTGACAAACTCCTCCGTTGTCACCCACAGGCAGGCGGTGCCACCGGACCTGCAATGGTCGCTGTTGGGGCCCCCGGGAGGACGAATGCCAGACCTGTGAGTATATCCCCATGGGCACCCTCCCCATTCTGCCCCCAGGCTTCCAACAGAGACTAACACTGAAGCACCGGTATAAAGTGCAAACATCCCATAATGCACTGCAGCTTCAGCTATGCACTCTGCTCATCACCCCCCTCAGAAGATATAATTGCAGTAAGAATCAGAACTTGTGTACACTCCTTCTCTCGCTCTCTCTCTCTCACCTCCAGCAACACAGAAGAACACTTCACCACACCAAGCATAATTACTGCTGGCCCCACGGCCTCATGGGAGAGATGTTTTCATCTCCCCTACATTTGCAGGGCATTTCTTTCAGCTTCATCCTGCTTGTTTCTAGTGTTTTCATTATTATGTGTGGCACTTGCAAGTTGTCATCGGCGTACTTTCTGTCAGACAGATGGATAATATGAAATTTTGCACCATGATTTTTTTTTTTTCAGCCTAATATTGGCAGGAATATCAAAAATTGGAGTGTGCCTGATAGACAGTGTTGAGTAAGCTTCCATCGTCCCTCTTTTCTTCTGTCCCCCTTTTCCCACCCTTAAGTTCTCTCTTACTCTTCCCGTCTCTACTCCTCCCCCTCTCTGTGTCTGTGGGAACTGCAGTAAAGTCATATTTAAATAAGCAATGAGTTACGATAAACTGTAAGACATGACAGCAACAGCGCATACCATTACACTCCCAACAAATGTTTGCTTTCCGTCACTCTCTCCCACACCCTCGCCCTCCTCCCCCTCTCTTCCTCTCCCTCTCATTGCCCATTAAACATTGGCAGAGCTTCCGCATGCCGTCAGTTGTGCATATGTTATCCAATCAGCTCAGTTTGCTCTCTGCAGTGAAAAAATCAGGGGGCCTCTCCATTCCATTACAGAAGTCAAGCGGCCGCAGTCTCCTCCCCCTGCATCAGTAATTCACATCGAGGCGGTGCGTCTCCCGCCTGTGTTGGAGGCTTCCTGGGCCTCTTTTTCGGTCTCCCACCATCTGTGAGCCGGCCCCACACAGCCACCCATACGGTGGGATGTTAGTGTTACCAGCCCCCCCCCATGCTGATTGAGGTCTTAATAGGCCCATCAGTAACAGACAGGAGCCACCTAGGGGGCAGGGCCAAGCTGGCAGGGGAAGGTCATATGACCCACACAACAGGCAGACAACCCATCTGCTGAGCTTATTGCGCTGAACTCTCACCTTTTCCTGGTTTGCCTTGGGTCCTTTTTGTAATGCACTGCTTATAGATTATTCATAACCATCTTATAACCTATACCTATTATAAAATACTGCCATTCCTATTCGCTTTCCCCAGTGGCATAATTAAGACGCGTTATGGGAAGTGCTGCAGGATTTGAAACTTGCCGGATGAAAATGTCTGTGCTGGGATGTGCAGTACATTATAGCTTCTGCCACCTGCGTCACAGGACAACCTGTGTGTAATAAAGACAGGACAAAGGCCATGTTTACTTCTGTGTTTCCCTGCAGTGGTGCGTTAGGCTTGCATGCGGTGGAAGTTGAGAATGAGCGGAAGTGTCTTATCAGCTCTCTGATTAGATCCCAATAGCATTCTATTTTGTCTGCTGCTTGTGTCACAATGGTCTCAGTAAGAGTTTTTGAGGTATGAGATCATTTGGTTTAAGTGGATGTGGTGTGGCAGTTCTGTCCTGAAGATAACTGATGCTTGGTGTTGCTGTACTTTGTGAACTTTAAGACCAGCGTCACGATGGCACTTTGTTCTAAGCCTTTGGTATTTTCGGGCTTTATGGCAGATAGACTTTGGGTCATTGTGGAGCATGCTGGTGGATCATATGTATATTGATTAGTATATTTATTAATCATACATTATATGGTAATATTAATAACAATATGGCTGCATATTAATAACAAACATGATCTAATGTGTGGCATTGTGTGGCACTCAAGACATTGCACTTAAGGTAAGTGTAAAATTCTTGGTCAAAATACCAAATAGTACCTTCTCTGGTACTTGCCAGCATTACAAACACACATTAGTGTTCCCAATAAGTTTTTTTTCTTCCTCTCTTACTCTTCCTCTCCTTACCTCCTTCTTTCTCTCTTTCTCTGCACAGTGACGAAGACCGTGTGTGCCGAGCAGTGTGACGGTCGCTGTTTTGGACCGTACGTCAGTGACTGCTGTCACCGGGAGTGTGCTGGAGGGTGCTCTGGTCCCAAAGACACTGACTGCTTTGTATGTCACTCCCAATCCCGCACACACAAACACAAGCACACGCATGCGCATACACACACACGCAGGCACTCACACACACACACACACCTGGCACAATTACATCCCTTATCTTGCCTGTCAGACCTTCATCACTATGGCAACAGTGCTCAATCAACCACATTTTTGTCTAAGGAGCCAAGAAAAAAAAAAAACTTGCAAATGTAAGACCACATGTGATATTCTCATCTCGCACCTTTGACCATCTGTTAGGAGTGAACATACGTGACTGCAGGTCCTCATTCACATTGTGAATAGAGTCTGGTTTTGTCGCAGGAATTACGCCTGTGTAATGGGCTGAATCCTTTGTGTGGAAGGATATCGTTAAAATCGAATTTGCTTACGCAATGTGATGCTCTAAATATATCAAGGCCTGCTGCTTCCTATGATCTTCTCTGAAGTTCTTCATCAGGGTTTTAGCATTAGTGTGAACCTCAGTATCATAGCACTGGCATTGTGGCATGGCGTTATTGCTGTTCTAGCTTAATTACAATTTGTACCCTAAGTGGAAAATGACACTTTCTTTCCAACTGTGCTGTTTTAATTGGAATTTCACTTTTACCCCCTAGATAACATTGTTCTCTGAGATATATTGGTTGGCTCATGATTAACACTGAACAACTGATTGAACTTGACATCTAAAATGAAGAAAAAGTATTTTCTGCTGACTGTCTGGGCTCCAGTATAGCAATGTACCTTGTGGCAAATCAAAAAAGTACAGGCAGAAGAAGCAATGGCTGCTGGGATGTATTATGGGAGAGATCAGAGGATGATATTGTGAATACAACTGGGCAATTCAACTCAGGGATAAAATCAGTTTAAATTTTTTTTTTCTGGAATAGAGAAAAAAGAAAAATGTGAACTGCACTGCCACCTGTACGGAATGAAAAAAGGCAGTTGACTAGCTAGGCCCTGCCAAACATTTTTTCTTGTTTTTATTGTCTCTTATGACCTTCCTAAGTTCCTTTTAAATAATTTTGGTTGTGTCCAGAGGCCATGTTTGCAAGGGCAGAGCCCTCCCCATTTACAGAGACCCTGTTTCCACAGGCCTGTACCAACTTCAATGACAGTGGTGCGTGCTTGACCCAGTGCCCCCAGCCCTTCGTCTACAACCCCACCACCTTCCAGCTGGAACACAATCCTGAGGCCAAGTACACCTATGGAGCTTTCTGCGTCAAGATGTGTCCACGTAAGAATGGGCACGCGTGCACGTCCAAGCACCTGCTATTCAAATCCAACACCCTTGAGCATAGGTCCAGAGTCCAGTGTGTAATCTTGTGCCTTCTAGACATAATGTGATCAAGGTTTAAGGCTGTGTGTGTGCGTGCGTGTGCCTTTTGTTGTATTTTCAGATAACTTCGTTGTAGACCACAGCTCCTGTGTTCGTGCCTGTCCCAGCAACAAGATGGAGGTGGAGGAGAACCAGGTCAAGAAGTGTACTGCCTGCACTGACATCTGTCCTAAAGGTACCTCTCAGAGCTGGCACAATACCGCCTCAGATTTATCATAATCCTTTCCCAACACAGCTTCTGTCCTATCGGTACCTCTATAACCTGCATGAGCCCCATTCATATTACACCATAATCCCACTCCCTTACGCACTGCCTGGACCGGAGGAATCCTTTAGTTTGCTTCCTGAATTTCTGTCTGCTCAAGCCACAACATTATTCTGTAGTACAAGGGCATTTATTTATTTTTATTAATTGGCAAATGGGGGGGGGGGAGGCATCTCCCTCAATATTACAAAACAGGCCAAATAACCCCCCAATAATACAGCAAGATGATGAGAAAAAATTATTTCATATAGTAAAGATTGGGATTTCATGTTGTGGTTGGGATATACTGATCAGTACTCTGAAGTATTTCCCCTTGTAATTCACCAGAAATTATAATTAAACAGCTGATCTTTTAAAACCTTTATTTTAGCAGGGCATGCCAATAGATTCCCGTATACATATACTGTTAATTGTGAATCAGTACTGAAGTGAAACAAGGGATGCTTTTCTTCATGACTGATATTTTGTATGCCAGCAAGCAGATCTGTAACTCAATAGATCAAGTCAACCAGGTCAGACAAAATGTAAACTGCCGCAACTGGCCTTCCAGTACTGCCTAACATTTGACTGGACAAACTTAAGTCTTTTTTTTGCTACCTCACGTGCGACTTCTTGAGGCAGCATGCTGATAGTGCAGTTTCTCATAGCCTGGGATAATGTTCATATAGATCTCACACGTGCCTAGTTAGTTCTTCTGTCTACATGACACAATCCTCCATCACTTGTAACATTTTATTGTGTCATTTTAGTTCCTCTACCTCTATCATCCTACTGCTTCTCGGTCATTCTATAAGAGGCAGTGCACGGGTTGCATTGACTTCGTAATGTACATGAACACACAGTGATGCTGCCATCTAACATCATGCTGGTGCAGCATTGCAAAAACGATGCTATGTTGCAGCTTGCGACGGGATCGGAACGGGCAGCCTGCAGGCGGCTCAGACTGTGGACTCCAGCAACATCGACAAGTTCATCAACTGCACCAAGATCAACGGCAACCTGGTGTTCCTCATCACCGGCATCAAGGGGTGAGAGCTGTAGCTGGCATCCCAGCAGCACTCTGTTGATTAATTAACACTGCTTCTGTCTCAGAGCTTCACTCCATCAGCTGGGCAGCTGCATTCAGTTAGACATGCTGAACCAAAGATCGCCCCAAATTTTATCATTTAAAAATCTTAATTCATATCAAAGTGTGGTATATCGACAGGACTATAAAATAAAGTATTGCCTAAGCTATCAGTTTAGAAAATAAATATGTTAAAAAAAGAAACACAGTTATCCCTCATGGACATACATTTGTGAAAATATTGACATGATTATAGAAACAAACTGTAAATTCTGTTGTGGCTAAATTATCTGCTCATTGTACCTCAGACGGCTGGCAGATACGCACGTATCATGTATGTTATCAGGGTAATGTCTTAGCAGAAGAGCCTACACTCTGTGTTTCTTCTGGACGTGTTAAGGGCTGTGTGTGGAGGATACTGCAGATGTTACAGAGTGTCTCGGTGCCTGAGTGTGTCTCACCGCCAGGCTGTTTCAGCCTGTGGGTTAATGGCTTTCACTGCACCTGAATTCCCCAGGGAGAGAGGAGGCTGTTAACGGTGCTTCACATGAGTGTCAGTGTCATCCCCTGCAGCAGAAACAGCCAGTCACTTCCCATTGCTCAGTATACAGGTCACCCAGCACAAGCAGCTGGAAGTTAAGACAAGGGTGGATTTTGTGCTCGTTTTCACTTTCATACTTTTACTCTCTGCTTGTAGTTTATTTTTCATTGTCAGTTGTGAGCTCTCTCCAGGAGATGCTTCTTTAAGCCAATCCTTGTGTCCGCTTGTGTCTTCATACAGCAATTTTAGTGGTTGTTCTCTGCACTTGTACAAATCTAAAGAGACAAATCAATGTGTAGAGCCAAACAAGGAACCCCACAGAATCCTAAACTTCTCTCCCTCTCCCTCTTCCTCTCTCAGGGATGTTTATCATGGTATTGAGGCTCTGGACCCAGAGAAGCTGAATGTGTTTCGCACGGTCAGAGAGATCACAGGTCAGTGATTTTACATTTTCAGTTTACATTTGCTTGTACAACACATATTTAGAAAAGAGAGCCAGGATTGGACTTCACTTCGATAACAAGCTGTGACCACACCTTGATCTGGGCATCATTTTCTGGACTTGTCTGGACCCTGCATCCCCATAGAGTACACAGAAAGACAGACAGACAGATGCACTATATGACTAAAAGTGTCTGGGCACTCCTTGGTCTGTGGCTGTTTTTCATGGTTTGGGCTAGACCCCATAGTTCCAGTGAAGGCAAATCGTAATAGAATGACATTTCTGTGCTTCCAATTTTTGGCAACAGTTTGGGGAAGGCCCTTTCCCGTTTCAGCATGGCAATACCCCCAGGCACACAGTGAGGTCCATATGAAAATGATTTTGTCAAGATCAGTGTAGAAGAACTTGACAGGCCTGCACAGAGCCCTGATCTCAACCCCATTCAACACCTTTGGGATCAATTGTAAAGCCAACTGTGACTCAGGCCTAATCACCCAATCAGTGCTTGACCTCACAAATACTCTTAGACTGATGACAATCTGAATGCTCAAACTCCCATAGCAATGCAATGCTCCACTCATCGAGTGCGTAAAGGCCTTCCTCAGAAGGTGGAGCTGTTGGTAGATTAGCTTCCAAATGCCCATAATTGTGGATGTCAGGTGTCCACTACTTTGGCCAGGACTGCATAAAAGAGGATAGACTTTGACCATACAGTACCAAAGAACAAATTCAGATAAGAAAAAAGATAAATGCCAAAATGTTTGTGGAAATGTCTGTAAACATAGTTTATGATCAAATCTGAATGTACACGTTTTTGTGAATGAGGCCCAATTATATTTGATTTTCTCAACAATTAATTAATGCATCTGATCAACTATGTCACTAAAGTATACCGATTTCAGCTGTGCTAATGAATTTGTCTTTGTAAATAGAGGCTGTTCTCAAGGTCAAAGTGACTTTGGAAATACCTGCTTTAAATTCACTTACAGATCCTTTCTTCCTGTTGTTTTGCCACAGGGTGTTTTATCTAAACTTTTTTATTAAATGGCTCAGCACACTGTGGGTGTGGGACACAGCAAACGGGGCCTGTTTTCATTCTCAGTGTGAACTGTGACCTTGAGAGTGATGGTAACCTCATCCTGACTTCCTTGAAATTCAGTCGCTGCCCTGTTCTGTCCTGCCCCCTCTACCTCTCCCTCTCCTTCAGGCTTCCTGAACATCCAGTCCTGGCCAGAGAATATAACGGATCTCAGTGTCTTCTCAAACTTGGCTACCATAGGAGGGAGGGCCCTTTACAGGTAAGCCTATCAAAAGCAGAGATCTGGGTTGACAAAGGAAAGTGGATCTGATGTATACATATGAAGAATGTGTGAGAGAGGTTTACAGGCTTGGGGCTGGTAGATATAGAGGACGTTCTACAAGGTATGAATCTAGTGTTTTAATAATATTGCCTTACATTGGCTGTAGGCAAGCAAGCATGCCAGTTGCAATATACTCAGTAGTTCAATAAGAAAGAATTAGAAAGAAAAACTGATATCTAGAAGCAGACATAGATACAGAATTTCTTATGAAGCCTTTGTTGTTGAACTCTGAAAAACAAAACAAAGAAAAGTGTACTTCAGCTTCAGTCCTTCATCAGGGCAATCCTATGAAAGTCAGGGGTCCATGACCAAGGGGCTCCCTACGGCCCTGCGGAAAGCAACGCAGTGCCGCGTTAGCGGGCTCCTAAACGCTCCAGTGCACAGTCAGACACTACTGCAGACATAAAGCACATGTAGCACCATGCCGTCAAGTACACTGGCCCTGCATACTACAATACTGTACTATGAAATATTTGGTATTTACAGGACAGCCAATCGGATTTACATTATTGGGAAGGATGAGGTCATTGCTCTGATGAAGCTTTTTTTTATTTTTTTAAAGAATAAAGACCTTTTTACTTGCATTTATATCCAAGAGTCTCTCTCTGTTTTTTTTTTCCCCCAAGCATCTTGGAAGAATTGTCAGGTAGTGTCAGGCTATGACCTGTTTGACATATCTGGTATAGCCTGGCAGATAAATTGACAACTAGACAGAGGTAAAATGTAGCAGTGAAAGCAATAATTAGCTCAGAGCTGACCCTGAAGCTTGGAATCATTTGAGTCCAGAAGACGCTGGAGATTTGGAGAGTCTCTTCAGTCCTGAGTCCATCAGCCAGGATAACTTGTTGAGTCTGTGGTTGTGGTGATCCCTCAAGACCTTCTCTGATTTAAAACGGCCTGCGGTGACTGGCCATGTGAGTCAGACTTGTGTGCAGGCATCCACTGAGGCTGGGAATGGTCTGCTTCTACAGAGAGGGCATAGCCTCCTCCTGAGGGGATTGAGAAGGGGAGCTGTTCCATTCTCCCATTTCCAAGACCCATTGAGTTGTTTCACAGAGCACCTCTGATACAGTGAAAGAACCGCATCACTTTGAGTGAAATGCTGTTTCTGATGAGCGCTTGGTGTTAACAGATGTTGAATGCTCTGAAGAGTCCCAGTGACTGTCATTTTTTAAATGACACTGGGTTTGTATAACATAGTGTCAGCCTTAGTTAACTGACTGCTCTGCCTTCCTTATCTTCTGCCCCCTTTGTTAATATTTTCTTTTCTTGGTTTTCCCACCCATGCCTTTCCCTATTCCCTATTAATTTACTGTATTTGCACCCCGTGTTATTTGTTACCTCCTGTCTTTGTCCCTCCCCATCCCACTCCTGTCTTTTGGCCCTACCCTGTCCCATGTCTTTCATTCCTGAATCGGATGCTTGACCCCATCTTTTTGCTTCTTGCCACACTTGACCTGAACTGTCTTTTTGCTACTGAACCTCCTAACCACCCCCCTTTCTGTGGCCCTCACAGTGGTATCTCCCTCCTGATCCTCAAGCAGCAGTGGATCTCCTCCCTACACCTGCAGTCCCTGAGAGAGATCAGTGCCGGCAACATCTACATCACCAACAACAGCCAGCTGTGCTACTACAACACCATCAACTGGACCAGCCTCTTCCGCACCAACAGCCAGAAGGTCCTGATCCGCAACAACCGCAACCCCAAGGAGTGCAGTGAGTGGCCACACTGACCTCTACTCTCCCCCCACAAGCACATGCACACACACACACACACACACACACACACACACACGCTTTACCCTCAGCCCCAAAGACAATTTGATGTCCATTCATTATTCATTCCTCGGATGGTGCACCTCGGGTAGTGGGCTATAAGCAATGAGTATGACCTCAGTTCTGCATGAAAACACCCACTTTAAAGGTCAGAGTGGGGCAAAACTAGTTTAGTTGTGATTGGTTAATCTGACTGGTAGCAGGAGATGATGGGACTCATTCTGGTGCCTGAAAATAAGGCATACATCTCTTCCCCTTTGCTAGCTTGTTGAAGGTATGCATTCATAGATAATCCCTATGTTGTGTACTATCTTTTTTCTCTCATGTCCTTTACCTCCCATCCCTACAAAATACCTTTTTTTAATTAGAATTAATTAAAACTGAAAGGGATGAACAACCATATCCTCATGTAATTTTGGAGATATAGCTAAATGGGTAGGAACATCAATCTTAAAATATACCTGTTTATATTCCCCATTGTGTAGATAACCCATTTTATTCCATGATATACTGGTTTAGTAGAGACTGTATTAATAAAGGTCTGTGCTCTAATAGAGGCACTGTTTCTGCCCCACTGACTCACAGCCCAGGAGCAAATGGTGTGTGACCCACTGTGTTCTGACGGAGGCTGCTGGGGACCTGGAGCTGACCAGTGCCTGTCCTGCCGTTTCTACAGCAGGGGGCGCACCTGTGTGGACTCATGCAACCTCTATGAAGGGTAAGCCTGCCCAACGTACAGCATACCAATGCATCATGACCAGCAGTCTCCATCACAGCAGCGTCACAGACACCCATCAGACCACAGAGAATGCCGCACCACGCACACACGCACACACAGCTAGAAGGGGAAGTGCCTTGAAAAGTGCAGAAGTGTTTTTCATGTGTTATTAGAGTGTGTTGGCCAGCATGCATCATCCTGCATTGCACTCTGCACAGTAACCAGAACTCATTAAATAACCCAGCAAAATGGACCTCTGAATTCAGAACGTGGGAGGAACTCTTTTTTCCACTTTTATCTTTTTATGAAACTTTTAAAATTGGAGTATTTTCCGTGAGCTGGGAAAAGGATTCATGCAGACCTCCAATTGGCACAAACCCTCAGATGGAGTCAGGCCCTCCTCGTCGATGGGGGGCATCGACCACCCCAGTGTGACCCCGGTTCGGAGACGTGCTCATGACAAACAGAGCCTGCGGCGTGTTCCCACCTGCTGGTGGTGCTGTGGGCCTCGACCCCGCTTCCAAGCGCATACTAATGGGGACAGGATGGGGCTCCAGGAGCGGCTTGTCATGTTGCCAGTTGCTGCTTGCAGATAAATTGCCCATGTAGTCATGATACAGCCCGGTGTATTGATATTGAAGATTATTTCTTTGCCTTTCGTTTTCACTGGGTACCATCGTTTATTTTTGCCAGATGTGGTGTGTTATGACTACATTTATTTATTTATTCATTATATTGGAAGAAAACCAATTAATGGGAATGAAACAAAAAATGGCTTCTTGTTGTTTTGTTTTTGGCTATTCGTTTATGATTTTTATAAATGATACTGGCACAGTGCCACGAACGCAGACTTGAAACAAGATGGGATATAAGAAGCCACCAGCAAAGCCAAGCAGCTTGAATCGAAATGACAAATGTTCCACTGCCCAAGGGCAAAGCAAATTCTTCTGTTTTCTCACATTAAAAAGTAAGAAATCAAGGCTTTATTTATTTTGCTGTCTGTTTGGTATTGTTTACTCGAGTATGTATAATGGCTGACTGGAATTTAAGCTTTTTTCTTCTTTTTTTCTGAAATATGACATACATGCATTGCAATTTCAAAGGCTTATTCAGTTCATCCCCTGATCCATGTGTAAACATATGTTGTACATAAAATTTACATAGATTTTGCTGCATATCCCAACATATCCCAAGATTACTGCAAACTGTGGCCCTGACCAGGAACAAGCGGGTTAGATAATGGATGGATGGATGAATGGATGGATGGAAGACTTACTGCATGTCCTGTATGAAAATAACTTTTTGTTTCTTCTTTTACAAGTATGCTAGATTATTGAAATTCTCACCTTGAAACTTAAACCCATGTTGCGGTTACTGTCTGTATCTACAGGATGCATTTGTGTTTCGTCGCTGGCCATTGAACTCTTGCTGAAGACCAGGTCCCTCCCACTCAGTGCAAAAATTTTACACTTGTGATCCTTGCATGATCAACACACCTGTTCACACCTCAGCTGTAGATGCCTGATACATAAGACTGTGTTGGTATATCAGACTGTTATAGGACCAACCAGCGGCATGCACAACCTCTGCAAGTCAGTGGTAACTGACGCTGTTCCTGAAGATCTTCACTCTTCACTCTAAAGAAATGCACACATCATTCAACAGCTGGAGATCTTGTTGAGCCGCTAATTCATAGAGTCCCGTGCGGCAAATTGGGGTTGAACTGAAAACCTACAGGATGGTAGATCTCCAGGAACAGAGTTGTTTACCACTGCTCTAAGGGGCAGGAGTGAAAAATGAAAAAAGTTCACCAGAAGCACGTGCACCAACATGGGGCCCCTCCTGCTATGGGGGGTGGACATGCATTAGGTCACACACAGTCACACACACACACCTGTATCTCTCAGTGGCATGCACAGACTTTTTTAAAGGCATTTTAAAATTTTGCCTTTCATTATGTTTTCATTTTTCCTCATTTCAGTAGCATTGCTGTGTAGCATCTATGGGCTCACCTATGACATCATATACTCTGTAATAAAACAAAAACCTGAAAACAAATGTATTTCCTTGAATATGGTCAATAAGATATGCCGTACCCAAACACAATTTGTATCTAAATTTGATTGAAAAAGTAATGACATAGATGTCTGCTAAATGAAAACAATCATTAAGATACTTCTAAAAGGGCAGCACCTAATCCACCTACACTTGCTACAGGCACGCAAATGTAAACAGATAACACGTACACATACGCACTCACGCAAGCACTCACACACACACACACAAACACACTTGGGTGTTAGCCTGGCTGATGCACAGACTGACGTTGCACACCTCAACTCAGCACATCAGCCAAGCTATTAGGGTGCCGTATACGGTTCCCTAGAAGTGCCCCTCTGGTGCCCGTATGGTACAAAAAACACACTTAGTTTTTGCCCGTCTGGTGTGACATTAGGGCCAAAATGTAGCATTGAAGTGTCCTTTTATGGCACGGAGCTACCATAGTTAAAGCTATGGAGCTCATTCATTTATCCTTTTATAAGCAAAACAAAAGCCTTCTTCTTCCTGGGATGTGGGGTGTTAATTAACTCAACCAGATCAGTAGCCTCATGGATAAAGTTTTTACTCACTGGTCTTTGATCAGCTGTTGAGAGCAGGAATTACCTTGGCAGTAGAGACAGTATAATTTTTTGCCTGGTAAGTTTTTGTTTGTTTTTTGTATGTTTGTTTGCTTGTTTTCATGAAACTAATGTGAGGGTGTCAACTAGCCATTGGCACGTGGAGTTATTCTTGGATGGCATGCAAGGTATTGGGTTGATCACATACAGAAAGAGGACTGCCTGTGTTTATGTATTTCTGTGTATATACATGCATTTACCTTCATTTGCATCAGAAGTGACAGACTCACATTAAGACACACTACATGCCAGTGTTTCAATAATATGTTAGAGTAACAATGAACTGTTGTCCATTGCTAATTGGTAGGTGGCCAGTTCATTCCAATCTTGCTGGAAACATTCTCCTTGGGATTTCTGAGCATGCCGGGTTCAGAAATAAAAGCAATTTATTTTTGTGATTAGATTTTTCTAAATTGATACAGGGAATTCACAAACAAGCAATTACACACACTAATTTACAACAATCTTTCAGCTAATTTGCTACTGTGGAGCCCCTGAAGTTCAGCCTTAAAGAATAATCTTACAAAAAAGTATTTTGACTACATTTTACTATTTTGAAGACATTTTTCAGTTAACGTCTTATTTTGCAGACAAGCCCTTCGGTGCTTTATTTATAGATTTTCTATTGTCCATGTTCTGTCTGCTTTCATTGTGTAATTAGTGTTCATTAGTAATACAACGATACGGATGTTGCAGTTATTGCAGTTTCCACCAAAGATTTTTTTTTTTTTTTTACCTTTAATTCCCAGCTGATGTAAAATTCTGAAAAGATGACAGTAGGGCTGATCACAAAAAACAATTTGCTATGTTTGAATGAATAACTTGGATAATTAACCAATAATCGGAAGACTTGTTTTGTACTTATTTTTGTTGAAAGGCATATCGTCCATCCAAAATGCCCCTTAAATTAAAAATGTTTTAAGCATTTGAAAGATTTGAAACATGTACAGTGATACTTAGGATTTATTTATACATTTCATTTCATTTCATTTTCTCTGCTTGAAAGTGTTCAGTTTAGTTCAGCCCCAAGTCATTTTTTATTTTAAAAGTCTATTATTTGTAAACAGCAGGCACTCTCATATGTTGGTCTGCAGTACCAACCAGCTTCTCCTCCCCTTTGTTCGCACAGTCGTACTACTACTATACATCAGCACTTTCATTTTGTTATTCTACGTCACTTGTCAACCATCAAGATGGTAATTGAACACCGTTGCTAGGTATGCAGCTCTCAATCTTCAAGGTCTGTCCACCTTCTAAGACGGTCACTGTTAGCAATGGGAGACTGAAGCTTCATCACCCCTGTTCTGAAGCAGCTACAAAGTTCTCTCAATTGACTGTCCTCAGCTAAACATCATGAAGATTTCAATGAGTCAATGCTCACTTAGGAAATATAGGAAATATTTTTATTACTTCAAATATGACATTTTTTTGTCATGGCCTTCATCAGAATATTTTCTGTATTTCATTAGCATGAGCGTTGCGCCTTTTTCTGCACTTTCTGAAATTAGAGTAGCATCTCATCTCTTGCTGCTTAAGCTCAGAATTCAAACTCTTAAAATGATAACATACAACAGCAGAAGCCATTGTGGGGTTCATGAAGCCACACACATATTGGATATGTCCATGGATATTTGTCCATTTCCAAGGAGATTTTGTGTTTAATAACGTTGTTTTATTCTTAACTTGTACATTAATGCATTTGGACAGATGCTACAGATGCTAAGTTAAAGTAGTAATGATTTCCACCACTAGAACAGAGTAGACAGCAACAATATAAAACATTACCTATGTAAAACAGATCAGAAATATTAAGTATTTTGTGAGGCACAGATTGAAGGATAAGCCAGAAATTCTTCCTCCCATTCTCTATAATCATGATTATGTGAGTTGCCTGTCAAACACCCAGACATAAAAAGGCTGCTAATATTCATATAATTATGAAAGTAGCAATCTTTTCTGAATCAGAGCTATGCGTCCCTCCCAGCTCTCCTCCTGGTCTCCCCAAGCATCTTTATGTATTTTATCCATTTAAGTCTCATTTTATTAAAGTCCTCAGATTTTAAAGACCTTTATACCTGTTTCAGTAACTCCCCCACCATCCCCTCCTCTCAACCCACACTCACCACCACCTTACAGAGAGCCGAATGAGTTATACTGCTTTCCCCTGCAGCACAAATGACCAGTCACTTCCCATTACCCAGTACACAGGTCACCCACAAGAAGCTGGAAATGAAGACACAGATATTGATTTTTCTTGCTCTCTCTCTCTCTCCCTCTCCCTCAATTCACTTCTAGCTTCCTTTATTGGCATGACAGCTTCACAGTCATGTTGCCTTAATTTGAAATGAAAAATAAATGGAAAACAAAAAAAAATGAGGAAACCACATTAAAATAAGAGTGGAACATCAATGAGCCTTCTTTTATGTATTCATTGAGATCGCATGGTAAATGGTTCTCACTCCCTCTACCTCTGTGTTTTAGGGATATTCGTGAGTTTGCTAACGGGTCTGTCTGCCTGGAATGTGACCCTCAGTGTGAGAAGGCAGAGGATGACACGTTGACATGCCATGGCCTGGTAGGTTTCCCTGAGAACTGGAACAGCATATACACCTTCCCTTACCACATGGATCGCCAACCCTGGTTCTAGAAAACCACGGGCACTGCCGGTGTTGTTTTCATCTTAAAATCATCAACCAATTCAGACTCCAAAAAAACACGTGGTCTGAGTTAATATTGTTAAATGCATACATACAGGTATACACCAGTATAACATCAACAGTAAGAGTCAGTTCTGCATTAGTCTCAACCCTTTTAACCCACTCAGTAAAAAATGGTAAAACTCTTTATAAAAAAAAAAAATAAAATAAAAATAAAATAAAAAATTATATGGGGGAAGGCTATTCCCAACTGCTTTTGTATTTTCTTTTTTAACCACAAAGAGCTGGAGTTTCAGCCATTGTGATTATTGGCACTATGCTGCTTGAACAGTTGTGAGGTCTTGGGTGATATGTGCCTCAAAGTGGTTGAGAAAAATGATGTGTTCTGATGCCAGCTGTCACTGCTGACTTGGTGACTGGACACCTCTTTTGAAACAAAATAAGCAGTACCTGAGAAGAAGAAGAAATGCTTGTGAGCAAGTGTGTGAGGCAGGGTTGTGTGTTTGTGTAGACACATTTGGGTGTATGGGCAGTCTGTTTCCTCTTTGACCTCATTCAACTCTTTGTTTCTCTGTTGCTCCCTTACTAAAGGATGTGTGTACTGTTGGAATGGCCACAGTCAGAGTCTTGCTTCTACCCCAGTCTAGACAAGTGAATAAAAAAATAGGACTAAACGGGTGGTGAGAGTTCACTTGTAAGCAGAGAGACCGCGCCCGGTCGCAGGCAATCCGTCTCAACCCACAACACTGTTATCCAATCAGTAAGGACCATGCTCTCTAAACTGCTCTGTGTAGTGGTTTTTTGAGACAGTCTGAAGTAAGCATGCTGAAGGCTTTGAGTTTTGGGACACAATGAGCTCATTGTTATTAAGGGATATTAGCTCAGGCAGTGCTTGATGCTCTTGGCAGGCTTCTGACAGCACGTTGGCTGGCTCTCAGCGAGAACAGACTGGAATCCACAATGGTGAAGAGTTTATATAATTTTTTACACCTAGACAGCAGTTTACATGACAGAAGAGGTCTGGCACCCATTTTGGCCCTTTCCCAGGGAGCCAAAATGGCAGCCTCCACCCACTTTACTATGGCCCATGTGTAATCCTTCTAAAATAATAAATCTTTCTGAAATGTCTGCATGCATTTACCATCAGGAAATGGCTGGCCAGCTGGTTAAACTGTGAACACTGCCTCTGTCACAATTAGTTACAATCCATGTCCCTTTATACTGTCCATAAAGACCTTGGTGACCTTGAACCATCTATATAAGTGAAGTAATAGATGGGACATTAGCTCTGCAAATTGTATTTCCTTCTAAAAAATAATTCTCATTACAATATAATTTACCTTGAAATTAGAATGTCTTAATTTTTTCCAGATTCCACCCCCCCCCCCCCCCCCAACATACCTGATTATTGTTTATTTATTTTTCCCATCTGAATTTTTAGCGTTTTTTTTTTTTTTAATTTTATTATTATTTTAAAAAGAGACATCTATAGTGGCTTCCATACAGTAGCAAAGCACTGCTGTTTTTTATATTATGGTGGGTAATCTAATCATAAAACCAGTATTTATTTATTTAGATATTTTATTTATTTATGCCATGCAGTAGCACAGATTAGCTGAGGAAGGATGTATTGTAGAAACACCAGCAGAGAGTCCTTCCTGTGGCACCTGGTGTCCCACAGGAGATTGAGTTTGGGTGTCCCGTCCTGCTAGCTTGGGCCAAGGAGGAACTGAATTTCACCACAGAACCTGATCTGATTTTGCTCATTCTGGTCTGACCATATGCTCCAGTGATGCTTTTCCCTCACACAGATGGACTGTCAATTTCCCTGCTAATTGATTTACTGCCTTTGTCAAAGATACAGATGCTAAGTTGATATGAATAAATATTACTGAATGGAATGGAAAGCTCTTTTTTATTCTTTTTGTTTCAAATATGTTTTTCCCATAAGTGTTCTGAAAAATGGCTCCATGCTGAAGATGCTCATTCTGTCCCAGACATCATTAGTGTTTGATAGAAATATAACCTCCAAGGTTGGGCTGAACTTGAAATATGATCAAAGACCGGCCCCTGAATCTGTAAGTGGTGTCTCTAAAATATGAATTGGGGTATATTTTAAAAGGAGAGATGTGGACAGTGGTATATTTTTCAGAGTAAAAATGTGAAAAGTGGCAAATTTTTAAGATGAGTCTGTGAGAAGCTCATGATGAGATTGCCATTCTTGCAACATTTTTACGAGGGTCCGTTAGACCCCTATTTGTGGGATCTGACACTTGTATAAATAAACTTTATGACTGCAGTATGGGAGTTTTGTGACTATGAGGTGACGGGGTTCACTTTTGTCAGTAAAGGGCAGGGAGGCATGCTCAGCCAGACTGGATTGTGAAGCGTGAGGTCAGCTCCTGCTGTATTTTGGGTACTGCCCTTGTGGAAGGGACAGGAAGTCCTATCCTCTCATATCCGTGGATGAGGCTATTCATCATCATCCTAAATGCGCATATCTTTGCCAGCCTCTGAGTGAAATTGGCACAGCATGAAGAAGTAGTCGCTGCAGACAAAATGCGCGCTCACTCAACCTTCATCACTGAACACTATTAACCCTGTTTCTCCATCATTCGTGTTTGACTGTGTATCCGTCTGTCTTGGCAATCTGTAAATGTTTGAATGTGTGTGGCTGATATCAGTTGGTCTTTGTTTGGCCACCAGTGTTCATGCTCATGGGTAGCACAGTCTGTACATTTCCAACTTCACTTTTATCCTGCATTATCCTCTGCACTAAGGGCTATGGGTAATAATGGCCTGTTTTTTCATGTTTCTCCCTCTTCCTCGCTCTTTCTGATTGTGTGACAGGGCCCTGATCACTGTGTGAAGTGCCTGCATTTCAAAGACGGGCCCAACTGTGTGGAGAAGTGTCCAGATGGCCTGCAGGGGGCACACAGCTTCATCTTCAAATATGCTGAAGCCAATAAGGAATGCCACCCCTGCCACTCTAACTGCACCCAGGGGTAAGAGAGAGAGAGAGAGAGAGAGAGAGAGAGAGAGAGAGAGTGTGTGCACGTGCGCATTAGATGCAGTTAGTTTATGATTAAGTGAATGAGTGATGTGAGTGTGTGTTCTATGGATGGCATGTTATACCGCTGGACCTGTTTGCCAGTCTATTTTTTTCCCACTAGCAGGGTACCCTTAGATGCATTACCCTTAGATGTGTTGCGTTTGCTGTGAAGGCAATATCCCCTCTCCGTCCTCTTTCTGTAGGATCTCTAATACTGCAGTCTTGTGAGAGAGAAAGTAGAGTCAACTAGAGGTCAGGATTAGACAAACACTGTTCTATACAGCTGGCCCCAATAACAGATTGCTCAGATTTTTACTATTATTTTTTATTTGCTGAATTGCTCCAGTACTGCCCTGCTTCAGTGCAAATATAATGCAGTTTACCCTTACCTCACCTCCATTCTGGCTCTGATGTTGAAAATACGCTGTCCTGTTCTGGTCTTCCTCTGGAGCGCATCAAAGTCACAGGTCCATACAGTCAGGTATCCAGGTTGTGGAAGCCTCCCGCAGTGAATAGACAAAAAAAAAAAAAGAGAGATGGAGTTCACTCATGGACAGAGGAGGGAGAGGAGGTAGTGTGGGTTTGAGATAATATTGGGTTCCCTCTCATCTCTCCTCGGTCATCAAAAAACGTACTGTACCTTTAATCCTCTCGGGACACACCCTTCAAGTCCTTTCATATCCACGGCAACCATGGTCACCAGTGGTTACTATCCGATTCGGTGTCTCATGCTCTGCGATAACCAGACTCCATTGAGAAATGTCTGCATCTAGGACCCTGACAAACCAAGGCAAGGTTTCAATGACCCCTCAGTACTTTCATAGACCATGTGTGGCTCAGTCTGTGTGTGCTAGCATTTGAATGTGTTTATGTGACTATTGCTTGCTTGTTGAAAGGAGAGAGAGCAGGCTCATGTATTTTGCTTTAATCAGAAATGGAAACAGGTGGGGGGGGTTGGAACCCCCCCCCCCTTATGGGAGGATTCTCCCGTGACTCGAGAGCGAGCCGCCCTGCGGACTGAGCTGCACGACTCACCGCTTATAGTTTGTTTTTAATACACGTCTCCTCCCTTCCTCTCAGGTGCACCGGACCCAGGATCCAAGATTGTCTGGGGATGATGGACAGGTATTCTCTTCCAAACCATACCCCATTTTTACTCTCCTTCCTCGTAGCAGGGAGTGTGCTTTTGGCTGCTTTTGATTGGTCATCTTTCCTTTTTCATGTAGATCTACACAGGAAATGTGTGTATTGGCAGCACAGTCAAACTATGTAGTTCTGCTATATGTTCTGCTAAACACCTCCTGGGCAGTTGGGGCAGCGGATTGGTCCTGGTGGAGTGTTAGGAATTGCTATTGGCCAGGTAGGGATCAGAGGATACATGGTATCAACCAGAAATAGCCTTCCCTTTTCTCTTATGTCATGTTTCACTGCCATTTTTACATGCAAGATCAATATATTGCACTTCATTTCAAATGAAATCAGCACAATATTCTTGTGCACGCGTGCGTGCATGCATGCACACACACACACACACACAGACACACAAACACATGTGCCCTCCAAATGTCTTGGTATTGTAGATGAGGATGAGCAATTCTGTATAACCCAGACAACACAAGCTTTATTGTAATAGCGTAAATGGGAAAATTATAGTCTTCTGTACTAATACAATTGGCCAGGGAAAAAGCTTATTTTAACAAGTACCGTTTTTATTTCCCAAATCATACTTATCAAAATTATTTGTACTCCTGTTTTCAGTACTTTTTGCAGCCTCCCTTTATAAAGGTAACATTACTGAATCTTCTACAGTCTTTTATGAGATTGGTAAACATATTGGAAGCAATTTTGTATAATTTCTCAGTAGTGTTCTGACATCCTTCAGGTACTTTGGACTTCAGATACTTACGGATTGCCCTCTTCATTTCAAAATTCAATAAACTCATTTTCCATAAAATTCACATCTTGTGATTGACATCACCATTTCAAAGCAGTAATTTATGGTCAATTAACTTTTTTTTTTTTGCTTATGATTGCTTTTAGGTATTCTTTGGATTGTAGAGCAACAAAGGCAATTCAAAATAATCAAATCATAAACATGTAGCATAATAATAGTAATAGGATTGCATACACAAATGCCTGTAATAGGATTGCACAACAGCACAGCAGCCTGGTGTAGAAGAATTTAAATACAGATTTTGGTGTTGAGGTAGATTCAGACAGCAAGACAACGGAAGAAAAATCTAGTCTTCATTACTAAAGCGCAGAAGCCAGGCTTAATTTTTATACTTCCAATTAATATACAGATTCATTGAATTTAAATCTGTATCATTTCAGATCTCTCTCTAATTTATTCATAATGGACTCTTTTTTTGTTGCATTGTCCACATCCCTCTCCTTCTGATGTCTATCACTCCATGGGCTCTGGCGCTCAGTAAATTCCAGACGCTTTGCTGTCAGTCAGAGATCGATGGTGTAAAAGGCCACACTGTTCTGCTTGTGTGGACAGGCCAACGGCGCTGAGAGAGGGAGCTGCTTCTCTCTTTTACTCCCTGCCGTGGTGCTGGCCTAGTCTGAGTCTCGGGGAGCTGCGGGCCAAACATTAGTTTTTAGTTTTGTTTTTTGTTATTTTGCCATTGTTGGAGTGGACCCCTGCTGTTTCACTGTTATGCTCATGCTGTGCTGAATCCTCATTGGGATGGTCTGCTGATTGGAGAGCAGGCTTTGGTCGTTCACGGTCAGAAGCTTGTGTGTTTCGTATTGTTGGATTGTTCGTGCCCTGATGTAGTTCAGCTGAAAGAAACACTGATTATTATTGTAGATTATATTTGTAGTCCAGAGAATTTACAGTGAGAGATGCTTGAACACACAAGTATACACACATATACACACACTCTTGAAAACACACATACATATACATATTCCACGCCATATGATATGGACGATGCTCTTCCTTACATTGTGCACACAGAACACTAGTCCCACATTTGTGATGGCATTTTATTGCACTACAGTTTATAAAATATAAAATATTATAAAATGCCTGCCGTACTATAAAGCTTTTGTTGATCAAGGGTGGTGTACTTGAGTACAGACTATGTCAGTTCCTAACCATAGGTGGCCTCTATAGACCAGCAAGTGTATAGCTGCTATTGGGTTGAGGTGGTGCACATATGAACTGTACAGTCTGTTTCTGCTCTGCTGTAAGGGGGGTGTGAAAGGCGCCGGGTCAGCCCTGGTATCAGTGCGAATCCGCCGCAGATGGAGCAGTAATGCACGCAGCGGGGAACAGGTTGGTCTTGATTAATTACGCTCGCCGGTGGCTGAATGGTCCTGGACCCCTGATACAGCGACGGAGTCCGCCTCACTTCCCCCGGGGGTGGGGGGGGGGGGGGGAGCGGATCGGCCACGGCAATTTACACAGAATGGGTTTTAACAAACACAAAGCTGCGGAGACGCCGGGCCTAGTGGAAACACGGCAAATTAATTTGGGATTAATAGGACAGGGGACCGCGGTGGGCCTCGCAAACAAAATCGAAGTGAACGAATGCAGTATTAAAAAGACACGCGTAAGAGGCAGGCCCAGCTGAATCGTTTAGAGGTGGAGGCGGAGACAGCACTTGGTAATTTATAGACAAGTACACAGGCCCCTCAGTTGAGGAAGGTGGGGGGGGGGGTGTGATTAGGCCAATCAGAGACTTGAGCTCCAGACTAAAGTGCAGAACATGGTGAGGTGAGGACAGTGAGTGCAGGTGGAACTGATAAAGAAATAGGACTCAAACAGGAAGAGCGTTCTCCACACCTGGCTGTGCATAGGTCCCAAGGGCCAATGACTGTACTGATACTGATGTGGACCCCCTTCTATATGATATAGGCATTTTGTGCACTATTAACCCTATTAACTATTAACTATTAGCTTCTAATGAGTGGCTGAGCTGATAGTGTAGACACACTATGAATGTCCATTCTGAATGGATGTTGTGTGGAGCTGGGCTGATCAGGGCTGATCAGAATGCACATGAATAGTGTAATGTCGTGTGGAGCTGGGCTGATCAGGGCTGATCAGAATGCACATGAATAGTGTAATGTCGTGTGGAGCAGTAAGGAAGCATGTGTGCAGGAATCATCTGTAATAAGGTAAGTGTAAGGTAACAGCATAGCATATCAGACACCTTTATCAACATGCAGTATGTAAAACAGACACCTCAGCTGCTCCACTGCTCAGCTTTGTGATGAGCAGTGGAGCAGGCTGGATGCTGGTCTCAGAACTGCAGCCTTACTGAGCTGATCAATGGACTGCTACTTTATTAACCTGGCTGATACTGATCTGGAAGCAGTCTGGGATGCTAATTCATGATTATTAGCTACAGCAGCAACTACATTATCTGTACTTTATCTCAGTGATTTATTCACTCTGGACTCTGGGAGTCCAGGCTGGTCGATCAGTTTTGTATTTTATCATAATCACTTACTCATACTATAAAATCATTAGCTAATGTCTCTTTCTTTATTAACTGTTGATTTATTATGTAATATGGAGTAAAGAAATAATAATGGTTAATAATGTTACTGTACACTGTAACAAACTGAAAGTCACTCATTACTTCTCTACTGAGGTGGATGGTGATCCCCCACTGGGATCAGTTACACATAATGGCTTGACTTGATTGAAATATACGATTCAAAGGATGTTTGATATTTGCTTAACATTCTTAAGCTGTTTTTCACTTGATTAATTATCAAAGGTTGTGATGAAAGAAAGATTAATAATTTACGAGCAGAAGATTCGTTGAAAGGAGCTGTTTGTGTGAATGCATGTGTGTGTACGTGTGCGGTCTTGTGCGTTCTTGAGTACGCCTCTTTCCGCTGTGTTGTGCACTAAGACCCCCCAACGGCCCTGCTCTTCTTCTCCTCCTCCTCCTCACGTCTGATGAATGCGCTTTGCGGAAAGCAGAGAGCTCGTCTGGTTTCACGCATTTCTGAGGGAAAAGGAGCCGAGCGTGATTGCGTTTAATGAGATCCGCTCTCGTTTGGCTGGTCTGATTTCCCCGGGTCTGCGCGGAGCCACTCGAGTGGAGGGCCTCCACGGCGGCCAAATCAGCCCCCTCTCGAAGGGGGAAGAGGGAAGCGGCGCGCTGCGGCCTGATGGGAAGACACACGCTGTGAGGCGCTGATGGACCGGCTGGATGGTGGCATCACTGCGGCCCTCCACCGGACCGACCGCTCCTCAGCACCCTACGCTCCTGTAGCAGTGAACCTTTCACAGCGAAACAAACAGAGACCCTTCAGCAGCCAGCTTGCTCAACCTTTCACCTCAGTGTTGTATTTTCATTTCTGCTGCGAATCCCATTCCTTATTTGTTCGCCATTGGCGCAGCACCCTCTAGGGTGAGGCAAGTGCTGGCAGCCGCCCACCGCTTATTTCAGGTTTGCAGGCATCCCATTGGCCGGAGTAGACCGCTCTTGATAATGCGGTGGGGACTGAATCCGTTTCCCTGGGTGACGTTGCTGCGCCAACGTAGACAGATTGGAAGTACCGAGAATGGGCTGTGCTGAGATCTAGTGCCTTCAGCTTCAATCACAAGACTGAAGCCTTCAGCTTCAATTCTCTACTTACCTTCTGTGTGTCTGTCCATCCTTTCCCTCCCCCTCCCGCTCCCTCTGTCTCTCTCTCTGCAGGACTCCGCTCATCGCAGCCGGAGTGATTGGGGGTCTGTTCGTGGTGGTCATAGTCGCGCTCAGCGTGGCGGTCTCCGTCCGTCGCAAGAGCATCAAAAAAAAGCGGGCGCTAAGACGATTCCTAGAGACAGAGGTGAGCCTCCGTGTCTCACCTGGGACAGTTCTGGGATTACTTTGGCAAGTTTCCCAAGAAAGTTGGTCTAATTCCTTTATAACATTCACCTAATCCCTTTACAACTGAAGTTTCCATTTTGCACTGGTGGCAAAAGTATACCTCTCTCAGCATTAACTTTCCTGTTTAGAACATGGTGATAAATGAGTGCGAATGTGGCAATGCCCCTCCCCATTTCTGCTCTGGAATTCCTCTCCTAATATCCCCACCAACCCCCACCCCCTCCCCCTGCCCTCAGATGAAAATGAGTTCATGAAAGAATCTACAGGATTGTTAGTACCCAAGGAGAGGGAAGAGTTGATTAAAATGAGCGCTAATTAGATTGCACCACAGCGAGGGATTCAATGGTACACAAATACGGAGAGGCCGAAAACAAGCTCGTGTTTGTTCCTCCTCAGTGACTTTAATGAGCTCAGATCTGCTGGCTTGAGAGCCCTCAGGTTAAACTGAGGCGTTGGACTGTTCTGTTCTCCCAAGAGAGGGACACGCTGATGCTCATAACCAGGTTAACCCTTTGTCTATGTCTCAGTCCTTTTCAGATTAGCTTTATTGCTTTGATAGGGAGTGTGTGTTGCCTAAGCACGTTAAGAGTAAAAGTTAAAAACAAATCATTAAATCTGGAAGCACTTGTGCTTCTCTGATGGCATTACTGCATCACTCATCACTGTGTTGCCGTGTCAGAGTGACTCTGGAGGGAACAATGTTCACAAGAGCAACACACACACACACACATTCTATCTGTAAAAACACAATTGCACACTATTTTCTCACTCTTATACACAGAAAAATCCACACAGCTGTACAAAGATACATGGACAGACATAATATGTCTGTCCGCCCTGGGCGTGTCGAAGTGTCCTTGAGCAAGACACCTAACCCCTAACCGCTCTGGCGAATGAGAGGCATCAATTGTAAAGCGCTTTGGATAAAAGCGCTATATAAATGCAGTCCATTTACCATTTAGTATACAAATAAACAGTATTCACATTCCTGGTAAAATGCGTGATTCCTCACTGTGAACCAATGGCTCACTGTTCACATATGACAATTAAAGGTGTGTATTCAAAAGGCTCAGAGAGCTGTAGAATAGCTGTGTGATGCAGTAACAGTAGCACAGTGGATGTGGGAGGGCTCAGGTTTCAGCACCACAGGGTTAAGCAGAGCACTGGACAGTTCCCCCCTCAGGGCTCCAGTGATAGGATTTCAGAACCCGCTTAGTGGACAGCGTCGTGCTGCCAAGTCTGCTGCTCTCTCCTGGACATCGGGCTGGGCTGAGAGCTCCCCCACCCCCCACCACCATCCTCAGCTCTGCATGCGGCTCCTCTTCAGTGGAAAAAGCACTTTTGTCTAAAGCTGCTGGTCGTGTCTGAACATAATGTTTCAGAGATGCTGGGAGGCTGATTTACAGAGCGTTTTCTCAAGCACTTCAGGACTAATGATACAGCAAGTCACTCACTCACTTCATCTGTGGCTGTTTCCCTTCTCTACTCTTCTCTCTCAGACTCTCTCACTCTCCCTCTTTCTGCCTGGTTCTGTCGCTCTCTTTGTCTCTTTTTTTATCTGCATGGATCTGTGAGCGTTGCCCATTTTATTTATGGATGTTTAGGGACAAAAATAGAGTGTAGAGGAATGAATTGGTGTCTACAGGTTCTCATCGCAGGTGGAGCACTGACAAATGCTTTGATGGTTTAATTGATCAACCGCTTGACACATTGCTTTATCATTTCACTGATTGATTGATTGTTTGACTGATTGTCATTTTGGTGACTAATTGTCTGTTTGGCTGGCTGGCTGATTGACTGGCTGATTTTGCCCCTTATCCTGAAAGCTGGTGGAGCCGCTGACCCCCAGCGGGACAGCCCCAAACCAGGCCCAGCTGCGAATCCTGAAGGAGACCGAGCTGAAGAGGGTGAAGGTTCTGGGCTCTGGAGCGTTTGGCATTGTTTACAAGGTAAAAGCTGCACCCTCATACCCCAGAGGGTGTTCAACATTCTGACAGCGTTCCTGTAAGGTTGCAACATTCACACACAGACACAACAGCAGAGATCAGGTCACGCTGTGCTCTGAGTGTACGCTCTAAATCATGAGTAGAAAAAGCACATAGACAGCTGTTCTGCAGGGACACTGCCTGCAGGGATTAAATCCCTTTCCACTCACTTTGTGTCTGAGCACATGCATGTTTGTATGCATGTGGGAGGTGTGTGTGTGCATCTGTGTGTGTCTGTGTCTGTGCATGCCCGTATGCATGTCTGTGCATAAGTCTGTATGAATGTCTGTGTGTGCATTAATGCGTGTGTTTGTGCATGTGCATACTTTTATCAAACAGAAAAATGCATCTGACATACTGTTGTTGTGTCTGAATCAGGGGATCTGGGTGCCAGAGGGCGAGAGTGTGAAGATTCCTGTGGCCATTAAGATTCTAAATGAGACCACAGGTCCCAAGGCCAGCGTGGAATTTATGGACGTGAGTAACACAACCTTACACAGTAGCAACACAACATGACTGAAACAGTGACCCTTGCTCTGCTGTGGTAAAACATGCACAGACTATTAATTTCTTTTAAAAAAAATCATAATACTGTTTGTTAGCTTGGAGTCCCAAAAAATTATACAATGTTATTTATATGCACATGCGTTTCTGACATTGTGGCATGTGTGCACAGGGGTATATGTCTGTGTGTGTGTGTGTGCGCATGTGTTGTGGACAGGTGACAGCCCTAGGCAGACCCATAGGCAGCTGGGTAAGAGCACCTAGTTTGAATGTAAAACAGATTTGAGAGCTAATGAGACACAAGGGACTCACACCACTGTGCCACTAAGATGAGCATGCCAGCTGCAAGGGTTGATGGGATATCACCCTATGCTGCACATTTACTTTTTACAGTTTTTCTAGATATCTCAGTTTGTTACAAATTATGAGTATGAGAGAGCTCTCCTTAATGGTGTAGCCATACACGCACACTAACAAGCAATATGAAGTAATATGAATATTAAATACACAAAATTAATAGTTAATGAATATTCATAAAGAGGTGAACCCCCTCACAACCGGTATTAGCAGTAGGCACTTCCGTTTTAATATTCATGATTTGCATCTGATTGGAACATTTAAGCTGTAACGGAAGAGAAAACGGGGCTGAATATTTGTAAAGAGTATTGGTTCCTAAATTGGGTGAAGGGCAGTCTTGTAAAAGAAAAAGAAAAAAAACTCTTAAAATACTTTATTTCCTGTAAAACAGATTTAAATGCCCTGGCATTTAATTGCTTACAATGCATGAAAGGCCTGGTATTTGTTGGAGAGTGGCATCTATTGGTGGTTCTCACTTTATCTGGTTAGGTAAACTTCATTCTAAAACTAGCCGACTCTTATCAAAACTGTCAGCACAGTCGTGCAAGACATTTTATATTGGTTGATCAATGTGATAAGCAGGATGGAAAATGTATTTTCAAGTACATTGCTTGACAAAAGGTATTTATCCACACTTTCTGGTAGCAACAAGCTTGTATATCTTTTTATTTGTTCAGGCAGCCTGTGGAACGTTTATGCATTTTTTTCCTATCATTTACGCACTCTATTGGGGTCTGTTCCAAAGTGCCTTCCTGCTGCTGCACTCTGATTTTCCAAATAAGATGTTACTTATTTAAATCAGATAATATCACCTGTAATGTTTGTTAGCTAGCTATCTCCCACTGCAGTGGGACATTGATGAACAGCTTCCCGCTTCCAGGGAGAAGTATATTATTGGAGATGACTGTTATATTATTGGAGACTATCTAAAATAGACTTTTGTTATTGACTCAAAGTCCAATGAAAGTTTTCCAATCTATTTCCGATCTATTTGATGTGTATATGTCTACAATATACATACACATAAAATTGTAGACATGCTTTCATGTTGGCTACTTTTGAATTGAATAATCACTCCAACCCAGGCTATAATGGATGTTGAAACTGGTGCCAAAAGCGAAAAGTTTACCACTTTGAGAAAAGTTTGCACCCCCCCCCCCCCCCCAGGAGGCTCTGATCATGGCCACCATGGAGCACCCCCACCTGGTGAGGCTGCTGGGCGTGTGCCTCAGCCCCACCCTGCAGCTGGTGTCCCAGCTCATGCCCCACGGCTGCCTGCTCGACTATGTCCACGAGCACAAGGACAACATCGGCTCCCAGCTTCTGCTCAACTGGTGTGTGCAGATCGCCAAGGTGAGGAAGACTCCGCCCACACTGGGGTCACCTGACACAGGGAGAGCAGGGGGGTGCACACACATGCATATTTTCATTACTCTGAAACAGAGGTAGCTGCAGAATTAAGTTTTAAGGTTCTGTTTTGTCTCTGAATCTTGGTGTATCGGATAGATGATATTCATGCTGGGATGAAGGATAGTCTTTCACCTTTCCCTTGCTCCTGAACCGACTCTTACTCATTCCCATGAGTATTCGGACACGGCAGATGCTTTAATTGAAACGCAGAAAGATATAAAGGGTTTATTGCATGTGGCAGCCTTGTGATCCGCAAAGATGTGGTGCTTTTCCAGATGGCCCAGGGAACACAGAGTCACTGATATAATAGAATAATGTATCAGTCCCCTTTGAATGAACCATAATCGCAATTCTGAATTATAGCTTTTTTCCATTGTGCTAGAAGGTCGAAACAGAGACTGAACCGGTTCAAGACTACTCTCCCGTTTGATTGTAAATTCACAGCCAGTTCCAACAAATGCTATTGGGCGGGGTAGATAAGAGAGAATGTATGGCAGAGGCTTATGCAGTGATGATGGGGACTGATGGGGAAAGTGGCTCTGAGCCACAGGAAGAATAGACTGGTGCTTACTTCAGGGATTTAATTTTCTTTCGTCTGTGAGATGAAAATATTGGCCCTACATGCAGATTATTTGGGAGAATCTTGGTTTTGGTGGCAGTGTTCTTCAAAGATATTCAGACTTAACAGTTATGGATTGAATAGTGACAGGAGTACACATTCACACACTCACATGCACGTGCATGCATGCTCGAATACACGTGAATGCACACACACACACACACACACACGGTGGCCATTGTTAAAACTACAGTCAACGGCTGTGAGATCCATTCTGGGCCAAACTCATGACAGTTATATACCCTGCGATCAGAATCTGCTGATGCTTATGTGAACTGAACTGTTTCCCAAATACATTTCCCTGTCACCGTGTCGTCTCAGTGTCACACTGGCCCTGCCCTAAAGCACTCTGCTCCAATCAGGCACAGCTCAAGGGGGGGATGTGGGGTAAACTCTCCATGTCATGGGGGAAGTGGAGTGTCTCATTACATGGCTGGTTCATTTAAGGGTGATTATTTTATCCCCTGGCCTTTTCTTTCTATGTTATTTTTACAGTTAAGGGAGAGAGAGGCAATTCACAGACACTTTGTATGTGTGCGTGTGTGTGTGTGAGGGAGAGTGTGTGTGTCCGTGCCTTTGTGTGTGTTGCCTCATAGCACCTGAGTGGTCGTCTGCTAATTGATTAGTTGGTAGTGGGAGAGGAGCAGTGCCTCTTCATCACTGAGTGGACAGGGGCAGTAGTCTAATAGCAGTCATTAATCAAGCTCCCACTGCCTGGAGTGGAGGGTAGTGGCTGGCAACAGGCTCCTCCCACCTGACACACTGTGGCACCCCGCAAGCTCCATGCATTCCATCACTGTGAGGTGAAAGGGTTACAGAGAGTTGGGATCACAGTACACCAAGTGCCATGGCAGGGAATCGAGGCCCCCGGTCACATGGGGGATTTTTATGTGGGCTGAGATTCAGCTTCCCTATGGAGCACACAACACAGCCTCCCCCAAAGTCAAAACTTTTTTGTAAAAAGTTTTTGTATTTCTAACAGGCAGGGACAAGTGCACTTTTTTTTCTTTTTTTTTTTTACATGTTGATGTTGCATGCAGTATATTATGCTAGAGTTAAAGTGGCCTGAACTATGCAGTCATTGTGAAGCCTTCTTTATAGGGCTGCACAGTTGCACTCAAACATTGCTGAAATCCATACCCATAACTTTAAAATAAAATAAAAAAAGAATGATCAAATTGTTGGACTCTTAGAGTGAAGATACCTGGCCATAGCTGAGTGCTCTTATGATGTACGCTGCCCCGTTTCGTTTGTGTTTGAGGAAACAACAGTCACGGTGATTGACAGTCCATGCAAACACTGTGACGATTGGCAGTCTGTGCGTAGGCCTCCTGAAATCAGCCCCATGACGTGACGGGAATTAGCAGGAGGTTTGTTCAATTACCCTTCACTGCCAAGCAAAGAGGCCTTATCTCAGTCTATGCTACTCAGGGTTCATTCCTCTCGTTAACAGACCATTGCAGAATTGAATAGTTAATGGAATAATTCCTGTTGGGACCTGTTTTAATGAGCAAATTAATCAATTAATTATGCATGCCGACAAGGTGGGAATTTTAATAATCTGTGAGAACATCAAAAACATAGCTAAAGAGCTAAACTTGCCTGGGTGCAGCGCAGTGAGCTAAATGCAGCCTGGGAACAGAACAGTGAGTTAAATTTGGTCTGGGTACAGAACAGTGAGTTAAATTTGACCTGGGAACAGAACAGTGAGTTAAATTTGACCTGGGAACAGAACAGTGAGTTAAATTTGACCTGGGAACAGAACAGTGAGTTAAATTTGGTCTGGGTACAGAACAGTGAGTTAAATTTAGCCTGAGTTACAGCACAGCGAATATAATGAGATTATACTGGTCTGGGTGCAGCACAGCACAGCACTGTGATGCCAGTTAGCTAGAACTCAAACAAAACATTGGGTTCCTGGTTATGCTCTCAACGTTTTTTTGTGGAGGTAAGCAAGCAGCAAGACTTTAAAACTAGGGTTTTAAATTAATTGGTAAAACATATCCCATCACAGGACACTAAAATGGAGGAAGGATTGCATATGAACATAGGGTGGTGGATACAATATGGCTGACACCAAGGCCATATGATTTGCCAGTTATAATTCACTGCAATGTTGCACAAGAAGTTGAAATCTGCTTTCATTGAAGAGTAAGTTCAGGTAAAGTACCCTTTCACTGTAGCTCTCCATGAGCTGTAGATTACATCCAAAGAAACTACACTCAGCACTGCTGCATTAAAAAAAAAAAAGAGTTCTTAACTTATGAGCACAGGGAGTGACAACCAAAAAAAAATGTGCATGAAATTGGGGTGGGCCAAATGCACAGTACTGACCAAGATTAATTTTCAGGCTCACATTATGACAGTCAAAAAGTGAAAAACATTCACTCATTGATTTTAGAAGAGCTTTTTTAAAACTTTGTTTCCCGTCGGAAACCACTTTAAATATAATACTTTAAATATTTTAAATCCCAACGTGGCACATTGTTTTGTAGTACACCTACATGCATGTTAACATGCTGAACATTCCTAGATGTTTGACTGAAAGTTTTATAGCTGTAGGACATTACAGGCTCTGCTGCAGGGCAAAAGAAGGTTTCAAACAGAGAGCCCTCACATAGTGGCTAAGTCATTGATTTCTCAGCCTTCATCACAGCTGTAGGTTAGAATTTGCCCCTGTTTGCTGTCAGCCAGTTAAAGCTAAATCTCAAGTGATGGGGGCTGGCTTAAAGCGATAAGCCCCCAACCATTTTCAATTACCCACAGAGATCATCCCTGTAATAGAGGCTCCAGGAGGTATTACATTATTACTCCATTTTATTTTGGGGGCAAATATTGGCATTGAATAGTTGGATTTGATTGGATTGATTAACGGCAGGGAGGTGGGGCTGAGGAGCTTTCAGGCTAATTTTCCTATTGAGTGGATGGATTGCCTTGAAGGAACCCCACTGCTGAAGTACCCCTTTACAGTGTAAAACATGGTGTTGGGAAGGTGATGGCTTTGGCTTTGGGCCTGTTTGATGCATCTGGACCTGTACATGGAGCCAATGAGTGAGTCCGCAATGTATTCCATCCTCTACCAAAGCGACATGGTGCAAAATGTATTGATCAGCTAATGGCTTATTGAGATGGGTGGGAAGGACCTGGAACAAGTGAAACAATTCTATAAGGATGAGTGGTTCAGAATTCCTACAAGGCAATGTGAGAGACAGATCAACATATTCAGGATACGTGCAGTTAACATTATTGCTGCTAAAGGAGATTTTACCAGTTACCAAGCTAGGAGGGGCAGCTTTTCCTGCAGGGATATTAAATGTCTGATTATATTTTTATTGAGTTGATAATGGAAAAAGTTGTAACATTTTGTGTTATTTTTTTCTGTATCACATTGTGCTTTATCTATACTAGGATATTATGATGATGTGATGGAAAAGAAGAAGATAAATGGGGAGGCACTTTTCTACAGCATTGTATATTTTATTAAATATTGCAATGGTTTTCACATCAGAATGACATTGTACAGGTACACTTCAATAGATCTGCAGATCCAGATGCTGTGAATATATAACAATGGTGGCTGTGGTCCATGCAAATTGCTCCCTGGGAACGGTGGTGACTAATGACAAGCAGCATGTCCCACTTGAATTTCCCTGACATTCAGATTGGGAGAAGACAGCCTGGGGGTATCCACATGCACACTTAAACACACACGCACACACACACTTATTATGCATGCACATACAAAAAACACAGACACGCATGCATACAAGAATGCGTGCGTGCACACACAAGAACATTTAAAAGTAGTGTATACAGTAAGTGTCCATGCTTAATCTCTAGAGTGTTTAAGTACAGGGAAAGCTTCTACATGTGACAGGCTTACTGAATGATAACTACAGTGAGAGGAATCTGTAGCCACCAGGACTGGATTCACTGTTACAGGCCTGCTGTGAAGTGTGAGATAAACTTATCTGTCTGGCATAATTCAGACCCTCCCGCTCTGATCTGGTTTCTGCTGCTTGCTGATTTTCTCCGCTTAACCTCTTTGTGCTTGTAAAGGTTAAGCAAAAAGGATATTTCATTTCTATTGACATATGAAATGTATGTCACACCCTTCAGTCACTGTTGTCATCTTTCTTTCTTTCACATATAGTAGCTGTGCCAAGAATATCCCTTTCAGGGAATAATAAAACATCTATCTGTCGGTCTCTCTGTGGCTGGGTGTCATGTATCTGTCCATCTGTATGTCTGCATATCTTCCATCCTCCCTGCCTGTGAATCATGCAGTCCTGGCAGATGGGGCTGCACAGTGGCTGCTCTGAGGATAAGCTGACTCCTTTAAACACGTACTATGTGCCAGCGGGTAACAGCTCTCATCACAGCATCCTCCTGTATCGTTTATAATCCACCAGGTCAAAGGTTATTCTTCCACTTATTAAAAAAAAAAGTGTGTGTCTGTCTTCTGTTACATACACTGCTACTTCTGACAGAATTCAGTGTCTCGGTGTATCCAGGCGTTACACTTGGGTTTAGTCTCTTGCAGCATCCCAGTGACTACAGTAATGCAGTGATCATGGAGCTAGGCTTGTAACTCAGAGGTTGCAGGATCAAATTCCAGGTGGGCACTGCCGCTGTATCCTTCATAATGTACTTAATCTGAATTGCTTCACAGTCTGGGCTGAATTGCTCTTGATGCCAGCTAAATTAATGATGGTAAGTGGCTAAATCACACCCTGATGGCATGCCGAAAGAATGTGCCTTTCATGCCCAATCGGAGATCAAAGATATGTTTTCATTGATGCTGTACCACCCCCTACCCTTGTTCCAGGAATACCATCAGTTTTGGCCTGTGCCATTAATTAGAGAAAGTGGTTTTATAATTCATGTATTCTACATTCAAAGCTCATTGGGAATAATCTTCCATTATGTGCTCATTGTTCTTGTAGTGCCATTTGTGGCTGGTATGGGGCTCCAGTAGATAGTGATCACTTGAATATTATGGGCTTCCTCTATGTCCTTTGACAGGTTCATTCTGCAGGAATCAACATTCACTAATTTGCTATGATTGTAGATCCTCTAACTCCGCTCAATAAGATCAGATTACTTTGTTGTTGCCTTCATCTCAAGCACGGGACAATGGTGCAGTTATAAGCATCAGGGTGAAAAAATAGGACTATTAAAGAGCAGTGGAAACAGACAGTGCTCCGCTCCGCTCTTTTTGTAAAAAAGTGATCATTGTTTACATGTGAAATGAAGGCAGCAACAGTTATGATAGCAATTCAGTAACAGTCTTTCGCACTGATATCAGCAAGCATTTGAGACCGTTGGGAGTTCAACACCGAACTGAGGGAGTGGGGAATTGGGGAGATCAAACACGACTGAGCAGGATACTTTAAGAACCACCTAGGGCGGAAAAACCCCCAAGTCTCGTTAGAGACAAAAGGATAGGGAAAAAAGAATAAACAAAAACAAAACCAACTCATATGTGAGACGATCCCAAAGAAAAAGCTTTAATGCCCCAAGTATAGGGTGAAGAACCAAGGCTCAAGGAGTACTGAATGTACTAAAACAAAACAGTCTGAAAAGAATGGTGAACGTGAGAACGTAAGAAAACAGCCCTCGCACAGAGCACTGTCAAAAGAACCACGAGAGGATAGGAGAAATGAGTAAAGATAGTAGTGCTAACTTTGTAGCCCACAATCCAATAACCTCAACATTCAGTTCCGCAGTAACCCTTTGCGTAAATCAAAGGACGCAGAAGAGGAACTGATCTAGTACTGAACAAGTAACTAAACCTCTTACCAAAACAGACCAAGTTACCGGCTTTCGAGTAACGCAAGTTGACACGAAAGCAAAGCTTATCGGTTTGCTAGGGGTTTAAATAGAACGCCAACAGGTGGAAATCGTAAAAAGAGATTTGCACGCGTATAATTCAATCAAGGAAATTAAGAAAACTAAAAGGCCGTAATAACTGAAGAAAATGCGTATGTACAAACCAATGGCCGTAATAACTGAAGAAAAGGCGCATTCATAAACCAATGGCCGTAATAAACAAAAGAATGACGTAGGATGGAAAAGAAATGGTTTTAACACCCAAAACCATGACACAAGCCTGACGTTGCTGGATGCTCTCTAAACAGTAAAAATAATTATGAACTTAGATGTGCTGAGTGGCCTGTTATCATCATAAAACACTCTTTTGCCCTTCTTTTATGTTTTCATATCAAGTGATAAAAGCCTGGATTCAATCAACATTTGTCCTTAAGTTTGACTTACAAATAAATGCAAGCATTTGTTTTTGTCTTCACACACACAGCTTATCGAGCCAATTTTGGTGATTGATGAACACGCTAAAATGTGCTTGTGAATTTAAAAAATGGTTGTCAAAGCTTAGGACAAATGTTGATTGAATTCAGGCCAATATTATGGAGATGATGTCTACAAAAGGATGCCTGAGCAGTTGTAATGAACTCTGTGGCCTGCATAACTCCCAGAAAAGGCTCCCCTGTTGTTGTGGCTATAGCCTGAAAATGCTGGGGTTTTTTTTCTCTTTTTTTTTTGGTAAAAACTCACTGATCTCTCTCTTTCTGAACATTTTATCCAGCCTGTGTCCTTCAAGACTATCACATCTTCCCCAGAGCCCTGCTGGGTAAACTGAGCAATTTTCAGTAATGTCATAATGTCATCCCTTACTCAAAGTCACTCTTCCCCAGCCTGTGGCTTCTTTGTGATCCATTTACTGTGGTTTGTAACAATTCAGGCTCTCCAGCTAATTGGCCTGACATCTTTCATGCAAAAATCAGAACAAGGTGTCACATAAGAGCTATGCCAACATGCATGCCAGATGTGAATGAAATATTCATGACTGTGGCCATGTTCTGCAAACACTTTGGGCTTGAGCTTCTATTGTATTGTATTGTACTGTATTGTATGGATGTAACCGCATGCCAATTCCATAAATTCCATCTTCCTGAGTGTCAGAGCATGTCAAACGTGTCTGATGCAGTATATTCTGTTGGAGTATAACTACAAAAGTAATCCTTCTCTGAGTAATTTCAGTGGTGACCATCCCCCAAAAATAAGATGAGCCAGGGCACAGAGAGCTTTACACTAAATGCATTTAATGAACAGGGTTGACTGACGTACTTAACTGAAAATTTTTTTGAGCTTGCCGTACTTTTTCAGGTTAGTCACTGTTCACGTTACCGGGGTAATGACCCCTTTGGTGTTCACTTATGTTTGTCCTGGCTATTGAGCGTCAATCTATTCTTCTTTACAATAGCTGAGATGAAGAACATCAAGTGTTACTTTTTATGCTGCTATATTCTGAGTATATCAGTCTATATACTGTATGTGATATGCTCAGAGTGCAGTACTCATGTAGCAACTATTCAAAATCACAGATGACTTTCAATGGACCAGCTTTATACTTCAGCCTGGCCTGAGGCCCTGTACATGGACGAGGCCTAGATTTCTGTGTCGTAGCTTTGGTCTCCCTTCATCTCCACCTGTGAGGAGAGAGGAACTGGAGAGTGATTGCTCCTGAGGATGAGAAGAGAGAGAATGACATGCATGTCACACAGAACGGAGAAGAAATGGGAAATGTGAAGAAAATGATCTTTACTCTTTTAAAATATCATCCACCTCCTCCTCCATACCACAGAAATTATTGACATTTACTCATGGAAATTCCAAGCCAGGTAACATTTGAGCACCTCGGCTGTGACATTTTTAAGGAGTCAATGGGAAGGGGTACTGAAGCGCACTCAATCCCCCCCCCCCCCCCCCCCCACCCCCAGCCCATCTGCAATCATGAGTCAGTCGCCGATAACCGCAACGTCACTGGGAAATGTCAGATCTACATGAGAGGGACTCGGACGAAGAAGCTCTCCCCTTTGCTCGTCCACCCACCTGTCTGGCATAATGGGAGCTTTGTGCGCTCTTTGCTGCTTGCCTTAATGGTTTTATTATGTGTTGTGATATCCTCATTATGTGAGATGAGAGCGCGTTAGCAGAAGGTTGTGAGCTTTCCCTACTGCGGAGCATCTGCGCAATAAAGGGCAATAATGCACAGCTGTTCTCTGCTCATTACAGCAATATGTACGTGCGTAGGTGCTCATACGCATGACGCGTATGTACAGTCGTCTCCAAATGTATTTAATTCCACAATGCAATTATCAATTAAGAAACTGTGTTTTTTTTTTTTTTTTAACAACTGAAAATATGAATAATTTTAATACGAGGTAGGAGTGCAGGAGAACTCTCTTCCCTGGGGTACGTAAGCGATGTGCAGGTCGATGGCATCAGCAGATCCTCTAGTTGTAATTACAGCAGCTTACCGGA
Organism: Anguilla rostrata; assembly: GCF_018555375.3. Taxonomy (NCBI): domain Eukaryota; kingdom Metazoa; phylum Chordata; class Actinopteri; order Anguilliformes; family Anguillidae; genus Anguilla; species Anguilla rostrata. The sequence continues at coordinate 20,437,617 of NC_057947.1, forward strand.
AAGAGGCCTCCACGCCTCTAAGTTTGTGACTTTCACGGCGCGTTAGTGCGTGCTGTTATGTGCACGCGGCTCAAACGAGGCGCTAATTGATTGGTTCCCGTAGTAAAGTTGCTGAAGTGCGCGGCGGAGGAAGGGAACGGGAGCTTGACCCCGGCGGCATGGCTGTGTGAAATGAGCTGCTGCTGGCTCGGAGATGATTGCTCTCCAGAGTCTGAGCACAAATACTGCCTCTGCAGCAGGACTGCTGGGAGACGTTAACTTAACAAACACTGGACCACCGCCAAGGGCCATAAAAGAGAAAGTAGTTGCATATCAGCAATCACCATTATACACTAGCAGTTTAAACTACAGACTGCTATACAAAGGTTACCAATGACTGGACTGTACAATGCATTGCAGGTCTACTGGGGTAAAAGAATATGCAGTCGTTATTATTGGTAAAGCAAAGCCAGGTTCAATGGCACATCAGTTCCATGGCCCTTGCGGTATTGATTTGTTAATATGCTTACCACCGTACATCCATCGGAACATGTACCCCAGTCCTTATCCCATAGGTCCTCATCTTGTTTTGTTAAGTGCCCTGTTCAAATAACAGAGCACACATCAATCACAAGTTTGAGAGGGTTGAGTGACCCTCCAGTTTAACTCGGTGTGTCTTTTAATCCTTTTTTTTACACCATGATTACAAGGTGTTCTCCTTTGGGTGTATTTAACATGTGTGGATGAAACCAGGCACACACTCCAACAATCCAAACCCTTTGCATGCTATCAGTGTACACTGGCTCCAAAAAGCACAGTTTTAATTTACAAATAGGAAATATTAAACTTTAATTATTCCACTTCCAAATAGTGTGATTATGGCTGCGCTTGTGATAATGATAATTATGCTTTTATATTACCGTTAAATGTTCTATAAACTAAAGAGCGTTTAACGTCCTAATTTTTCTTGTTTTTATCATGGTGTGATTATTGCGCTCCCCAAAGAGCATTTTTATGCAGAATCCTCAAACTGCTGCCAAGCCTCCTCCAGCTGGTCCTGTATTATTATGGTGTACAGGGGCAGCAGGCATAGTGGTTAAGGCTTATGACCCAGGGGGTTATGGGTCCAAAGATAATGTAGGACAGGGTTGATATTCTCTGAGTGTGCCAGTGTACCCCAAGAGTGTTGGTAATGAAGTGACAGGCACAGTTGGGTCGACAGGAACTCACTTTGGAGGAGAAAGGTGCACCTGAAACTAATGGGCCCTTCTGACCTCTTGCCCCAAGACTGGAACACCCCACCGCACAAAGTCTTACCCCTGCATTCTACCTGGTGCCTTTTCTTGGTATGGGCCCACAGCTGTTGTAGGGGAAAAGGTCACACAACTGAAAGAGAGAAAACGGTTGTCCACAATTCCCAGCATCCTCTGCTGCAGCCAGGCTGTGGTCAGCAAGATCACAGTTGGCATGAGGGATCTTGCAAACAGCAGCTGTTCAGCTTGTCGGGTCCTTGTTTGTGAAATGAGGTAGAGGTCAGGTCAGTCTGACTTCCTTTATTCCCATGGGGGGAATGTGAGGTAATCAGTACTTGTATCAGTGTTTCTGCATAAGGGAGTGTTTACTAGCTCAATCTGATGTGTGATAGCAAGTGTCTGCCTGTGAAGCTGTTGTGTGATGTAATTGCATATGATAGTGGCTTAGCTGCCAAGGACTGTGATGAAGCTGATACACTCTATGCTGGTCTCTCTTTCTCTCTTAAATCAGTTTAACATCATGTACTGGTGTGAAATGAAAACAGTAGATAATGTCAGTACATAACAGAGTAGTAACTTGGGAAAACTCTCTCACTGTTTGAAAATGAGCCCCAGAGATATGTTGTGCTTGACATGGTGAGAGCACCAGTTGGCTGTTAGAAGGTGATCTGTAAATGCTCTTTACACCCTGCTATCTGCTCTCCAGAGATTTCATTTTGGATCAGTGGGAAACATGAGGCTGCTGAATGTGTGTGACTGTGTGTATGTGTGCATGCACATACATGTGTATATGTGCTTGTGTTTCTGTGTTCAGAGTTCAATGAACTTACAGCCACAGTGCTGACCATGTTCAGGGTTCAGTGAGCTCTCAGACACAGTGCTGACTGTGTTCAGGGTTCAGTGAGCTCACAGCCGCAGTGCTGACTGTGTTCAGGGTTCAGTGAGCTCACAGCCGCAGTGCTGACTGTGTTCAGGGTTCAGTGAGCTCACAGCCGCAGTGCTGACTGTGTTCAGGGTTCAGTGAGCTCACAGCCGCAGTGCTGACTGTGTTCAGGGTTCAGTGAGCTCACAGCCGCAATGCTGACTGTGTTCAGGGTTCAGTGAGCTCACAGCCGCAATGCTGACTGTGTTCAGGGTTCAGTGAGCTCTCAGACACCGTGCTGACCGTGTTCAGGGTTCAGTGAGCTCTCTGACACAGTGCTGACCGTGTTCAGGGTTCAGTGAGCTCTCAGACACAGTGCTGACCGTGTTCAGGGTTCAGTGAGCTCTCAGACACAGTGCTGACCGTGTTCAGGGTTCAGTGAGCTCTCAGACACAGTGCTGACTGTGTTGAGGGTTCAGTGAGCTCACAGCCACAGTGCTGACTGTGTTCAGGGTTCAGTGAGCTCACAGCCGCAGTGCTGACTGTGTTCAGGGTTCAGTGAGCTCAGCCGCAGTGCAGAGCCCTGTCCATGGTGTCTCAATCTGCCAGAGTAGAGAACAACCTGCCAGCAGTAATGTTGTTATTCCATGCTGTCTATGTAATGTCACCAGACTGTCACTCACATCTTCCTCTAATCTGGTGTATGTGTGTGTGTGTATGCATGCTTTGTGTTTGTATGTTTTGTACATGTCTTCCAGCTTCTGTCTAGGTGATTGTGACTAATTGTGTAATTTGTTTTTCTTTATGTGTGCGCGTGTGCGTGATTGTGATTTTTTCCTCTCTGCGCTGTCTCTCTGTAGTCCCAGCATGTTTCCCTGAGGCGGTATAAGTGAAGATGACTTGGACCTGTCACTCAACCACCTGTCACAGCAAGCAGAGGGTAGAAGGAGGGGGAGGAAGAGGGAGAGGGAGAGGGAGGAGGTGGGAGAGAGGGAGAGAGGGATATGAACATAAGTCTCTCATTCACAGGCTGTGCCTCCATAACTCATCAATCACACATGTATGCACACAGACACACACGCACACACACGCACACACACACATACACACACACACGCGTGCGCATGCATGTGTACATGGATATGCCTTCTCGTTTCTCAGTGAGGAGGGGTTGGTGGGAGCGGGCTGTTGTTAATGTGTGATAGCTAATGTGTGCTGGAAGCCCAGAGTCCTCACAGAGGAAATGGGTTGGGTGCGTGGCAGCCACAGCCCAAACGGACACGCTCCACTGGAGTCCGCGCTTGACCTCGCCGCGCTGTCGTATGCTAATGCAGAGACGCGCGCCGCCGTCGTCCCCGCGCTGCCACCCCGGTGACAGTCTCTCGACAACCGACAGTCTGGCTGGAGCTGCGGACCAGACTCAGCCGTAGTGACAGCCAATGAAACTGGCCCGTTTCTGCGTCAGCTGTCTTCCTTTCCTCAACTGGCTACTGAGAGCAGCCTGTTCACCATCGCTGATCTTTACTTCTTCCCTTCATTTACTAACAGCTTCTCTCTTCAAGCCACAACAGGCTCTCTGCCAGTGCCAGGGCCAAGATAGCAGCAGGCTTGATGGTGAAGGGCTGCTGTAGACTTCAGCAGAGATTATCTTGATGGTATATCAAGTGCTCTTTATGGACCCTGAGCAATCAAAAGCTTCTTTATTAGTAGTAGTTGTATTATACATAACAAGCCAAGAAAACAGTCACTGATATTAATCCTGTTTTATTCAGTTGAGATTTTTTCCTGAAACAACAAAGCATTTGATATTGGTCATTTGGAGACTGCAATTAAAGTGGCCTTTCCCATGTTACTCAATCAACAGTGATTTATTTGGCAGCCAATTTGAATTTGACCTTAAAGTGAATACCCATGCGTAATAGGCACACTTTCTCAGATTTCCTACTTTTGTGATTATAACTGACATACTTCTCATCAAAAGGGCATTTTATGATTGCGCTGTTTATGATTGTGGAAGTAAGTAAGTATACTTCTTTATCTTAGAGCTTAATGAAAACTGTAAATGCAAGAAAAATAAGTGATTGCACGGGGTATGGTTTGCTGTGTGTGTGCAGTATTACCCAAAAAAAGCCGTGCAAGTTACAGAGTATTAATGATAATTGTATTTTTACCGTTTCATCTTTTGAAAAGGTAAATCAAGCAGAAAGCAAACCACTGGGTGGTTTTCCCATTGGCACTTTAAACCAACTCAAAAAAAGAATCATTTAAAAATACAGACAGCATACAGTGCATACAGAATATTGTTTTTAAATATTTATTTTTTCATGTTGCTCTACTGTATGTCAATTTTTTTTTACATCATGCCTGAGTACCAAATAGTACATTATTTAAACGTCAACCTCGTGATATTCCAATATTAGTACTACTGTAATATTGGCTGGCTCCACAAGGCTTTGTGTCAAAAATCAGCTAAAACTCTAGAACTACTCAAAGAATAATTTAGCAGTGAGTCATGATTATTTCTGTAGCTATTGCAATTCTGCATTCTAATCATGTAGAATTAAGAACACTGAAGTACCTTTATAAGTGTAAAGTTCACATTCCTGGAACGGTTGCTGCTTCTTCTTTTTTTCTTAACTGATTTTTATTCTAGTTTGTTTTTTCTCCCTGTTATATTGGAAGTCCTCTCTTCACTGCAACAATCTCCATTATTTCTGAAGAGCACAAAGGTGCTCTCTCTCTCTTCTGAAATGAGTTGAGTTGTGCAGTCATTGCTTCAGAGTAGTGCACTTCATGCACGTTTGTCAAAGCCAGGCTGCAGGTGCCCAATGAAACACAGGAGTCACTCATGGATGAGGAAAACCCCACTGACTGAAAGCCCTCCCTCCTTTAGAAATGATAAAGTCTGGTCAGGATTCAATGCCAGACTGTGGGGCAGGCATTAGCATTGTGAGGATTCAACAGAGGGCTCTGTGGCATATAACACACTAAAATTCCATGTTTTAACAGACATAGCTGCCCTAATACCCACTAGAGATTCATATTTTGAGTGCAGCAACTTAGAAACTGCTGTGAGTTTTTTAAAGCTACATTCTGCTCTTGCTTAGTGTTTTACTCTAAACCAGCTGGCACATGTTTTGTGGTGAGAGTATGGGCTTTAATGTGAATTCCTGTAGAGTGCAGTATTTCATAGTGCTAGGGTGATTGGGGCTTCCTTTTTCCATAGCCCACAGGGGGAGCTAGGATACAGGACGCATCCAGTGTTTCCTCCCCGAGTTACCAAGGTGACCGACGGGGCAGATTCAGAAATCAATAATTTCCCAAACTGCTCAGGGTGATCATACATATTTCAAGGGGCTACGACCTGCCTGGAGTAAACAGAAACATGAGCAGGACTGCTGGCTCATCGAACCCGTGTTCTGAATGCTGAGTGCTGCACCACCCAGACATGGTTCTAGCATCATTCAGCTGGGGGCTTTCATTTAAGGCAAACCGGCCACTGTTTTCTTTTCTTGATTTATTTTATGTACTGGCCCTGTACATTGTACATTCAATTACATATTTACTGTCCAATTGTGCAATGCACTGGTGTGTGTTGTTGCATGTAATAGCCTTTCTGTCATTGGTGACAAGCTAATTTCCCTACTGGGATAGTCTACAATATGTGTTTCTTATGTCATTGTTGCCTCTAAATTTAAAAAGGAACATGTTTGCAGATGCTTCATAGCCACCACCTAGGAGGAGTCCAGGGGAGGATCACAAGGTTAGGTTAAAGGTTGCCTGCAGTGTGGTGCAGTGATTACATAGCCAAGTGCTCAGCTTGCATGACATTACTTTTAACATATGGCTTTGGGCGCTGAAGTTGTGTTTTGAGTAATATTACACCAACTATAATGTGAAATTGATTCATTTTACCACATGCCTTCTTCAGGCAGTCATGCCAACACACATTGTTTATATTAAAAAATATGACTATATAACAGTGTATATGAATAATGAAAAGTGGCCATTTTGTTTCAGATTGCCATTGCTGGCTTTACTTTCTATGTATGCTGTTTCATTGGCCTTGTGACCATCAGGTTTTTGTCCTCGTGCACTAAAGCCATTATAGTACCCATTGCTTCGGTGACATTTGGATAAATAAAGTTTGCTCCTGGCATAGGGGTGAGGCAGTGTGACAGACTTGCACCCCATTGGCCCTGCCTTCCACCATGGGAATCGGGCCATGCATTTGAGTCAGCTGACACATTCAGTTGTCCTCATTTGGTGGCATGCTTACCAATGCCTTTTGTCCCAGGGCCTTCTCTCTGTGCGTGCTTGTTCAATTTTGCTGGCTGCCATCACTTTTTTTCAGGAACAGAATGAAGTATATTAACAGGCTATGTGTAGTATTGATTTAGAGGCAGACAGAGAGCATAAATATTGTGCGGTGTGTGGGCTTCTCAAGTCTCATTGTAATCCATATCTTTATTGATCTTCCGCTCTGTACCCAGTAATGCATTTTAAACACACTTCCCCCTTCCTGTTGTATTGTAATGGTATTGGCAGGGGGCCATGGAGGCACAAAGCAGGGCTGCAAGTGGGAATTCGGCTGAAGGACATGGTTGGGGGGGTTCAGTGGTGGAAAACAGGACTAATTATAAGGAGAAACTCCTTCAGGAGCTACAGGTACTATAGATGAATTTTAAGAAAGAAAGTGTGTTGTGTACAACCTCTCCCCCATAAAAAGGGAAGAAGCCAAACGAGGTGTTTTGACTTCATGTTAATGTTCCTTTATCTTCAAAATAAACTTGAATTTAGAAAAATTCACATCCCAAAAAAAACAAAGGCATTGTTTGTAGAGTATTATCGTAAATCGTTTGTGAAGTGAAACTTAGGAGCTGCCTCAGATCTGGCAGCCTCGCTCGTTCATGACCTCCAAAATTCAGTGTCCTCTGAGGGAGGGGAAAAAAACACTGGAATTAACACTTATTACTGGAGAAGTGTGACTGTCCATCACACCTATAAAGGAGAGCTGTAGGGCAGTGATATTCTGGCACAATGGGTGATGTGTAAAGAACGTCTCCCTCAGATGATAAACGAACCTGCCGACCGATCTCTGTCAGCGCCCTCCGCAGGGTGATTTATCCCCATGCCCGTGAAATGGTCTTGGACAAAACGCATTTTAACAATCTGCTTGACTCAGCCTTTGTCTGCGCACCTTTGATATACACGCACAACTTACCAGGGGCGTCACCGGAACAGTCCTGAGCCAAGCGATGAATCTCCTTCCAGGCAGTGAAAATAAATGGATTGCAGAAATGATTACCTGCCATGGCTCACAGAGTTATACTACACATTGCAGCAGAGTTAAATTCAATTTGACCACTATCATTAGCCCACCAGTCAAGTTCTTTTCGCATAGTGGTCTTGAAATTTTATAAAATTGCAATATGTTCCTTACAGACAAGTTAGAACAAGACATGCTACCTGTTGGTTTAGACCATGTGGACTACTAGCTTTTCAGACATGCACGCACACAAACACACACACCACACACACACACACACATGCATGCATGCACACACACACACACACACGCCAGCACCGAGCAGAGTGAGTTTCACACTCACACACACACACGCATGCACACACACACACACACACACACACACACACACACACACACACACACACACCAGCATGTGTAAAACAGACCAGGTGCACTAAATCACCAGTTATCCAGAAAGTAGAGTACTCAATTTAATATTATCTCCTCCTGTATGACTCCCTACTGTTCAAATTGCTGTTTCTTAGATTAACTTCTGAAAGTGCAAGAAACTGCATCTTTTTCAGTAATGAAAATAGAAACATAAGTCTTGTACACCATGATATTCATGGACAAAGTCTAATCCACAGTGACCACTGTAGGATGGAAGGGGAATGACTCCCAAGAAATAGAAAGGATACTGTCTGTATCGGTATCTGTTCAAGTAACAAAAATATTGGTATCAGATGGAGTTTCCAGCACTTTCAGAAGTTAACTTAAACAACAATTTTTACAACAAAGCAGTTGCATTGCAATGGACTCTAATTCACAGCCTCATGGAATCATGATGTATTGTTATGGTAATGTGGCACGTTGAGGAATTTTGAATGCCCCACCCCACTCCCTCATTGCCGGGATTGAATTTCAAAGAGAACCTGTAGTTGGTGTTTTGATGATACCAAACAAAAGAAACGACTGGTCCGGCAAGCAGAATGAAGACTGTGTAGTCCCCTGGCAGACAGATTGTCTCACCCTCTACAGCTGTTTCAACAGGTGTGCACAATAACAACTGGTTACTTTGTTTTACATGGTTTACCATGATTTCCCCTCTGACTAGATATGCCCAAGTATGAAGAACTAACATGGGCTCATAGCCCGTTAAAGACTCACTTCATGCATGCCCTCGAAAAATACTTTGATTCAAACAACAATATCCAGCAACATACAGCAGCAATTCATCACCAAACAGGAAGTAAACTCAGTTAAATCAAAAGCACATATTGTTTGCTCCCCATTGAAAATCAATGTGCAGGGTGTTGTCTAAGGGGCCTGCATTACTTGGAAAAATCTACATTTGTTAGAGTATGACTGTACTTGTTTTTAATGGTTTCATGGAAAAGCGTTTTTGTGCAGCTAGTCCTACATTAGCTGGAGACTATTATTTGAATTTTCCATCATGTCCATTTTTGGTGAAAACCTTTCAAATTTGCTCTAGCTGAATAAGTGTTTTACATGATGTACATTTACAGGTCTACTGTCCATTATTGAATTCAACAAAATATTCTAGGGGATATGATGGTTATTCTGTGAATGGTATCTTCACATAAAATGGTGCACAGTAAGACATAATGAACATATGCAGTTAAATGCAAAAGTATTGGGACAGTTTGTGTTGTTTTAGGTCTGTACTCCAGCATGTTTGTTTTGAAATAAAACAAGGAATGAGATTAAACTGCAGACTGTCAGTTTTAATTTGAGGGTATAGACCTCCATGTCAGACCGTCAGTGTAGGAATTACAGCCCTTCTTCTCTCTTGTAGATGAGTCACTAGTATCAATGGCCACACCCTAAATTTGAATTTAATAGGGCACCTCGCCCGCCCTATATATACAAAGTGTGTGTGTGTGTGTGCAAGCTAAATTTCACACAAAACCAAGATGGCAACAACAAAGTTTTTACAACATTCTTTTGCCTGTGTATTGGGTGTCCTATAATTGGCTAATTTCAAGATGAGATGTTGCCATTGGCAGATGTAATTAAATGACCAATGGGGAGAATTATCAATAGTGGTACTTGAGCATTTGTGATGATGTAATCGGCTGGAAAAAGAAGGATAAAAAATGTGAAATGACTCAAGTTTGGGACTTTCTGTGGAAACGTCAAGTTGTTTGTGAATTCTGTCTGTTTATATGAGGTGAGAAGGTACAGACCTTAATGTTCTTAAAGTCTGAGAGTCTGTGGCCATTGTGGTTATGTAGGAATCTATGAAAGTGCCAAACTCCCAATGCCATAATAGGTATTAGACATGCCCTGTTAAGGTGTAACTAAGGCCATTCCGATTGTGAGTAAATAATGGACAAATGCCTCATTATAAAGTATTACCTACAGTTTATCATATCTGCAGTCCTCTGCCTGTTGTGACTGTTTTTTGTTGGTGTTACTTACCATGTCAGTTATCATCTAGATTGTAAAAATATACTTTCACCCCCATCCCCCAAAGTAGTTGAACATTGATAAATCACCCTCCTTTTCTGTCGTTGGATGTACCCTTCTATTAAAAGGGGATACAAATGGACACATTATAATAGTTATTTCGGTTCACTGTATAATCTCCTGCACAGAGACCTTCCTTTTCATCTTTCATTAGCTTGTTACTGATGTGTAACACTGAAAGGAACTGATGATGGTGGTGCTGAGTGATGAGCTTTTCTCATGTGATTGGCAGGGCATGATGTACCTGGAGGAGAGGAGGCTGGTGCACAGGGACCTGGCTGCTCGCAACGTGCTGGTCAAGTCCCCCAATCACATTAAGATCACCGACTTCGGACTGGCCCGCCTGCTGGATGCCAATGAAAAGGAGTACAATGCTGATGGGGGCAAGGTCAGAGTGTTGAGGCTTGTCGGGTGGTGCGTGTGCATGTGTGTCTGTGGGATTATGGGATGTTGGGGGAAGTGTCGAGGGTGTGGTGGCATGGAGAGGTGGGTTTTTTCTGGTGTGGGGGGCCAAAATGTACTTGTTTGTCAAATTTTTGACCTGACCTGAGCTAGGGCAGGGTGATATACGACAACAGTAATTGTCAAATGTAATAACGGTCATCCCCACCGTGTGGTTTATTGCCTTGCTTTTAGTTTTTTTCTCTGTATCCCTTTGATGCTGAATTGTGTAATTTGTGTCAGAAAAGCATTCCGTTTAATCTCGAATAACTCTTATTTCTGAATATAGGATCTTTTTTTGTTATGCAGAGGAGATTTAGGACTCCGTTGAAATGACCGACATTAAAACCACGGTTGCATTTGAAAAATATTCATACCTTTTGCTAAGTTCTGCTAACTGTTTCATCACCACCATTAGTAACGCACATGGACCAGCACGAAGGCGTTGCACTGTAGCTGTAATACTTCAGAAACATACCATGGAATAAACTTTATCAATAAAATTTCCACTTCAAACCATACTTCATTCGAGTAATGAAAAGTATGGTTTGGGTGGCGAAAGTGCACTTTCTGGAAATGACAATGTTTATTCCCATGATATTGAGGATGACATACAATTGAGAATGAAGTGAAACAAATTGACGTGAATTGTGTTATTCTAATAGGTTGTGTTTATTGTCCCTTAAATAAAACTCAAACATTACTATTTATATACTCTACAAAAAAATTACTATTATAACTATTGGAATACAACCATTGATTTGCAGTTAATACAGAACCTACAGTTATTAACAAATTAGGTTTGTTGCATTGGGATTCATGTCCCTTTTGTAGGCTGTTTGACCATTTCAGTTCTCTGAGCATATTTCCACCAGGTACTCTGCTGATATTTCTATACATTATAAAGCAACGACAGGTCAAATTTACCTGCTCTATGATGTGGTTACTCCATGCAGCCTATTCTTGTAGTGTAAGGTGTATCTAAACTGACTCGTTTGATTTTGGAGGTATACTCAAGTGAACACATTTTCAGTAAAAGAAAATTATTTTTGGTTTTCATATAATGGGGCCTACTACAACTAAATCATTTCATGTCCGGGCCTAAGTTTGACATTTTCCGACAGTGACAGGCCTTGTGAAGAAAATGAGGGGGTAGTGTGTGTGTGTGTGTGTACGATAGTTTATTTCCTCCTTAAAAAAGGTTGCTATAAAGTAGCGCACTGTTGTCACTGGAACGTTTCACATTCTCTGAATGCTGGTTTCTCTGAAGCTAGCTGTTTAATCCATACATTCTGTTTGAAAATGTATGAGGGCTGAAATTCACAGTGCTGGTGTGTTCATGGTGGGGCCAGAATACATCGCTATCAATCTTTTCTCTTACTTGTCTCTCCAATTTCCAAATGTATTTAATATTTTCCTTTTTTTATTTTCTTCCCTCATTCTCCCACTCAGTCATTGCAATTACTCTCAGTATAATTTCACACTCTCTCTACGATTGCTGAATGACACTGGCTCTCAAACTCGGCCCAGGGGTACGTGTTTGTGCTTGTTTTCATTCCAACCACAATTGCAATCCCAAAATTTTAATAAGCTGTTAATCATTCTTACTTATCTGCTTTTCATGTTTAGAGGGATAATTTGCCCTCTTAAGTCACATTATGCTAGAAATAGCTATGCATGCCATGAAGAATAAAAATCCCATGTTCACATTGTGTTTATTGTGCTACTGTATTTTGCAAGCAATTACATAAAGAGGAAACATTTTTTTAACTGATCAAATTAAAGTTTGAGGTGAACCAATGGGCACCTAGTTAGGTGGCTGAACACAAGTGTTTTAGTTCTTTCAGAATTTTTTTCCTTGAACTTATGAACACAATAGAGGTTTGGCTTGTTATCATTTAATTTGTCTTTGAATTCTTCATTATCTATTAAGTGGTTCATTTTAGTGGTCATGTGTCCACACTTTTACCAATTAGGTCCCCATTGATCACTTTTTAATGTAATTGTTTGCAGTATACTGCAGCACAAAGTGAATAAGGAACATTTAGCCTTTAGGACATGCATAGCTATTTCTGACATAATGTGGCTTAAGAGGGTAAATAATCCATTCGAAACATGAAATTTAACTAATTAAGAAAAATTATCAGCTTGTTATAATTCTGGGATCTCGATTGTTGATAGAACAAAAACCAGCATACACATTGATACCCCAGGACTGAATCTGAGAATCACTGCTGTATGAGATGACCTTAACTCCTCTCTCTTTCCCTCCATCTCTCCAGATGCCCATTAAATGGATGGCCTTAGAGTGTATCCACTACAGGAAGTTCACACATCAGAGTGATGTTTGGAGTTATGGTGAGAGACTGACAGAACATTTAGCAAGTAGAACACACCTTTCATTCAGAACTCTGTGTTTTCAAAGCACACTGGACTCATAGAACATTGGGCTCGTAGAACATTCCTGTCATTTAGAACTCTGGGCTCATAAAACACGCTGTGAGGGAGACCAAACGCGACTGAGCAGGATACTAAGCTATCCACCTGGGCGGAATAACCACTAAGTCTCGTTGGAGACAAAAGGATAGGGGCAAAATAAATGAAAAGAAAAACAATACTCCTATGGGAGACTATCTCAAAGAAAAACCTTTAATGACCCGAGTACAGGGTGAAGAAACTAAGGCTTAAGGAGTATTGAGTATACTAAAACAAAACAGTCTGAATAGATCGGTGAACGTGAGAACTTTAAGAGAGCAGCCTTTTGAGTACTGTCAAAAGAACCACAAGAGAGTTGTATAAATGAGTAAAGATATTAGTGCTAACTTAGTAGCCCCCTATCTAATAACCTCAAAATTCAGTTCCGCAGTAACTCTTCGTGTAAATCAAAGGACGCAGAAGAGGGACTGATCTAGTACGGAACAAAACAACTAAACCTCTTACCAAAACAGACCAAGTTACCGACTTTCGTGTAACGCAAGCTGACACAGAAGCAAAGATTATCAAGTTTGCTAGGGGTTTAAATAGAAAGCCAACAGGTACAAATTGTAAAATGAGATTTGCACATGTATAATTCAATCAAGGAAATGAAGGACTGAAGAAAAGGCGCATGAAAAAAACCACTAGCCGTAATAACTGAAGAAAAGGCGCATGGGAAAACCAATGGCCGCAATAAATGAAAGAATGATGCAGGGTGGAAAAGAAATGGTGTTATCACCCAATAACCATGACACACGCTTGGCTCATAGAACATTGGGCTCATAGAACATTCCAGGCTCATAAAGCACTGGGCCTATACTTCTCATAGTGCAATGGGAATTCAAAAGCACTCAGCTAATTTAATACTGGTATTGTAAAACACTGGTCAGTAGGTGTTAGCAGTAAGAGTATAATTCCATAATGTTTCATGTAGAGGGGTATTCCAATTATTTTCTATTCAGCAGGGGTTACATTGATTTTGATATAATCGTGTCTCATATAAAATAAAGGTGAGGAAAGTCATTCAGCTGAATGGCACTTAATCTGTTGATGATGAAGTGTGCTGATGGAGCGGTGGTTCTAGGGGTCACCGTGTGGGAGCTGATGACCTTTGGAGGGAAGCCGTATGACGGAATACCCACCTGTGAGATCCCTGAGCTCCTGGAGAAGGGAGAGCGTCTGCCTCAACCCCCCATCTGCACCATTGACGTCTACATGGTCATGGTCAAATGTACGCTCATACGCACATTCGTGTGCACACACACACAGAACACACACACACATACCCAGAACACACACACATTTACACACCCACACACAGCACACACACACGGAACACGCACACCTACACACACACATGTGAATGTGAGTGGCCTCTCTTTGGGAAGCTGCTTTATTTGTGCGAGCCACTCTTGCTATGTGAGGGACAGCCCTGTTTTTATGAGTGACCTCTCTGTCTCTGCCCTGCAGGTTGGATGATTGATGCAGACAGCAGGCCCAGGTTCAAAGAACTGGGCGCAGAGTTCTGCAGGATGGCTCGTGATCCTCAGCGTTACCTGGTGATCCAGGTGAGCACCCAAACACACCAGCCCCACCCATTCGCCATGACATCACTCTGATCCAGAGCAGGTTTCACTGTGCTGGGTCCTCTGACTCAGGGTTGTGGGCTCAAATTATTGCCATAGATGTATGCTAAAGCACGGTGCTGTGAATTATTAAAGCATACTAACTAAAATAATAACCATCAAATTACGTTCTAGGTTTAACCCCTTAGCGCACAAGCCAAATCTGGCCAATCCTTGCCCATTTAGGGGGTACCCTATTTAACCTCTTAGCGCAAAGCCCGTAGTGGTCGGCACGCAGGCGTGCCGAGATTACTAAACTCAAACATTTGGTTCTACTGCAACCAAAGTGTGAGTTTAAAACAGAAACACGTTGTTTTAGTTTCATTAGTAGACGATACACGACAACTATGCCGAAAACTGAGTTTCGCAGCCCCACCATTTTCGCTCTGGTTCTTCATTTAACACGCACCCCCTCCCTGCAGTCTCATCTACAAAACATCCCCCACCCTTGACATAATGAACAATGTTGTCTATCTTGGCATTCATAAAAATATTCTTTCACCACTAAAAAATCATATTCCGTCATAGCAACAAGATAAACCTGACAATAGCCCTAAGATAAGCCTACACAGCAGTGAAAACGCTGCTCACTGAATAACGAAATCAACGAGAAAAAGTTTTTTAAAAACGATGCCATGTTATTCTAGAGTCAATATCTGGGACTAAATATTGAATAAATATACAACCTTACTGTTGGTTTTACGTGTAGAGATGTCCCTTTTGATACTGCGTGGTCATATATTGTCTTGGACAATCCGTTTGGGAAATATAGGCCTACGCGCATTTGTGACCCCTGGGTATCTTCTAAAATAGCTGTGTGTCATACCACACCTGTTGTTTACGGCGTCGTCGCCCTTTTTAGTACAGCCCGGCTTGATTGACAATTCATTTATTCAGTAGGTGAGAGTATAAGCTTTCTAACGATGTATAACATGTTTAATTCTGCTGGAATAGTGTTTTATAGGTCAGCGTGACAGAAAATATTCTTAGCATCGCATTCACTCTATGTTAGCAGAAAAATACGCTGCACCTAACGAAACGTGTTCAAGGATATTTCGTAATTTCTTGGAAAATACTATTATTATTGAGGACTTCTGGACATAGCTAAGCCATATGTTTGCTGATAGACCTAGCTGACATTGTTTTCTGGAGCAAAACAGAAGCGAATAGAACAGTATCATTGATACTGTCTCTGTCTCCATCCACTGAACATAGATGAGATTTCATCATTGCTATGTAAGTATTACTGCTCAAAATATTTTGGTTATAGACGCTTTCATCGGACGCACGTGCGTTACCAAGGTTATGCGCTTGGCCCTAAGTTAACTTCCGGTCTGTGTTTGTTTATTATTAGGTTTGTGTTTACTGGCTAATATGGCACCGATTACAAATGGAGTGAAAGTTAAACTGATGAGCAGACTGACGTTGGGCTCAGGTTGTTGTGCTGCGGGGTGCAACCTGGAACAAATGCCATTTAGAAAATTTGTAAAAATACATAATTTAACTTTGTAACCCCACTAGGGAATTGTGAAATGAATTGCTTGAATCCCTGCGATTATTATAACTGGTGCTTCCCCATTGTTACTTCGTATTTTTGAGAAATAACTGGACATCGTTACCTATTAAAATGTAAGTCCTGTAAAAATACACATAATAAACTGTATAAATAAATAAACCAACTTCATACATACACATTTAGTAATACTAATACAGCCTTATTTACCATATCAACTTTAAGACAAGCAACACGCTCGTAATTATCTCATCGTGACCCATTAAAGCCAATGGTGCAGACGTTGCTTCATACTTTCAAACTGCTTTCCCAACGGCTGTTTTGCGTCCTGCGACTTCAGTTACAACAGTGAATATGTACGGATTCCTAGACGTGCTGACAGCGACCACCCTTTCTCATATTAACCTCAAATACGCAAGACAGGACACTTACACAGTATGCTAGCAAATTTATGTTAAGTTCCATTCATTATAGGGTTGTAAATACACGTCCCCTTAGCAACCAAAAGCTAGCGCTGGACCACCTCTGACTTATTTGCCGGCACAGAAAAAGAGTTGTGAAAGTGTTGAAAAAATAACCACGGGAGGATAACAAGGACGTTTTTTCCTACTTAACTAGGTACAGGTTGTTACCGATATTTCACCTATTTCATATATAGTTGTAAATCAGTTTACGTTTTCCTGTCTGTCGAACGAAGGTGGTCGAATAGGTGCTCTCACTGTGGCACTGACTTTGTTTCAGGTAACAAACTCATGATAAGCGATAGCTAATAGCTAGCTGACCAGTGACAAGCCTTCAATAGTTATGAACCATTAGCTAACTAAATTGATTCTAGCTAGCTAGCTAGCTAAACGTAGCTAACATTGTATAAATTGTACAAAGAAACGTTAGATTGAAAGCTTTAAATAGGGTACCCCCTAAATGGGCAAGGATTGGCACGATTTGGCTTGTGCGCTAATAACTCCAGATGCTTTATAAATCCAGATGTAAACACCACAGAGACTTGAAAAATGGCTTAAATGAAGCAAGACATTTGTACCATTTACAATACTAGCTTACATTACTTTATATTCATAATTTTGGAAGATAAAGTGCCACAAATGCAATTGTCTAGGCAAAAAATCTAAAATGAATTTGCTCTTTTTTAGTTCGCAATGAAATACTGAGAGATTGCATATAGCAAGTTAAACTATACATGTCTTGGATCAAAAACTTCTTGGTCACAAGTTCATAAAAACTAAATATGTAGAACTACTAAAGATCTATGAAACAAAAACTAAGCAGTGTACCTAGCATCTCCAAATCTACCCAAAATGTCTAAATTATGCATTGCTTTAAATCACAACATATTCACGTATTTCACTACAAATCAACTGTTTTTACACAAGAAACTCACTGTTGCATTATTTTCAAGTGGGAATTACAAGCTTTCAGTCAGTACAATGGTCTAAAATATCTAGGGGTCCAGAAACATATCCAAAATCTCCCCAAAAAGGAATATAATGCTTTTTGTCCATTATAAAGCATATACATGAGCCCCTTATGAAGGTTTAAGATGAAACATTGCTATCAGATTTAAAAAATAATGCAAAAATATTGTCACACAATGTGGTACAGTACCTAATTGTGTAATAATTAACTCTTGTGTGTATTTCTATACTCTGTACTCTTCTATGTTTTCTTGTATGGGGATGAGACCACATGAAAACAATTTTCAACCGTCCACCACGTTTTGGCAATGTTCCAACTCTCACATCATCACTGTAGCATGCTTCACAAAAACAACTAGACTACCAACGAATGCTTACATTACAGTGTGAAATATCCTCATTCTAAAATACCACTAACCTATTTAAAGACACTCAAAAATAATGTATATAACCGAAATATTTTGAGCACTAATACTTACATAACAATGTTAAAATCGTATCTGTTTTCAGTAGATAGAGACAGAGACAGTAAATCAATGATAAGCTGTAGTTATATCCGCTTCTGTCTTACACCAGAAAACGATGTCAGTTTGGTCTATCAGCCAACATATGGCTTATGCCCAGAAGTCCTCAATAATAATAGTATTTTCCAAGAAATTACGAAAATCGTTGACAACATTTCGTTAGATGCAGCGTCTTACAGAGTGAATGCGTAAGTGAATGCGATCATAATAACACTTTCGAATACGCTGACCTATAAAACAGTATTCCAAAAGCAAAATTAGACATGTTATACATCCTTAGAAAGCTTATACTCTCACCTACTGAATGAATTAATTGTCAATCAGGCCAGACTGTACTAAAAAGGGCAACAACGTGGTAAACACGTGCGGTATTACGCACAGCTATTTTGGAAGGTACCCAGGCATCCCAAATATATTACAAGACAATATATGACCACCCAGTCTCAAATGGACATTTCTATGCGTAAAACCAATGGTAAGGTTGTATATTTATTCAATATTTAGTCCCAGATATTGACTGTAGAATGACATGGTATCTTTTTAAAAAAACGTTTTCTCGTTTATTTATTTATTCAGTGAGCAGCGTTTTCACTGCTGTATTGGCATATCTTAGGGCTATTGTCGGGTTTATATTGTTGCTATGACGGAATACGATTTTTGAGTGGTACAAGTACATTTTTATGAACGCCAAGAAAGACAATATTGCCCATTATGGCATGTGTGGGGGGTTTAGTTGCAGATGAGACTGCAGGGCGGGGGTGTGTATTAAATGAACGACCAGAGCGACTATGGTGGCACTGCGAAACTGTGTATTCGGCATAGTTGTCGTGTATCGTCTACTAATGAAACTAAAACAGCGCGTTTCTGTTTTAAACTCATACTTTGGTTGCAGTAGCACTGAATGTCTGAGTTTAGTAATCACCACAGTGCTTTGCGCTAAGAGGTTAAATTTGGCTAACGTTAGCTAGCTAGCTAAATGAATATAACCAGAAATAATCTAAAGGCACTGTAATTTAAGTGAACCTAACGTTTGTCAAATATTTGCATTGTCTGAACAGCAGGACGGTGTGTCCTGTCAGATTTCTTTACGGGGCGTGGAAATGGGAGTGGTTACTGTATTCGTGACGCAGCAAAATGACAACTTTCTCAACCGGTTGAAAATAGGACGATGAATTTAAAACGCATATTTCTCCAAAAATACAGAACGGACATATTTAATACTTTGCTCATTGTGTTTCTCCAATGCCTCTTGTGCAAATAGCACATAAAACCGAGAAAGTGTGAAAATCACCATGGTATTCCTTTAAAAAAATTGATTATAGGCCCTTATCCAGGGTGACATGCAAAGCTTAGGCATGTTTGCTTATAATGCTGGATGTTCTCTGTTTGTAAAGGTTTACAACATAAATGCTCACCTGGGAATCTACAACCTTTCATTTCAATACAATTACATTTTATTTGTATAGCCCTTTTTTCAGCTAGGTAAGGCAACCCTCCCTGTCCATACACAACACAGTGTCCTTTAGGAATTCTTGGAGATGTGCATCTCAGTGTGTGTTTGTATTTTTAGATAATGAGTATAAGAATGAATGAATGAATCATTGCATTTATATAGCACATATCCGAACGAACAAAGTGCTTTACAGTGATGAGTGGGAACTCACCTCACCTGCCACCAATGAATAAGAGTGTCTCTCTTTCTGTCTGTCTGTCTGTATGTATGTATGTATGTCTGTTGCAGGGTGATGACTCCATGAAGCTGCCCAGTCCCAGCGATAGTAAGTTCTTCCAAAGTCTGCTGGAGGAAGAGGAGTTGGAGGAGCTGCTGGATGCTGAAGAGTACCTTGTCCCACAAGCCTTCAACAATGGTCCCCCACCATCCTACACACTCCAGCCCCAGTCATCCACCAACAAGGTAGGCCTCTCACCCATGCACGCACACACCAACACGCACACATGCGCATGCACACACACACACTTGGATAACAGCATCTATAAATGAATAAATGAATGTCAGTGATGGACGGAGTGTAGCACAGTGGGTAAGGAACTGGGCTTGAAAGGTCGCAGGTTCGATTCCCGGGTAGGACACTGCCGTTGTACCCTTGAGCAAGGTACTTAACCGAAATTGCTTCAGTATATATCCAGCTGTATAAATGGATACAATGTAAAATGCTATGTAAAAGTTGTGTAAGTCGCTCTGGATAAGAGTGTCTGCTAAATGCCTGTAATGTAAATGTAATGTAATGATGTTGGTTTGCCTTCATAGACTTTTACAAGTTTCTGATCCATGTTCGTTGAAGCAGCACTAATCCATGTTCCTCTGGTTCAACATGGTAGATGCACACATCTATTGGTTACAAGGTTCTAAAAAAAATAGTGCTTTTATGTATGTCATGACACAATTACAAAGGGTGTGGACACCAAAACTACCACTGTGCCCTGCTGCACATAGGCAGTGGTGTAATTGTTCAATATTCCCGCTGTGTCCCCAGTTTACGGATCGACACAGTGGTTGTGGCGCAGAGAAGGCTCCATCTCCCTGCTCTCACGTACCCATGGCATCAGGTCCTCCCTGTGCCTCCCAGGAAGCCACAACCACTCAGAGCGCCACCCTGGAGGACAAGGGCTGCAATGGCACCCTGCTCAAGCAGGCCTCTCCCCAGCCCGAGGGGGGAAATGCTAGCCAGCGCTACATCACTGACCCCACCGAGCGTGGGACCCGCGGGAACACCAGCCAGGACGGCTACATGAGCCCCAGCAAGGACAAGACCTCCTCAGGTACACCTGAGACTCCCTCTGCTCCTGCCTGGCTAAAAATATTGACAGAAAATTTTTTGTTTATTATTATTATTATTATTATTATTATTATTATTATTAATAATAATAATAATAATAATAATGTGTATCATCATCATATTCTATTTTTTCTTAATTTCAATTAAAATATTTTCACTTATGCATTTCCCTGAATAAGGTTAGAGTCTAAAATTTATAAAAGGTTGTACTAACTGAATAGGTATAACATTGCACATACAGTATATGAATATGACTGGAATTAACACATGGCAGTATGCCCTGAATATGCTATGTTCTACCATGAGTTCCTTTTTCCTGTGGATTTTGTGTTTTGCTGTGTGATGCCCTTTTGAATGCCTATTGAATATACAGAAATGGTGACAGTCTCTCTCCTGTCTCCAGCAGACTATCTTAGCCCTGTGGAGGAGAACCCTTTTGTTTCGCACAACAAGAGTGGGGAGACACACATGCACCACAGTGCCCCCAGCAGGCAGTCCAAGGTAGAGGACGAGTACATAAACCAGCCCCTGTACCTGAACACCTTTCACAGCGTGGGTGAGAAGGGCCAGGGACACCAGAAGAAGAATGGGGTCCCTGTCTCTATTCCCTCTGCCATTTCTGTCACTAGTGTCACTCACACCCCCCATGTTGCACATCCTGGCCACGCCCCTAACCCCACTCATATAGGTCATGCTCCTCACCTCACTCACATAAACTATGCCACACACCTTGCTAAAGCAGGCCACACCCCTTTCCCTGTCCCTACTCAGGCAGTTTACATCTCCCACCCTGCCCTGGGCAGCCAGGCTCCTCACCCTGCCCTGCCAGGCCATACCCCTTACCCTACCCAGCAAAGCCACACCGCTCACCCTGCTCAAACAGGCCATGCCCCTCATGTCACTCAAGCTGGGCATGCCCCCCAGCCTACTCAAGCAGGCCACACCCCTCAGCCTACCCAAGCAGTCCATGCCCCTCAAGCTGTCCAGGCAAGCCACGCCCCCCATCCTACCAAGATAAGCCAAGTCCCTCACCTTAACCAATCAAGCCACACCTCCAACCCTGCCCAAACAGACCACCCCATCCAAAAAATCCACCCAACCTACCCAGTGTACACTCTCCACCCCACCCTCCCTGGGTATGCCCTCCATCCAGCCCACCCCGCCCACGCAGGTTCCACCCTGTCGGGTAAGAAGCCCGAGCAGACCTTCGACAATCCAGAGTACTGGCAGCACAGCCTTCCCCCGGGCGCTGGCCGGCCGGGCCCGGAGCAGCAGCAGGAGTGTGGAGGTAAGGTGCTGTGCAAACAGAATGGGCGCGTCTGTCCCACGGTGCCCGAGAGCCCAGAGTACCTGTCCCAGTTCTCCCTCAAGCCCGGCCCGGCGCTGCCGCCCCCACCCTACCGCCAGCGGAACACTGTGGTGTAGCGGCGGGGCGGCGCTGTTCAACCGCGGCAGCTGCCCCCTCCCTCCACTCGACCTCTGCTTGCCCCGATTACCATGCCAGCGAAATGTACACCTTCTACTTCCTCCTCCGACAAACTGGAGCAAGCCACACTCGACCGACGGACCAGCTGACCTCCTGCCCGGGATCCGACGCAGCCTCGCAAGGAAGGGACCGGCCCCAATGAGCTTTGGGACTGCAGTCTGTCTCCAGTTCTGTTTTTTTTTTAAAAACATGTTAATCAAAGACGCCTTCCATTTTCTGCATTCCCAATCTCACCCCAGAAACCCCTCACCCTCCTTTCTCAAGAGAGGGATCTTTCTTGAGGGTCAACAGGAGGAAGACATTTTATCTCTTACCTGACACGTACCTGTCTGGCTGTCTGGTCATCCGCTCATCTCATAAGAGAAATGGCTTCCGTCACTGTACCTTTATTGGAAAGTACCTGTGTGCAGAGGGTAGGCTTCAGAGCAATACGAGGGAAATGGTGGCATTGTGTGGCAGAGCTTGTCTACTAGATGGACAAGATGGATGTTTCTTACTGTAATGGAATTATGAGAAACATTGCACAGAAATGCAGGCGGACAGTGCTACCTCCAGAAGTTGCGACTGAGTCGACATTTTGTTTCCCAGAGTTTCTGACCTGTAATGAATCCCTGGACAGCCAGACTACCACTCATGCCGTTTCTTTACATTTTTTTAGCCATAGTCTTGTTATACATTTGTACCTTTGAGGTCCTCCCTGCCAAATGTACTGTATGAACCCCAGTGTATTGCTGAGGATAATTTGGTGATCTGTCATACAGTAAATAGTCTGACCACCATTGAGGGTATTCAGAGTTTTTATCAGACATTGTAAAGCTTCTGCCAGTACCATGAAAATGCAGCTTTTATGTGCTTTTTTTTTATATTATTGAGCACATTTTATCCACACTGTATTAAGTCAATCCTGACCCTGTGTACATAAATAGCATATATCCTCCTAACTCAGTTGCTGAAAGACAACATTTCCGCACTTGGGTTCCAGCTTTTGCCAGAAGCTGCCCTGACCTCAGGCAGGATTGTGGATACGCAAACAAAGCAGATGAGTTTTGAGATGCGCGGAGTTCAAAGAGAGCTCCGCACTAGAGACAAAGAGAAGAACTGTGGCATTGTAACTTGGATTTTCACTGAAACACACTGAGTGGCAGGACTGAAGAGTGGTTCAGCTCTCCTCTCCTGCCTAATGTCTTTGTCCTGGATCTCAGAGGGAGGAAAGACTGAAGCCACAATACCAGCAATGCAAAACTCTGTAGGCCAGAATGAACCCCCATAATGAAGTGTTCAGTCTGAGGCTCCTCCTCACCTGGCTACAAACCTTTTATATTATTATCATTAATATTATTTATTATTTTTTTTGTAGACATGGGGAGAGTTGTAGAGATATGCTCATACACACAGCATTCACATTGGTGTGCATGTGCATGTGTGTGACAGTAATATTTACTTTCAAGCAGTCAGAGACTGTGTCAGTTCACAGCCAGATCCATGTTAGTGTGAACACTGCCACTTGTCACATTTTCTGCTAAGAGGAAGACCTATCCATGCTTCTTTCATGAAATTTTGATGCTTGTGGAAAAGAACTGTATCCATGTAACTGCATCGGAAATGTGCTTTAATTTATTTGCGTGGAAAGGTTTGGCCCCCCTACGATGCACTGTAATCACACAAGAATGAGAAATGGGGTAATTCCTCTCTTGAGACTGTAAAAGTTTGCTGCCGTGAAATTGTCAAATAAGAGACACGGGGGGGCACGAGTGTTGGCCGCAAAGATGTTTATCGGCTAATGAGGTTGTACTTTTCTCTTTTCTGAAGCTGGTCGAATTCTAGCTTGTGCAGCTGAGTTCAAAGGAGGCAAGCTTAACAAGACTTTGAAGATAGCAGGATTTGGGGGTTTTAGATTAGATTTGCAGACTCATTGACCGAGGGCGTTTACTTAACGGCGTTCTGCTGCTGCGTACCCGCATGAAGTATCGAATCAGACGTTCAGCATCTGGTATCAGAGCCATTAGTGCACTGCCATGGCCTGGTCTGGACAGAGTATGTTCTGGGGGCGGAGGGGGAAATACAGTGTGCTTTTTCTGCCAGTGGAGTAGAGTTAATATATTGCTTGTGTTCAAGGAAAATGATTGCCTTGAAATGAAAGACCTGGGCTCCCAAACAGCTTAAACGAGCAGATTAAACCTTATCCATTTGTTAACTGGTGATAATAAGCAAGAGAACTGATAATTTGACCTCCTTAAAAACACCTCCAGGGTTTCCAGTGTGCTTTTTAGGGACTTAAGTTATCTCCATTGACTCCTGAAATCATGTACTTCATTGACATCAGCAGTGCTGGCAGTAATGCTATTTGCTTTACATTTGTATATTTATTTTCTCAAGTAGGTGGGGGAACGGTATTTTATCTTTTTTTTATTTTTTATTGAGTGCCACTGAATATCATTAAGTACACAAATACGGTATTGTTTTGTGATGTCAATAATCAGGTTTTTCTGCGGTGGTGTAAAAATGTAGTTGGATGTGTAGTGGTGTGTTTGTTCTCTTACTGGGATGGAGGTTAATCCTGGTTGTGACACCAGATGACTTCTCTGTTTGAGTTCCAGACCCCCGTCTAACGCAGTTTCTCTTTTTAATATCTTTGAGTTGATCTGAATTTACTGTTTAAATAAAACTACTGATGTACGAGCACAGAACTTTTCATATGCATATTTCATTGGCTCCTGTATCTGACTGCAGGAAATATAGTCCTAGATTACACATTATTTACATTGTTTCATCTGGATTTTATTATAACACACTGAAAAACAACAGAAGAGGAAGCCCTTTTTTTATTACATCGGCACACAGAATGGTTGTTCCTCAACATTTACTACTGTACGTTAACCAAGAAAATGTGAATAGTATTTTTATAGATCTCTGAAGAATTGCCCAAGTGCATTTGTAAATAAAGGGAAAGCATTGCATTTGGATTTGTATTTTCTCTTGTTTTGTTTTCATTTTTTCCTCAAAATTAAATTGGTTTGTTGAATTTACTGTAATTGTTTATGTTCTGTAAATACTTGATTTCGATGGTGATTTTGTATTTTCTTTTGTTGAGCTTGTGCGCTCCCTGCCCTGTCAGACATTGTCCGGTCAGCCCTGTGCTTGGAATGATGTGATGATCTCTTGCTTTTTTACCTGTTCTCTTGCTTTTCCCCACCAGGACTCATTTCTTGTATGCTTCTGTCCCATGCTCATTTCACTGTTGTTTATTATGGTCATTCATTGTTATTCAAGCTTATTCTTTTGTGAAAACTCCAAGGCTCTGTTGTGATCTTGATTATTGCTGTACTGAGACCGAAAGCCCAAACTCTATTTCTATGCTTTTCTCTTTCTTCCTCCTCCCTCATTTTTTCCTTCCTCTATTGTTCTTATTCTGCTCTCTCTGAATTGGGGCTGGGCTCATGAGCTTCACTGATGAATTATGGGTAAAAGCTCTGCTTTTGTGTGAGTTGGCCAATGCCGTGTTACAAACAGTGTTGTTCCTGTGAGCCCACTGAACATATTGCTCATCGATCCCCCTCATAATTGTGCAGCACATGACCAGGTCTTTGCTGAGGTTCTCTGTTGAACAGCCTGCTTTTAATTTACAAAATGTGGGCTGTTTTCTAATGTTCAGGCAGAATTAAATAGTGTCATATAAAGGATGCAATCGGGGAAAACTTTTCATGATATGTAAAATCACTGTGAGGGATCCAAATGATCTTTGGTGCTACAGTGCTACACCCTTCATCTTAAACAAGGTGTACATTCTTAAATGCATGATCACAACTTTAACAAAAGCCCACAATGAAGAGAATCGCGCAGTTTTTAAAGTATGTGTTTAATTTCAACTGTTCACCACCTTAGCTAAATCACAATTAGAATGACTGGTTGGTATGCATAAGTACAGAGTACAGAGGGGAAATTTCAGTTGATTGATTTGATATTTGATTGATTTAATTGATTCACAGTTGAATCCACACATGCATGATTGTGTATGATGGTCCTGGTGCAATTAAGGTTGAACCGTGAGGTTCCCAGGTTTGGTGTGCCATAAGCCCCCAAGGTACCCCCCTCCCTGCTCCTGGTGGTCTTACCATCCCTAGGCTACAGTGTATTCTGCTCCGCATTTTTGTTACATAAATATGTCAAAAGTATATTTTTAATTTAATATAAATAAAGATCAATTCAAATATTTCAGCGGTGGTCTCAGGTGAAGGTTACTGTGTGAAACTGTACTAGAGTGCGCACTTCAGTGCACAGGCGTGCAAGTGTATGAGTGTGACTGGGCGTGATACACGTCGTGAGTATGTGTTTGCGCAGATGCTTTTGTGTATAATTATGCTGCTGTATGTTTTGTTATGTGTGCATGTGTAGTTATACATTTGTATGTGTGTAGTTTTACTGTGCATTTCTTTGCTCTTTGCTTGTATGTCTGCACTGTTTTTTCTGCTGCAGGGTGTAAGTCCCTATTGTGCTGATGCATACGCTGTTTATGATTTAAACTGTGCAAACCCACTGATCTGTGGCAGGATCTTGAACAGAGTTTTCATTACTAGAGCAAACGGCACATTTTCAGCCATAAGACTCTTGATTTTTCAGTTTACAATATCAGTATTCAGTTTACTGGTAGCCTACCGGCCAATCTCCAATGTAATCTTTCCCACTGAATCATATTGCAAAATATTATTTGAAATGTAACAAAATGATTGCCATCAAATGGCCTGTATTCATTTGATATGGCTTATCTGCTTTGATTCACTGTCTGCATAACAATAGTCGGATGACAGTGGAGGCCCTTGAGTAAATTTGAAAGGTAGGAGTCATTGACTGAGTTGTCTCATCGAAATCTGGTATGAACGATTATGATCTGCATACAGTGTCAGACAGCATAACTGCTGCAAAACAGGATGGAAAATATAATCTGTCAAAAATATCAGCACAATACAAATCACACAAATTAGCATGAACAGATCTGTGTTTGGGACTACATGCATTAAGGATATCTACAGTATGCTCAAAATGAGTCATCTTCAATGTGATAGCCTATGCTTACATTTCTACAAAGGGATTCGACTGCCTGCTTTGACAGAACATGCAGAACTACATCGAAAATAATACATTTGGTACATATGAAAATTCCTGCTGCAGTCCAAAAAATAATGTTTATTTTTTTATTTTTCGGTAGATTATCCCTGGGTGATATGAAATTACATAATTTCATTAAGTATGCAGGCGCTCTGTTTCCTCTTCTGCTACTGAGGCTTGTGTTTCATAAATAATATAAAACTGTCCAATGTGCGAATATGTGCCTTTTGAAGTTGGTCATATTAATACTAATAAGAGAGCAATGTATTTTCAGTACTGCAAAGTGCAGCCCTCCTGGCTAGAAATACATTTATGAATGCTCAGAATTTACCTAAATGTATTATGCTCATAAAATTAAAGAGAAATTAAATCTTCCCATCTTCGTTAAACCAAATGCAAATGACAGTTAACAGAATTGCATGCTTCATGCTTCAGAATGACAGCGTTCTTGTTTAATAAAGTTTTACTCCCGGGAAGAGAGGTCATTGTTAAGCCCTTCAGAGAAGCGCAATTACCCAGCGCTTTTCATCCGTCTCACAATAGCGCGACGGCGGCTCATTGTCGGGTGACAATAGTCTAGTAATTGCAGTTTGTCACATTTTGGAGTCTTACCTCCCCGGCAGCCGCCCCGCTCTGTGCTCACTGCTCAGAAGCGAAGCCACGGGGCAGCCTCCTCACCAGCTGCAGGTTGTGCATGTAGACTGCTGTAATTATCCTGTGATTTTCACTTCACAAATGGAGCTTCTGAAACTTGTCAGACTCACAGTTAGAGAAGAGTACAGATGATCAAATATTTTGTTGTCGCTGTTCAGTTGTCCAGTAAGGTGCCACACACATATGCATATATATATAAAATGCTAAACTTAAAATGTTTTTGGAATTCTTTGGGAGGGATTGAGGCTCCAACATGAATCAGAATTTCTCAGTAACTTAGTGGTGTGTTTTTCCATGGGATCATCAAGTGCTGAAGAGGCTTACTGGCCCCCAGAAGCTATTTTGTAATATTGAAGGCACAATTTTGATGTACTGGATGGGTACAGAAAATGACCCTGAAAACAGGCTGAGAGATTCCTTCAAGTGACTTGCAAATGTTGCACAATCACAGCCTTACCTCATCAGTCTGAGAGGGCAATGGATACAGGTGATCAGGTGATCTAATCAGTTTAATGCCAAGTCGAGTGAAACAACAAATAGCCTCAGAGGTGCCATATAAGGCCCGGATGACAGCATAACAGTAGGTAATATTCAATTCCTCATCTATCAGCCCTAGTCATTGAACTTCAGCCAGAAAGGCATCAACCTAAGTAATGGTATCCAGTTCAGTCTCATTCCTCCCCCAGAATCCTTCATACCTCTGCCAGTAAGCCTCAACTGAATACAATCTCATCCTCGTAACATTATCCAACTCTCCTACATTAATCTACACTCCTCTCAAACTACTTCATATGGACATTCTTTGCACATTAAGTAAAGGTGTTTAAATATAATATTTTTTAATCTTTAATGAATGACAGCACATTATGGCTCCTACAAGGGGATGAAATTAAATTAACAGCATATGATTTGGTGTTCCATGCCAACATTTGCACTCTCATCAATAAATATACAAAGTTAAATTCAGGATAATACTAAAATACTAAGCTCCACTGGCACTGAATTAAGAATGGACATCACTAGCTTCAATGCACAAAACAATCAATGGGGTATTACTGTCAGTACTGAACAAATGATCTATTAATTTAATGACAAAATATTCAAGCAACTATTGAAAGCCTGTAGCCTATATTTCACAGCTATATGTTGTAAATGATTTTAAATTAGGCATTTCTGTGAATCTTATTCAATCTTGTTTGTAATGTATTGCAGTGATAATCCGCTGGCAAAGCATTAATTTGTATGAAAGTTACATTAATAAAGCTTTTAAGAATCACAATAAAATATATAAAAACTAGGTGCAAAATGTGTTGTTGGCTTCATCAAGGAGAATTATATTCCCTGTTGCCACTGAAAATCTATGTTATAATTGCCTCACTTTTCTCACCGTCCATTTTAATTACAAGGAAATATGGAAGTCCAACATATGCCCAACTGTGGTTTAAATGGAAAATTAAAGCAAGGCAATTGTGTGTGTTTGTTACCTATTAGGTGCCTGGGGGGTTGAATTGAGTCCCACATCAACAACAGATAAGTCATCAAAAAAGGGTTTATGGAAACTAAAGGTCCTTGGGTTTGATAGGATTCTTGTATACTTTTTGTTTTGTTCAGTCATTGACTTGCTTTATACAGTAAGAAAGCTGTTATGTTTAATTTTGGATAATTAACTTGTTGCAGAATTCACTGTAAAGGAAAATGATCACATTTGTTCTCAAATTTTCTATATTGCATCATTAGTTTCTAGATTTAAGGAATTTCTGTTCCTGAGTCTCATTCTTTACTTGAGAAATCTCTAGAGAATATTTTGTTCCATAGACACCTAAAAGGTGTAAATTGCTGGGCTCATTTAAATAGACGAGTATATATATATCTTTTTTGATATGTTTATACAGGTTGATTATATCAATAATTGGTTTCAAAAAGTAGGGCACAGAAAAGCACTAGCTAGAATTGGCTTTGTGATGAATACTGTATTGTCTGTCTATTAGTCTTCTAACAGTCATTTCAGGAATCTTTTTAAAGTCTATTTTCGTCTTACAACATAGCATACAAATATTTCCACGGCAAGTTTGAAGTTCTCAAGAAATGACTTGGCAAGTGTAAGGAAAGGCAGGACCTTTCATGGCTATTGCCGGGAGTAAAAACAGAACTTGTATATCTGTGGAGACCTTTGAGGCCCAGCTCTGAGGGGGCTGAAGGAGGGTTGCGCTTTTAAAAGACAGTGTGGGAAGAGAGGCCAGTGGGAAGACTGACCCTGCCTACTCTTGAGAGCTCAAACAAGGGCTATGTTCCAAGCCCACCTTCTCCCTCCCCACTTCCATCAGCGATTTCCTTAGTCCCTGCTGCTCCGGAAATAATGTCTTTCCATGTCCAGCACTCTCCCTCGTCCCAGAGTAGTCAAACTGACCTCAGATCAGTCCTTGCTTTATGAGGATATAATTGCCATTCTTCGGAGACCAGTGATCAGCAGGGAGTGGGTTTTGATTGCATAGCCGCAGGCTAGGGAGAAGGCCAGAGATGAGCCTGTGCATCCCCCGGTGGCGATACTGAGGAAGGGACTGGGGTCAGAATTGCAGGAGTGCAGCTACAGCTACTTCCCCCTTCACTGTGTACTTCATGCCCACTTTGAGTCAGAGGTGTGCTGCCATGCATAGTAGTTCTCAATAATTCTGAGTAGTCACTGATGATCAAGGCAGTTACTGACAAAATAATGTTTTAG
The DNA here is from genome assembly GCF_018555375.3 of Anguilla rostrata. NCBI lineage: Eukaryota > Metazoa > Chordata > Actinopteri > Anguilliformes > Anguillidae > Anguilla > Anguilla rostrata. The sequence goes on from NC_057947.1 coordinate 20,468,220, forward strand.
TAATCCTTGCTTGAACCAAATAATGCAAATATATTGAAACAATTATATATTGTCAAGATAATGCAACACGTCACAGCATACATTAGTTTCAAAAACAAACCTCAAATACAAACAAGGCTGTATACAAACCAAACAGGTCATCATGGGAAAATTACATTTTGTTATATTAATATAATTGCTCAAAGTAAAATTTAACAATAATTTTCCAGAAACTTGTGTGTCATAATTATTTGCACCCATAACGGTCTTTTAAAATAAAATACAACGCAAATCTTAAAGCACTGTATTGTAGCCTATACTGTACTGTACGGTAACACACGTAAAAGTCAAGTGTAATCCATCACTATGGGCAAAAGCAAAGAACTCTCAGAAAAAAAACAAGACAAGGATTCACTGATCTGAGCAACCATTTGTCGGGAGATGGTTACAAGCAAACAAATAAAAAATTAAGTTACCACTTTCCGCTATTTGGTAAGTAATTAAAACTGGGGAGACCATGTGTCACAGACCATAGGGCCGCTGACTTCTAACCCAAAATCAAATCCCTGCCATGGTAATTTCTGTACTGTCATCCCATATCTATCTGCAACTCACTGCTTCCACCAACAGACTTACTGCTCTCCTGAAAATAAATAAATAAATAAATAAATAAACAAATCCATTATCTATACCTGCTTATCCTGGTCAGGGTTTCGGGGGGTGCTGGAGCCTATCCCAGCCTGCATTGGGCGAGAGGCAGGAATACACCCTGGACAGGCTGCCAATCTATTGCAGGGTTAAATAAAATAATAATATTATTAATAATAATAATAATAATAATAATAATAATAATAATAAATGAACTACAAGAGCAGCGGTTAACCTGCCATTCAGAAGATACAAGTGTGTCTTGCACCCATGCGCAGTGGTTTGGGAGAAAAATTGAATTTAAGGTTGACCATTAGAAACCTACAAATCTTGGTTGCATCTTCGGGAGTCTCCAAATATACCATCAATTGGAATGGGTGATATGGTCAAAAATGGGTGTTATATCTATAAAGTATTATGGTAGATATTTGATATTGTGGGATAGTTTTGTAAAAGCTACAGACCATATAATTACTGTTTTGCTGTGGCAGTGTAAGTCCATGACTTGAATCTGATCCAAAATTAGTGATTCTACCTGGAGAGAGAAGTACACAAGTGTGGACCACAGGATTTGTTCACAAATCACATAGAACTCTTTAGAAGATGACTCAGTAGTCTTATTCTTGCCATGGATAAGCATTTGGTAACAGGGCTAGGAACATTTTCAACAGTACAGTATATATATATATATATATATTGTTAATTCTATTGGATCATTATTAAATATAAAATTATACCTCTATAATATGCAAAATTTACAATATTTTGCATAGGGTAATATGAGGCTATATTTAGATTTTTAGCATTTTTTGTTTGTTTGTTTCACCTATAATTTTGTATTTCCATAAAAATTGCAACTGTAAAAGTACCATAAAAAATGTGTCAGATTCCCTGTCATCATTTTAATATTGCTGCCATCACTATGGCTACAGACTTTTTCATGGATGAGCATACAGAATCAATTCATTGAATAGGCCATTATTTCCCTTTATAGCAAAGGGCAAGCTTTTCAATTTGCTTTTACAAAAAGGGCACGGTTGTTATGCCTCATTACGAGGATAATTCCGAGCTTTCGAGCTTGGCTACGGCAATTCACCTCCATGTCATCTTGCCCGGCGTATAAAATCTTACAGTGCTCTCGACAGGGAAAAACAGGTTTGAACAAGCAGAAATAACCACTGGCAAGTTTAATTCCCTCTGACTGAGTCCCTGCATTGAAGATTCCCCTCCCTCCAGGCGGGATGTGTGATTTACTGAAGGCAGCAAAGTCCGAGGAGAATTCCAGCAGAGGGTTTTCCACTTCTTTGTTTTCAGGACGTGTTTGATTCATGATCCTCTGCTGCTCCTTGATGTTTCTTGTAATCTCCGAGCTCCAGCAGAAGTTCCCTTTCACCCTCATCAAGTCAGACATCAAGAGCCATGCATCACTCTAAAGCCTGATGTTATTTAAACACATCCTTTCTGTTAAATATCTGGGTTCTTTACTTTAAAACGGGGGTGGAATTTTCCATTCTATTCAGTTCTAATGGCTGTAAATTGAGGCAGTATTACCTGTGTACCACAATCCACAGCTGGAAAGGAAGGGGGGGATGATGGATGGAGAGAAAGAAGGATTACATTTTGAGAGGAGAGAGAAACAAAAGAGAGATAAAGAACAATAACAGGCAAATGATAATGAACCTGCTAATAGTAATTAAAAAATTATGCAGCTGGTCACAGCTAATCTACCTCAGGGTACAGCATCTATCACCTCCGCAGAGACTTTGATTGTGTAACGATTGTTGCTAACCCTGAAGGCCAGCAATTATTTAATGGCTGATCTCTCAGCCACAGAAGCATTACAGCCCCCAACTACCCTCCCACCCCCCCTCCTGCCCCAAATAAAAAGACCTTCAAGCCCCCAGCACAGATTAATTCCTGTTACTGAAACACCCCTACCCCCCTGCCCCTGTCAGCCATGTGGTGATGAATTACCTATAGAGCAGATAGGGGCTTATTTAATTTGTTTTTTAGTGTATTGTCATTCAGATTCAGTGTCAGTGTCTGAAGGCTTCAGAAATGGCAGGCTGACTAATTTCTAAGATCCTAGGACAAGCCCCCCTCCCAACCCCAGCTGGCAGTGCATGCTGGGTAGTGTAGGCGTAATTGTTGTTATAACTTAAATAAGTTATTGTGTAACTTGTGATAACCCTCTGGTGTGCATTGACTTATGAATTGGTTTTGTTCATTGAAATTGTTTATATATATATATATATATACACACACAGATGAGGAACACTTAAAGATGGGCAGCCAAGTTCTTTAACAAAGGTAATCATTTGTACAGACACATAATTTGGTAATAAGAGCAATATTACTACCCTTATTATAGATAATGGGTGGGGCGACATAGCTCAGGAGTTAAGACCGATTGTCTGGCAGTCGGAGGGTTGCCGGTTCAAACCCCGCCCTGGGCATGTCAAAGTGTCCTTGAGCAAGACACCTAACCCCTAACTGCTCTGGCGAATGAGAGGCATCAATTGTAAAGCGCTTTGGATAAAAGCGCTATATAAATGCAGTCCATTATATAAATGCAGTCCATTTAATGGTGGAGGAGAATGCAATGTTTTGCAATGAGCTTAATTTCCATGTCGACTAGATACTATTCTCAGTAGTGCTGTCCGTCGTCCTGGTCCTGTCTAGGCACACCGTTATGCTGGGAATAACACAAGAAGGCACTGGCAACACTCAATAAAATGTATGTACCTGAATTTATATATATTTTCATATAAACACATTCACATGTGTATAGACCTTTACTTATCACCAACATACAAAATAGAAATTATATTTCCTAGATTAATAAAAAAAAGATCAGTTGACAACTCACTTTCTCTTATGCCATAGTACACTTTCATGTATTGCAGTTTTGTTATTGATTTGAGCCTCACTAGCTCAGAGTCTGTGGAATAAATATTTGTTTTATTGGCTTGGTTCTCTGAATCCAATTCAGGCATGTCCGATCAGAGAAATGTTCAGCTCATGCGTGTTACAAATACAAAAACCTTCCCAGAGATTAGGCATGCTGGTTTTTAGCTAGCTAGCTGAAGAACAGGCACTGGAATGAAAATCGGAATCAAGTCAGATAAAGAAGATTGTTTGTGGTATGTAGCCTACGATTCATTCAAATCTGTCAGAGCCATTCAAAAAATTTTGTTTCAAGACTTTTCAATGTAAGATTGAAAATCAATTGATCAGCTATTGAAAAGTTTTGACTGTAGCATCAGTTAACAATTTTAAAATAATTTGCTACGGCATTCCTTTTGAGGTGGTACTGTGTCAACCATTATCTTTTCACATCCAGAGAATCAACAGGCTGGTGAAAGTCAGTCTCTCTCACACACACACGCACAGACACACACACACACACAGGATGTATCAACCTCATCACTCCTCAATGAAGGGTTAAGTGGCAGTGTGAAAGACAACAGAGCTATTTTTGATGGTGCTTATCCTGTGCAGACAAATGAAAATGTCACAACCGATTAGAAAGGCTGTTCATCCTCTCACCTTGTCAGAGGATAAACAGGAATATCCATCATTCCTCTCTTCCCTCCTATCTCACACTCACTAAAGTGCAGCACCATAACTTGGTTACCAAAAACACCAAACAGGAAGGCATCCACAATGGTCAGGACATGATCTGGGGCTTGATCTATGGATGAACTTTTAACCTTCCGACTCAGTAATGGTCTGTGATCTGCTGCAGACCTACATGGGAGGCAGGCCTTTAACAAATATCTGTCACAAGACTTTAGTTAATGCAGATGAGTGTGGTGCATTGTCCACGGAGACAGATTGTTTGTGATGTGAGTGTTGGGGCACGTTAATAGAAAGTGTTAATTAAAAGTTTCTCCTGCTGGCTGTTTGGAATGCTTTGCCACGTTAGAATGTGTTTCCCCTTTAGAATGCATGCGAGCTGCCAGCGGTCATTCCCTTCAAGGTTAGCACCAACAGGCAGGTGACGGGAGAAGACTGACGCACTTGGGCGCAGGGTCAGAGGCAGCACCCGCATCTCTGTTTTAATGTGCTCCAGCCCCCTTGTCGTAAGCCTGCCCTGTGCCATTTTGATAAAGGTTCTATTGTACAAAGGTGTATCACATTTTATACATGTAGCAAGGCAAATTCTCAGTCACACTGAGAGCTATAAATTATGAATTATTTAAAAAAGCATAATGATAACCATCTCATATTTTCCTAGTACTCACTTGAGGTTTTTATCCTTCAATGTCCTGGTCAATTGATTCTTTTCAAGTTCTTTTATCCGCACATTTGATTCTTTAAAAAATGAAGTTAATGTGCTTAAGACGAAAAATGGGTTGCCAGACTGAGGATATGAACAGTGTTGGGGAGGGTTAGCACAGTTATGACCAGTCATTGATCAGGTCAGGCTATTAATGCTCTTGATGGTGCACACAGGCACATCACCTTGGGGCAGCAGGCTGGGTATATGGATGGCTTCCCTGGGGCAGGCACTGGGTGGGTCTCGCAGCTAAATTAGTCACAGAGGCAGGCATATACATCCAAGCGTACAGAACACAAGGCTCATTGAACTAAACGTCAAAATGTCTTTAATTATGTCTAATGCATTCATGCATTCATAAGTGGCAGAGAAATGAGATGCTTCATAAATGGAATTGATAAGAGATGAAGATGACATGAAATCTGCCCTATGTTGTGCACGTCGACTGTGAGGCTTTTGAAGTCAGAGGCAGCTAGGAGACAGTGGTGCAGATTTCCATTCAGTACGCTTCTCAAGATTAGGCCAGGACTCATTTGTGATCGTGCTCTCTATGCAAATCTACTGCGTAGCAATGAAATCCCACATTGAGAAGGTAACGAAATCGGAATTTGTTTGACGTTTGAATTCGACTGCAAATGCAATCTCTGAATTAAGATGAAGTGACAGATGCGTGGGGCCCAAATGCATCAGCGAAATCTGACAGCTACTGAATGAGCCATTTAACGATGCGGTATTTTCTTCTCCTGACAAAACACATACGGAACGAGGCTGAATTGCACGGCTCGTCTCCGACGGAGCCCAGACCCGCTCGGCTATCCCCTCTCCGGCCTCGCTGACATTTCCCGCGCGCTGCTCGGAGCAGATAAACCGCTCTCCTGGGGAGTGGGATGTGATGACAATGCAGACAGACATCCTTTAATGCGGGTTCCACCTGCTCTCTCGCTGTTTTGGGGAGGAGAGGCTCCTGGGAGCGTCTCGGGGACGGAGCCTTGTAATCCGCCCCAGCTGTGCTCCGCCATGCAGAGCGTCTCTCTTCCCCCCTCCCGAGGTCTACAAGTCATCCCAAGCGCTGAAAAGGGTCGTCGTTATGCTTCGCTGCTCGAGGGGGCGTACTGGGCCACGTAGGTCGGCTTTGTCTTTTGACAGACGTCTTGTCAGTTTGCTGATCAGCTTGTTATTGTAGAGAGATGGATGGAATTTGACTCAGGCAGTCACTGTGACCTCCTTATATGCAGACGTGATACTTCCAACACACAGACGCATGTTAGGCTCCCAACATGTAGATACATACTAGCCTGTAAAACACATAGGTACACAATAAATTACATTACATTACAGGCATTTAGCAGACGCTCTTATCCAGAGCGACTTACACAACTTTTACACAGAATTTACATTGTATCCAATTATACAGCTGGATATATATACATACTGAAGCAATGCAGGTTAAGTACCTTGCTCAAGGGTACAACGGCAGTGTCCTAGAGTTGGCCTTGTAACCTACAAACTTTAGGTTACAAGACCAACTCCTTACCCATTATACTACACTGCTGCCCGATACTTCTCAACACACAGATACATGCTAACCCAGAACACTCAGATACACACTACCCTGTAAAACATATAGAAACTCACTACCTCACAACACACATACTGTTCATGCTAATCCAGGACACTGAGATTCATACAAGTCCGCAAAACACATTCACACACGACACTCAAAAACAAGCAAAAAGTAAATAAATCTCTAAAGCTGGCTCACTATAGATCATGTGTACAGGCCTGTCAGGTTCTGTCTAAAGTGTCGATTTAATGCTCCTAAAGCAGTTATCTCCATAAAGTTCAATGTCAGTTCTGTGTTATGGGTGGAGGTCCGTTAATGTAAAGTAGATCCACAGGCTATGCAACTCCTATGTAGCTTGTTCTTCTACATTAGTGCATGTTCTCATAAATTTTTGAAGTGAAGTAATGTTTTGAAGGGAAGGAATCAATGGGTTGCACAATTCATTCGGAACTCAGATACTTCCGAATTATATTTTATTCATACTTAAATCAATAACTGTAATCACTTACTGCATAAAAGATGCTTGTGAGGCCTACTTCACAGCTTTCCATTGCAGAGGACTGCTGTGATTTAAAACACCTTTCTCAATGTCAACAGAGAGGTGAACAAGCAGACCCAAGGGGTTACACACTGGAAGGCAATATGGAAGACGTCACACCAAGAAGGACACCAAAGCATAACAGCAAATGGCTCTGACTCACCAACAAAGACTCTGGCAAAGACAAAAATTTGGAAGGTTAAATTTTATTGTGTTCCTGATCTAAGTGATAACTCATTAAATATAGCATCACTGTGATTCACAAAGCTTTGCTTATATATAACTGTCACATTTAATCTCCATCAAACTCAAATGATGTATAGCCATTTTCAAGACACTTCCCAAAAAAAACAACAACACAGAAAATCCAAACATTATTTCTCATGTAAATTCATATTTTCACTGTCTCTGCTTTCACAAGAAGCTGCTCACTAAAATATGCTCCCCAAAATCAAAGATTCCACTAACAACTGCTATAGGAAAGCAATTTAATGTGACATTAAGCTCACTGGCTAAGATTTTAAGCTCAATTAAATGTAGTGGTCCTGTTTTCACTTGAAATCATTGTTAAATTGACAGAAACTATGGAAAATGCTTAACTGGCATAAAAATCCATACAAATTTACTCAGGCTCACAAATGCTTACTTGCAGATTACACGTGTATGCTACCCAGTCTTCCTCTATGACATAATAGAACGATGAGACAGGTGGAGCGAGGAAAAATTGTTATCTACAATGAAAACATAAAACTCGCAGCCAATTAACACATAAGAAGGCTTCAAGTGGTTGATAAAGTATACAGAAACACACATAGTGACGTATACTTGTGATTCTTCTGTAAACCAAATTATGAAGTCATAAAGGCTGCTAAGGCACCTTTTTAGTGCATTGATGGGCCCCTGGAGTCTGGGGAGTCCTCCCCTTCTTTTCAGAGTCAGTGTCAGCTTTCTGTATCTGCAAATCTTCATTCCAAATTTGAAACAGTAATAACTGACACCCCCTTCTCCCCTGCCCCCACCCCTGCCATGCTCCTTACCTGGTCTGAATTCATATAATGCTCTCGATAGCCAACCAGGGTCCAAGCCTTTTTAGACATTTTTTGTCAGTTAAATTTGTTTCCCACCATGAATGTGGATTAATTTCCATTCATGTTCAGCTGCTTTATCAGAGGTGTAAAGATATGAGGAGAACTCATTTATTTAGTCCCCAATAGTCTTTACACAGTGGAGTAGATTCCATTTTTTGTCTCCCTTTTATTGTATGGGGAAAAGCCATTAAGCCTAATCTTAATGAAGCGAGACTGGGCACAAAGGCACCCTTGGGAAAGTTCTTGCCGATTTGAAAGGTGGATCATTCCAGACTCGAGCCCCTAGGAACGAGATCGCTCCCCTCCACAAACACGGATCCCTCCGGGACTCTCGCAGACTCAATAGGCCTATTGATTTACCAATCTGTCATCTACACAGTCCTAGCTTCATTTAATTAATTGACCAACCACCCCCTCCCCCCAGTGAGATGTTCCTTGGAAAGGTACAGGAATAATAGGTATTGTGCAATGTGTGCAGGGGCGGCCCTGTGCAGTAGCAGCTGGTGCCTGCAGTGAAGATACAATTGAATTATGGGTACTTTTTTAATCGGGTGACTCACTAAGGCCCTCTGTTGATGTGGCAGTGCTGTAGAGTTTTGGCTGCACTCTGCTCTGATCTGCATTCACTCTGTTTTTGCTGCTGAGTTCAATGACAGTCCTCACCCTGCCAGAGCCTCTGGCTGATAATGCAGAGCTAATTAGCAAACAGTCTCGCCCAGATTAATTTAATAGTCACACAATTAGTTAGCCACCTTGTCTTGTGAATGACTAATTAATGGCTGTCTGGCAAACTGAGGCTGATGGAGATGGAGAATATCACATCTACCTTGTCTGCTGATGATGTGCACAGATATGTTGCGTATCTGGGGTAACGTGTTGAATTGAGTTTCAATGCTCCCACTTGACCAAGAACCGCGTACACCTCCATTATTCTTCTTCCACTTGCATGTTTTGGTTCTGCACTCTTGTATTAATTATTTGCTAATGTATTGCACTGTTGTCACCTTCCTGCAGTGGTTCGGTGTGATGGCAGTGTAAAACCTGACTTACAAGAAAACTGCGGTTTTGGCAAGGTCAGGCCTGGATCTGTCTGTGGAGGTACTATCGGCAGACCAAGGTCTCATAAAGTATGTTTTATAAGCCATTTTACAAGTTCAGTAGAATGCCAATAAAACAGGCAGGAGGGCAGGACAGTCAGTGTAAAATATAGCTTATATGTAATGTACAGGAAAAAGTTGAAGCTGCAAAGGAAATGATGTAATAAAAGCACGAACGGTGCAGAAATAACTTTGGGTTATGGAATGGGCTTCACGGCACTGGCGAGAGCAGGTGAGAAAAGGAGTGAGGAAAAAGTCCTTCTGATTCACCATGCATGTCTCAGCCCAGTTCCTAACCTGCCATCTGCCGCAGATTTAATGCCAAGGCAGCTCTCATCGTGTTGGATAGCATGCTGTGGCAGAATGCTTGGTGGGAGAGTGGGACTGAGCCTACTGGAATGTTTTAGACTCAAAGAGTCCGGCAGGATGTTAATCAAAATGTAGCTATAGTACCTTGCATCATTTCCTGTCTCGTAATCCTCACCTTCTAACCTTCTCTGTGGCTCTTTGCTCCCCTGCATCTCCGCGCTCTCTGGAATGTATTATCTCATCCCAACAGAAGTATATGACCTCTGCATAAGGTCATAATAAGACTAATAATAAATATATATATATATATATATATATATATATACACACACATTAGAAAAGCAATTTCAGAACGAAAAGATGCATTGCCTCTGACAGCCCAGTAGAAACATCTCTCTGGCTTTCTTTTTTTAAAGGGGTCTAATTCCATTTCATGTGTAAATATCTGTTTGGTGTCAAACGCACTGGAGCACAAAAGCATGCCTGACAGTTTTGACAAGCAATTACTGTTCTTTGTGTGGTTTACAGGTTATGAACACTGAGTTCTTGCCAAATAGCACTGGTGAGAGAAGAAAGATTGAGGAGCCCATGACCTTTAGTGTGCAGATATGGGTACAGTATTATATGTGCAGGTGTGGGAATAACAATCATTCAAGAAACCAAAATCCATAGAGATATTTCAACATGGATATCGGTGAACTACAGCATCCAACCAAAAATCCCAAAGAAGCAGAGAGGGAGGAAGAAAGACAGAGAAAGTGGTCTGTAAAAAAATCAATTTAAAAATGGTAAGTGTACTGGCAATTTATTACCTGGTTATTTTCTATTATTTTTCTATGGAGCCCCTAAAGGGACATGGGTGAGAAAAAAAGAAAAGAAAATACTTTTTCATTCCCTCACAAAACTGTTTGTGAGATCAAAACTTTAGTATTCCCTTGCAAAACCTGTGAGATCTAGCAAACAAATATATATGTACTTCCAGGTCAGGTGTCTCAATTTCCTGGGAAACTGTAATCATGGAGGAGCAGCCAAGGGGCCAACTTTCAGTTCTCAACCTCAGCGCCAGATGTGATGTCGCCCCCTGCTGATATCTATGATTTTTTCTCAAAAAGCCAGTTTCCCCATTGGGCTCAATTCATTTTTGACAGCAAAAATACATCTGCTCAAATATTGATAACTCTGTGCATTATATTAGGAATAAAAAATACCTTATTTATTTCAGGTAATTTTTTTTTCCTACCACACTGATGCTGCTCCATGTTTACAGTTTCCCAGGAAATTATGATATAGTGACAATGACCCAGAAGTACAAACAAGCAAATATAAATATATAAATAAATGTTATTTGCTGTTATTTATATACATTTGTTTGCAAGAGAATATGAAAGTTTTGCAAGGTAATGCAAAACTATTGTGAATGCAAAAGTTGTGTGGGAATTAAAAAGTTATTTTATTTTATTTTTTCCCTCACCCATGTCCCTTCAGGGGCTTCTTATAGAATGTGTCCTTTATAAAAAAAAAGTTTCATTGATTTTTATCTTTTTTTTCTAATGCAAAAATGATTATTGTTCTGTTTCAATTTCAATTTCTGTGAAAATAGACTTCATGGATTTCAACTGAGACTTCATAAACATGAAAATACAGAGAAAGTAAGATAATTAGCAATTATTTAAACATATAATTTAATCTGAAACAATCTCCTGCAAACTGTTTCAGAACCACTCAGTTGGCAAGGCCTTTAATTTGTGCAGAAACTTGCAATCAGTGCAATTTTGTGGTTTTAGACTTGACTGAATAATAGGACAAATGCCCAAAAGTCATTCTTGGAGAACATAATGAGAAACTGAGAAATTAAATTAGACCTGGCTAGTGACTACAGAACATGAACTAGTTGAGAATGACCTCCCATAATGCTGTATGAACAGTGGCAACACATAAAACGTACATAAAAGGCATATTGGTGTGATTCCAGATGCAGTTTTCTCCCTTTCTAAAAAATGGGGGAAATTCTGTAAAAGGATTATAGCCGTTTCTTTGTCAAACAATAGGTTTCAACAGTGGGTAATGAACAGGATGATTACCGGTGGTGAGAGTAGACCAGGAAACTCCACAGTACAGAGCCTTGTTTTAGCTCCCAGCGATTCGATTTCCACATTCATTTCAGGTGGAAATACAGATGATGGTAAAACGTAGTCCTCATAGCATATTTGCATAATTGTATTTATGGACTGAAGAAATGTCCTCAACCAGGGTAAATAACTTTGGATGTGGTTAATATGGTATTTCTTTATAGCTGAATACTTGAAATATAAAGAGCACTGGCTTTCGCACGGGTTCCATAGAGACTCTGACCTCTGAATAAGAGTACATCAATATCTACAGGATATCTATCCAAGTCAAACTATGTTAGGCAGTTCACATAGGGACTGTTGCCTTCCTGAAAGTGAGTACTAATGGGATTCAAACAAGGATTTTGCCAAAATTATCGGATCATTTCCTGCTGGTTTCCCATGCTGGTGTGACTGCAGCATTGGTGTGCCAGCTGGGATCGATTGAGGATAGACCTGGAGTGTCCTTCTTTGGACCGGCAGGGGGTTGGTGAAGGGTCAGCTTTTGGGGTGCCGGTAGCCATTTTGGAAAGAGCTGGGGCAGATGGGAAAGCTGTGGGGGGCAGAGGGCAGCACGCTTGTCATGGTGTTGGGTGAATAGTCGGTCATCCCCTTTCTCTGTTTCTTACACTCTACCTCTTCACTGTGGGGCATTGAATCCATTGCATTTATGAATACTTGGTCAGACTGGACAACTCAAGAACCTGTAAGGACACTATATTCTTTATGCGTGACAATAAAAAGACAACACACAGATTTGCATATATGTGCATGTGTGTGTGTATGTGTGGATGTATGTGACTTGCATGTGCATTCTGGACATGTTTGTATAAAACCCTTTAATAAAAGCTGATAATATGCCCTTCAACCTCTTGTGAATTGTTTAATTACAAATCCCAATTTGTGGAGTGCAGAGCTGAATCAAGAAAAAATATATATATATATGTCTCTAAATGTATTTGTCAAAAACTTTACAGAGGGCACTTTATGCATGTGTGGGAGTTGAACAGCTGTAAAACCACAGACACATGGGTAAACACAGGTGTGCCTGCGCAAAGCAGAGAGATCTTATTGCGGGAAAGTGTTGCCATTGACAGTTCTCAGCACTACAAACGTTGCAATTCTGAGCATTGGCAGTTCAGTAAAGGGTAGCTGTCACTGCAACTGTCAGCAAGCATAGTGTTTAGTAATGCACATTCTCACTATCTCTCAGTCATCCCTTCTTTCTCTGCAGCCTGCATCATCTAAGGCAAGCACTTTCACTGCTGTGAGAAGAAAAAAAGAAAGAAAGACTGCCTTGAAGATCCACTCACAGCGCTTACTCATCCTGGGCTAGACACATTCACGCTCCGGTGAGCAGCGGGACCTAGGGTACTGCGCTTGCCCCAGAGCCATGCATCTCCACCGTCATCGCTCATTTCATACATGTTTATATCATACACAGCAGCACACACTGGGCTCAAACGCAGAGATGGGGCGGATGACTGGCAGTTGATGCATGATAGCACAGGTGAAACGTACGACAAAATATCACTGATGAGGGCAAGATACTGGAAATCTGCAGAATGATCTTCAGGGGAGTGGCCAACACCATCTGAATCTGAATCAGCATAGTGAATCTATATTGTTTCTGCCATATTTCTATTATCACTGCCATTGTTGCTGCCATATAGACATTTGTTTGTTGAATCGTGTGTTTTGATACTGGGCTTGAACAAAAGTCTGCACCCATACCAAGCTGTATCGGATAAAACTGATGTTAATTGACTGAGCTAAATTATGTTAGTTAGTGGATTACTTGAGAAAAACAAGGCCATGGAACATAGTTTCTTACGTCACATAACATGGCAGAGTGTTACACTACCTGGGGTTTCCCAGACCCAGTCAAGTCTATTAATTACTCTCATAGTGCAGTATCAGTTTATAATTAATGCCACTATTCAGAGGAATCAACAAATGAAAGCTCAATAAGCATAAAGCAGAACTTATTACCCCTTTGAAAAATTAAAAACAATTAACTTATTTTTTTACTTTTTTCATGGTTACATCAAAAGAAGCCCTCCTGTGAGATTAATTCTGTGAATAACTTATTTGCCATAATCAATTTGTGTGTGGACCTGTTTTTTAATTGGAGCGTTGGAGTCAGGTTGCCAGTAAGGTCATGTTGCATATAATGTTCTTCTGTTAGCCAAGAGACAAGGAATTAGTTCCTTTAAGTGTTTACCAGTGAGCTTGTTTGAAAAATTATTGAATTATTCATAAATAACTATGGAGAATAAAAACAACGATAGCAGAGTATATTTACAGATGGAAATGGCTCATGAATATGTAACTGGCATACACAGTGCAAGCTGAAATCGAGTTAGAGTGTATGCATACGAAGGTCTACGTGTCCATTGTCTGAATATACATCGGAAATGTACAATCCGGGGGAAAATAAATAAATAAAGGTACAATGACTTCCCCTCTCTTTGATATAAGTTTTAAATGCATAATCATGTTTCTTCAAATTAGAAGTCATATAAAATCACATATTCCTTACATATAAAGATTCCAATTCATTAGGAAAACAATTGGTCAAGGACAGCAGGTTCCTCAGGGGTTCTCTGGTTCTAACTTGAAATATGAAATGTATCAATTGATGACTTTCTATGCACATATGCCTTTACATTGTTTAATGCTTATTAATGAATTGAGGCATGAATGGTAATGCAACAATAAGAGATTAAATATTATCATGTTGGCAGAAACGTTTGTAAATATTTAAAATATCTTCCATTGTAAACTAATACTGGCCCCTCAAAAACATATACAACACATAAAAAAACAGAACGTGGACTATCCCTTTAACTCACCAAAAATAAACTATACTCATGACTCCAGGATTGATAATCTCTCTCCCTTTGTAGAAGTAAGTCTCCAGTTCTCGATGAAGCATTGACAAGGGGAATCCCAGCTTTCAGAAATTTTAGAGTCCAACTTGTCATCTGTTAGAGGGAGGGAATCAAAAACCCCTGCTACATGAGACTCCTAACACATAGCAGGGTTACAAGAGTTCAGAGATAAATTCCAGCAAATGCGTAACCCTGCCTGCTTGATAATGAGAAATGTATTCATAAACACTGATCGAGGCCATGGTTCACAGAATAATTCTCTTTATATCTGGAGGCATTTTCCTCATTGAACCGTTACATTTATCTGCACAGTCATGTCATTGGCTATTGCCCATTCGCTGAACAGTCTGTATAATTAAAAAAAAATAAATAAATAAATAAATACACTTTTAAATCAAATAGCATTTTATTTGCATGCATTTCATAAAAACCTTTGCATTGAAATATCTCTGAGGCTTGGAGCAGCTGTAGACAGTAGAAGTTATATGAAAATTTCAGTGAAAGGCGTCTGTTTATCGGAACCTCTAGAGAAAGTCTCCACACACACACACACAGTCATTGGTGAAGTGATAAAAGGCTTTTCAATATCTTGACTGCTCTGCACGGCACTTTTGTTTGAAAAAGTAAATTATTTTAGATCAGGTTCAGGCCTTTTGAATCTTTTCACTTTTTAACTTTTTTTATGATTAGTTTATTTAAGGAATATAAACTTATTTAAGTATAAACTTAGTTTTTCCTTTATGTTTACTGAGTTTTTAAGTGTGCTATTTCAGAATTATATAATTTTTAGCTGACTCATAAAAACTTCTTAACTTCTAGAAATGCTGCATTTTATTTGATGCTTAGTAAATATTATAAAAGTATGGATCTGGCTGGGTATTGATGACATTATTGATTAAGAATATTCAGAGACTTTCCATTGCACGTCCCTCGCCTTTCACCATTTTCCCACCAGCCACGTGTCTATACAGGCCTATAAGCATTCACAACCAGAATTTTAAAAAGCTGTTTCAAAAAATAAGCGTCAAAATAGCCAATAGGGTAGGGAATCTGTGTGTGGGTGCACATCTGAGTATGTGTGAGCATGCATGTTTATCACGGCTAAAGTGGGAAACTACTTGGGTGTAAGCACTTACCTGTATCCCAGATGCCTTTTGGACAGATTTAGATGGTTGTGACCATCCGCCTCTTTCCTAGAAAACCATTAAGCCACACAGTAGACCATACCGCTAACTCTTTTCCTTGTGTCCTTATTAGTTTGTTATTAGTTGTTTTTTTTTTCTTTTTTCTTGTGTGTTCTACAATTTGCAGGGCATTGCAAGGCAATACATTCCAGAGTTTATCCGACAGGTAACCAGAGTCTGAGGCCGTGCACAGAAACATACAAGGCTTAATTAGACCATACCTGGATGGTTTCCACATTTTGTTCTTCCTTTGTTATTTTGATGGGATTTCAAGCCAAATAATTTGTAAGCGTTTGTAGTGTGGACTATTCCATTTATTTATTTATTGATTTGTTTGTTTGCTTTTGCAGTGCTCCCTCATTAAAAGTCTTCAAAGGGTATTTTCAGAATTTTTTTCCCCAATAAAAGACGCATATTGATAACCACTCTTATAAAACCTCACTAAAAGTGGTGCTCTTACTGAGAGATGCCAACATTCAGCTTTGGTAAGACCACATCAAAGACTGGGAGTCAACAAAAATTCAAAGCTCCAACACCACTGGGTAAATCACTGAGATGTCAAAACAAGGTTAAATATGATATACGTGTACAGAGTTAATGTGCATGCCGAATCCCATACTGTCAATACTAAAAATACTAAGAGAAAATTGGATAGATTGTAATTTCTATAACATGAGTGAAAAGGTTAATATTGAAAACACAAGCCACTAACTGTAGAGCTCATCAAGCCCAAACTCTTTCAACAACTATCTCTATACTGGTTGAAACTATTTCTGGGATGAAAGTATTATATTCTGTTGACGTGTTCTTCATCATTATATGAATTTTTTGGTATTGGTATTACTCTTACTGATCAACCTGAATACCTGAGAGTAATCAGACCATGCTTTTAAGGTGTAATTTTGGATTGAAAAGAATCAGGTAAATGTATGTTTTAGAGAGGTGTCCCTTGCACAGCGACATTGCGAGTGACATCCTAGTGTGCAAGCACAGAGGGTTTGCATCTGGCTCTCCAGCTGGCTCTGAACGACACTGTTGCTGAGTGACAGGGTGTCTGTAGCGGAGGGAGGTCAGAAATTTGGCCCTGTGGGAGAGACGACTGTTACTCATTCTGTTAGTGACAGAGGGTCACAGCGCTGACAGGCTGAGATGGGTGCCCATAGGAGAGCGCAGGATCTCTCTTGGGGATCTAGTTCCTGGCTGCATGCTGTAGGGCTGATTGATGAATTGGACATGGCCCAGCTGAGTGTCACATGACTTGTAAAAAAGGGGAGGGGGGAGTTGGCACTGGATGACATTTAAGGTAAGTCTTGGAACTGATATCTTTGGCTGGAAACATGCAAAGAGTAGACCTTTGCTGCCACCTGCCTCATGCTGACTCTAAATTGGTTGATGTGCATAAAACATATGGCCATTCAAACTGTTCCCACTAGTATAGGCACACCTGTCAGTTTGTGCACACTTCTAACACCAAACATACAATGGCAGGTGGGTCACATTTTTTATTTCTTCACAGTGGAGTGTCCAGACCAAATAGGGTTAAGAAAACGGTAAGTCCGAGGGTTAAGGCGAGTTCACAGCTGTGAACTGTTAGTACATGGGTTTCTTAATGATTTTGAATGAGCCAAATATTTTCTAT
Organism: Anguilla rostrata; assembly: GCF_018555375.3. Taxonomy (NCBI): domain Eukaryota; kingdom Metazoa; phylum Chordata; class Actinopteri; order Anguilliformes; family Anguillidae; genus Anguilla; species Anguilla rostrata. The sequence goes on from NC_057947.1 coordinate 20,485,550, forward strand.
AGTTGCATGTACCTATGGCCATTGAAAAATGTGCAATAAATGCAGGGGCGTGCACACACATTCTGAGGGGCAGGGGCTTAAGCCAAGAAAAAGCCCCCTTCCTACCCCCCATGACCCAAAAATAAGTCCATTATTAAAAATGACAAAACTTTTACCAAGCTGAGGGACACGGCCTAATGGTGAGAAGTGGTGAGACAGGTCATGATACATGGATAAGTTCCTGCACAAAATGAGCTTCCATTGACATTCGTCCTCCTTAAAGACCACACTGGTTACGGTATGTAAGCTGTATGCCGTTCTGTAGGCATGTTGTGAAAGTAACGCCATAGTTTAATATCGTGTTGGGCCACAATTTATTATAATTTTTTCCCCCACTTTGTAAAGCCACATTGCAAACCCATTCTTATAACTAGACCCCCTGCTATCGATTTGGAAAAGTGCAGATAAGCACATGCTCTCTGAAGCATGTGATGTCAAGCACCAATTCTTATCGCACTGCAGCAACAAGTTGGGCTTTCACAGTGATGATTTGAAGGAAGGCACCTTGTGTAGATAAAAAGGCTTACAAGTGTCCTATTGGCCCGGGATGTTTCCTGGAAAACAATGAGATGTGGGTCCCAGCCGATCTACTCCCACTAACCCCAGGAGAAACGGCCATCAAATTACGCATCGCCTTCCAGGGCTGCTGGCTGCAGTTGGCACTGGCATGGGGGACGGATTTCATCCCAAACTTACTGCACGCCGCTATGGATTAAATAATTTGTCAAACAAATTATAACGTAAATGTAATGCTTTGCAAACCAGGTATGATCAATTTTGGTTGAAGAAATGGCAGTGGCTGCTCGCAAAAAAAGGAAGAAAATGCCATGAAGTGAAGTCTTGTTGCGGACAGCAAAATGTACAGTAAAACGAGCTAATAGCTCCTTCGGAGCACGGGCCACAGAATTGAAAATACTGTGAATGATGCTTGACTCTGGTTCAGGTTGATCTGACAACGAGGACCTTCCTACACATGGCAACCCATTTAAGCTTTTATTCAACTTGCTTTTCATATCCACAATTCAATTTTAACTAGTTATAATTGCACAAATCGATGTATCTGAAGTCATGTAGCCTACTATTATTAATTACATTTGATAAATACTTATCAAAAACCCAGAGACTGTGAGCCTACATGCAAGGAAAATTTAGTTCTATAAAGTAAAAGATCTTGTTTTAATGTTTTATCTTAAACCATCAGAAAGGGGCTAATTTATATGCTTTACAATGGACAAAAAGCATTTTATTAATTTTTTGGAGAATAGATAACTTAGACCCCTGCTGTATACTGATTAAAAGATTAGTTAGTCCCACTGATGATGAGTCAAAACAGTTGATTTATTGTGAAATATATGATTATGTTATAATTGAGAGAAATTCACAATTTAGATATGTTGGATCAATATGGAGACACCAAGGGATAACAGGATACAATGCTTACTTTTTAGTAGTTCCATCACCCTCAGATTCGACCTCTCAGTCTTTCTGAAGGAGAAAAACTTTGCATTGTTTCACCAAGAGAATTCCATTCATGCCATTTTAATTCTATTTGCATTATGAATATAATCTAGTCTAATATTAATAAAACAACTCTTGTTTTATTTAAGCCATGTTCCAAGTCTCTGTGATGCTCCCATATGGAGTTATAAAGCCTTAAATAGGACACCCTCTAAATGGGTGCAGATAGGCCACATTGCACGAAGGTGTTAACCTATTGAGATATGCTTACATATCTACATCTGGATACTGGTTCTGATTTCAATGCCTTTGCAAGCTTTTTACCACTATGTTCCATTTGCTTTGCTTGTGCCTTATTGGTGAGTTTAAATAATGACCCATTAGTGGGATCATGCTACAAAATGTCTTCCATTTATTATTACACACATGAAGACTATATTATTAGGTGACATCTGTACTGTTTCAATAAACAATTTAAGTGTAACTTGCAGAAGAAAGATGCTAAATTCCCTGAGCCATATTGATTAGGTTGCGTTTTCATCTAGCTAAATTTAAAAACCATCGGAACAAATATTGGTCTGTGGTATCATATTGTGGTAGATATTTTGATCTGATGAGTTTGCATGTGGGTGAAAATAAACCCGTTCATGAAACCTGGCCTCATAAAAAATACTGCATCTTTCGTCACTTTCACTTGCAATTTTATTGGTGAGCTATGTATAGTTCATGGGATTTACCTTAACGACAATAAATTATGAATTCCTTAATATTAAAGCTCATCGATCAAAGGAATTATTTGAAATGTGCATCCCTAAAATAAAACCCATTTTAATGTAACACATGTAAGTCCGTGCATGTTTTCTTCGATACTGTCTATGTGTTTTATATTTGTTGAATTGAATCTGAGAACGGAAAAATAGCATAAATCCTGCATCTAAGTGCTACACTGAGTTACTAGTGTGCCTTTTTTATTTCAACCACAGGATTGTGGTTACATGTTAAATCAGCCCTTACAAAGTTTATGTGTGTCCACTTTGGCAGGACTCATATAAACATTTTACTATGTGTCCATCAGGTTAAGGTGGTAATGCAACCATTTAGGCCGCCAATCAGATGTGAGCTGGATGTGGATTTCCATACAGAATGCACACACCATGTCAGACTTCCTCCTTGGGAAATAGCATACTTTGCATTAAAAAGGACATTTTATTACTTACTTGTTCATAAATTCAGAAAAAATGTAAATATCTTGTGGCTTAATGAACACTTTAAATGCAAGAAAAAAGATTTCACTGAGACTTTAACTGCAAAGTACATTTCATTTCAGCTGTTGGTTGTCTGTGTTTACAAATGGTAGGCATGGAAAGTGCCTCTGACGTAAAATTAGCCCTTATTATCCATGAACCCCAGGGAAGAGGGAGGACTACAGGAGATTCTTATATACAGAACAAACCGGAAATGCTTCCTGTGTTAAGATAAGAGTGAATATTTTATTCTTTCTGAGCCCTGACAAGAGAGGCACTTCATGTCTGATCCTAGATGGTTTGGAAGCTCCAGAGAGCCTTGTCTGATTTAGACTTATCTGATTTGGACTGATTTATTTGATTGAACAGGTACTACTAAGCATACCTTGGCGGGCATGACAGTCCTGGAATGATGTTTACATCTTCCTTCATTGTGGGTGCACAGACCTGTTGCAGTCGCATGTATTTTGAGAGCAGCAAGAAAAAAAGAAAGCTTTCAAGCACTTGAATAGAGAAAAAAATATTACATCCAAGGCAGCTGCCCTTGGGGTACAAATCCATGTTGAGAGTGACAGGAATAAATTCAGGGTACTAACAATGCGTGGCAAAAACCTTAGTGATATTATTTTACCCAATTTCACTAATGTTATTAAAGGGAAAATAAACTTTGTTTTTTATGTATTATTTCAGTATAAGTTTATGTTTTTGATTGGCCCAGACAGTTATTGTGTTCAATGATGAATACTTTAGATATTTATTTAATGATCTGCCAGCTTTACAATGAATGGTATATGCATTTAAGAGGGTTTATGATCCAAAGTAAAATAATACAATTCAGCAAATTTCAAACAACTTGTACAGTGAGAGTTTCCAGAGTCTCTACATATAAACATATGTATTGTATAGTGTTTATTTACATTTATAACAAAGTACTAATTTTAATATTGTGCTGATATATTTTCCTTGAGTGCAGTGGTCTTGGGTTGCTTATGCCTCAGAAAATATCTACCACTGAAAAATTGTTTTAAAAAAATTGAAAAATAATCTGGAAACATACACTTTCAATTATACCTTGAGATATAATTTCTCTGTAAAAGCTGTGTGTGCTTGCACAGCAATATCTCTATTAAGTAAACTTTTAACAGTGTTCTTATGAGTCCAGTATAACCAATATGTACATTATTTGAGTTAAAAACTATTCTATCAGAGTTTAGGTTAATTTGAACATTTTTCTGTATGTGATTTACATATAAACTAGAACTCTGCGAATAATGTTGCACTGGCTGCATCCAGACCTTACTTAAAATGCTGATTAGGCGTAGGCGAGGGTGGGAGGCATGCTCAGTCCCTGTGTGGGTGAGAGCCCAGCCCAGCTATTACCAGTACGTCTCCACCAGACATTTTGCCATGCAAAATGAAATACCAAAGTGTCCTCCATCAGCCCAAATAACAACAGTAGCAGCTTCCAAAATGTAATGGCAATACATAAAACAATTATGAATCACATGAATGACTTACTTGGTGTGAAGTGCGTCCAATTTCGAGGGATTTCAAAAAATGAACCATGAGTCGCACTGAAATGAGCAGAATTCACGCTCCGTGGTCTGGAGGTCCAAAGTGATGTTAACAGCAAAATATTTGTAACTTGGCCTCCCAACCCTGGCTCTTCCTAGACTTTTTTTGACCCCCTGCCATCACTGAGTGCATATATATATACTTCATGTATAAACATAGCATGTGTACTACATAAAACTGGCAAAAAATGTTTGAGAAAATTTGGCATGAACTGGTATATGAAGTCAAATGCTTATGTGATATAATTAATAACCAGCAGACCATTTACTGCAGATCAGCACAGCAACTGCATAACTGAACAATGGTCTAAATGAGAGAAATATGTAAGGCAAGCCTGAGGACATCCAGTGTTGTGGTATTTTATGTTTTGGCTCCCTTTCACTCTTATTTACTCATTCATTCCCTGTGTATCTAATGGCATGACACGTTTGTTTCATTTGCCAGTCCTCACCTCTCACACCCCCTGAACCCCTCCCCAAAAAGGGGACTTCTGAGCCATAGGACTCAAAAAATCAATTAAAGTTTGTTAATGAATAAACAAACGCCGCCGACATCGCAGCGGGAAAGAGCCTGCCAATTATGTCAGCGCCTTTCAGACGACAAGCCCCGTTTCTCGATCTGGCAGCTTGCCCCCCTCCTTTGGTGCTCACCAGGGTGCTCCTTCCAAGATGAATGTGCACACAAAAGTGGTGCTCGGGCTCAAAGCAGCAACACCTCACTACAAATCCGAGCAAACAAAAGACACTGCATATTATGCAATGCGTCTCTTCACTTGTTGAAGCAAGTCTGCCGTCAAAATCGTCAGGGTCATGTCTGCCTCAGCATTTGATTTCGTATGTGCTGGGATGCAAAGGCAATTAGTTTTACCCCTTGCTGTACATGATCAATAATGAATGGCCTTCATTAATGAGCCTATGTATGAATGAGCATTCCCTTGTAGGGGATATTGGTTTTAGATGAAGTGTGTAATAATGGCATGAGGTGCACATGGGAACTGAACCCTTCAAGTATTTCAAAGGTCAGTCTGGCCTTGCAGGCAATGGAGCCTAGAAAATCATAGCTTCAAAAGGCAGTGAGATTCCCAAAGCATGTAAGGTGACTACGAGAGTGTAAATCTGAAGACACGTTTCCACTGTCTTTTTTCATCACTGTACTGTACATTATAATACTCTAGTCCCAGTCCATTGCTTTTATCCCAACCAACTAGGGCTAACTTACAGCAGTGAGTCCATGCGTTTTTTTTTTTTTAGCTCACAAACCCCCAAACTGGACCTGGAACAGTTTCCAAAATCGCAAAAACTAACCGGAACGAAAAACGTTTGCCTTATTGATTCCTCCTTTTGATTCCCACTTTTTTTGTCACAACTATAGAATGTTTGTTTTTTGTATTGACATCACTCTCATTTTGTATTTTTCCTGCGTCTGTTGTGAGTGCATGTAACTGTGTGGTGATGTAGGTGAGGCTCAGAGTCAAAGAGGGGATGTGTGTATGCACACCAGATGATGGAAAGCAGATCGAAGCCATTTGAAAGTGCAATAAAGAGGAGGAGAACATGATCAGTGCTTGAAATGCCAGGCAATAATAAATTGTAACACATCCAATATGATTAAATACCTGCTGACACATTGAGTTAATTTGAGGCAGTATACCATCTTTGATGTGTTCAAAAACAGGTTCTGAATCTGCAGCAATAACAGAGCAGAATAAAGGCACTGGATCATCCACACAGGCACTTTGTGAGTGAAAGGAAAGCCCAAACACAGGTTAGTAATACTACTGGTTAAAGAAGGGACAAATGGACTTCTGTGAGCTGGCCAGTCACCCATACGGCTCACAAATGTTAGCTTAAATTTAGCTAATTTTCTATGCTAGGTTGTAGCTAACATTACGTTAATATTAATGTTACTTGCCCTGGTCAGCGTATTGATTCCCATGAATCATGACATGGTCACGAATGCTAGACTGCAGGCTAGTCACAGTCTAGCAGCCATGAATTGGCCAAGTTACTATCGAGAATGTTTAGTGCCATAATGTTAAATTCTTCACTAGTATGGCTATTTGCAGAATATGAACTTTAATAATTTCTTTTGTGATTTCACTGCACACGGACACATTTTACAACTTGTCCTTTGACCTCAGAAAATGGTATTGCAACCCCTAGGTTGAGAACCACTGGTTTAGATGAACCGGCTTTCTGTAGAAGATTTCTGGCATCAAGTGATGTAACATATTATTAATCTAAATGTGTGTAACATGAATTCCCTAAGAACTCTTATTCTAAGAAAATAAATTGTTTGCAGATCTCATTTTCCTACCACACAGCACAATAAAGTATTTTTATTTGCCTTTTTAATTTATCCTCAGAAAGCAACCTTTTGAAAGTTAAATATAATTTCCCACACATGTATAGTTGAATTTTGTTTCATAGGAATTAGCGGAACAGACACATAAAATCCAAGTACATCAGCATATGCCATGACATATTTACTGCTCAATATGTCCCTCAGAACATCAAACAGTATGTACCAATACTTTTTAAAAATGTAAGATCTCCTCCATTACAGCGATTCTTTATTGTGAGACAGGATGGCAAGGCTGCTTGCTCTGTCCAGATACAATAGCTCCCCCTATTGACAACCTCAAGCACAGAATCTATGCTGTGAGAATGCCGAGTCTGGTGGTATATGAAACATCACTCGGTTTTACTGTTCGCTCATTATTTTCTTTCATTCATTTTAATTAATTTTGTCTGTTAACATGGGATTTCGTAAAGCCTAGTCTGGCTCCTCTGAATCACAATCATTTCCAGTTTGAGCTTCGTATAAAGAGCTGGTATTATTAAAATGATAAAACAGCTGATGGGTGGAGTTGAGTCCGGTCAATTAATCATTCAGATTTATTAACGGACATCCATCCCTGTTCACAGCACATGTGCATGTCAGAGTAAGAAGACCCTTCACTATGTTTTAACAAATACCATCCAGGTTTAAGGGTCAACCTAAGGATTGTTCTATGCAAAAGTAAAACCTCTGGGAAATGTGTTTCGTTGGACATACCGACTATTTGTAAATCTGCCATGTTACATGCCAGTGTAGTTTGTGCTTGATAGCATAAAATCAAACATTTTTACCTGATGTCGATTATGAAGGTGCACATGAGAGGATTCAAGCATTTCTTAGTGAGAACAGGCCATTCGGTCTGGTCTGGGTTGTCATGTACTTTATCTAAATAAAATATAAGAATGCATTTTACTATTAGCATCTTAAACAAAACAAAGATGTACAGTAACAAAATAATGTAAGAAGCACATTTTGAATGGTGATTGTGAGATGAATCCATGATAATTAAGAAAAAGCCTGAGATCCCTTTAAGACAGATGAAAGGTCTAAGAGTGGGCCTGTGCCAATGTTCATTCAGGGATGAAAACGCTTGTTCAGGGATTGGCTTATTTTTGTTTTGGTGTTGTTGTCACAATTATGTATAGTATTTATTGATTAATCATCTGTTTTCATGTTCAAGTGCATTTAAACCTGTATATATTAACACTATTTACAAATGTTCTGCCAATGCTTGCTTTTTTTATACAATCCTGTCTCGGAGGTCTACGGACAATTCCTTCGACTTCATGACTTGGTTTTTGCTATGACATGCACTGTCAAGCGTGGGACCGTATATAGACAGGTGTGTGCCTTTCCAAATCATGTCCAATCAATTGAATTTACCACAGGTAGACTCCAATCAAGTTGTAGAAACATCTCAAGTATGATCAATGGAAACAGGATGCACCTGAGCTCAATTTTGAGTGTCATAGCAAAGGGTCTGAATACTTACATAAATGTGATTTGTTTTTTTAAATAAATTTGTTAAACATTTCTAAAAATTGGTTTTTGCTTTGTCATTATGGGGTATTGTGTGTAGATTAATTTTTATTTTCATCAATTTAATCAATTTTAAAATAAGGCTGTAACATGACAAAATGTGGATAAAGTGAATACTTTCCGAAGGCACTCTAGGTAGCTGGGAAATTGTGTGTATTCAACATCCATAGTGAACTAAATGAGAAATTTTTTTGCTGAAGACGTTTATGATGAAAATTTGGTCTCAGTGCAAAATCAGCAAAAAGCATAAGACTAAAGCCATCTGTCCAAAATGTGAAAAATTGAAATATTGTAAATGTCATTTTTTCATACAGGTAGCTGGGAAATTGTGTATCCATGGTGAATTAAATGAATATAAATGTTGAAGACATTTATGATGTAAATTCCATCTCAGTGGAAAATCGGCAAAAAAAAAAAAAAAAAAACAAGTAGCCTTAAAGGAATGTCCAAAATGTGGAGAAAAAAAAATTGAAAACGTTATGTTTTTTACAGTCTACTGGAAAATAGTGTATTCAATACCCATGATGAACAGTATGAAAAAAAGACATTCATAAAGAAGTTCATTTCCATGCAAAACCAAAAAGATACAAGTCTTTCTCAAAAATGTGAAAAAATGCAAGAATTCCATACAATTCCAGTCGTTTATATGGTCAAATTCATATTTGGTCATTATTTCGTTTCACTGGAAAATCTAAATACTTGACTTATTTTACATCCAAAGCATGAAAAAAATGCTGAAATTCTACATCATTCTTTCCATTTAGACAGATGATAAACTGAGTATTAAATGACCATCGTGAACAAATAAGATACATTTAAAGACACTTATGATAAAATAATAAAAAAGTATGTCAGTGGAAAATCAGCAAGGTACATATTACTATAGCATGTGAAAAAATACAAAATCTCATTTTACATTCAGAAAGGTGTTAAGTCATGCATATGGGCAATTCAAATATAATTCAAATATGGACGATTGAAATACAATTATGAGGGAGTGGGAGTTTTGGGAGACCAAACGCGACTGAACAGGGATTCTTTAAACTATTCACCTGAGGTAGAATAACCACTAAGTCTCGAAAGAGACAAAATGACAGGGAAAAGAATGGAAAGAAAATATCCCCCAAAAAAGCTCTAAACTCGCGTACTGGGTAAAAAACAAAAGCTTAAGGAGCATGAACTTTCTGAAAATAAAACAAAATTGCCTGTACAGAAAACGGGGTAACTCAAAGAAAACAGACCTCGAACCGAGGCTGAAAAAGTAACACCATAAAAGAAGAATTCTGAGTTTAGGTTGTGGCACTAGTTTGTTGCCAGTAACCCATTAAGCTGAAGACTGTTGTGCTAACTTTATCGCTACAACAATCCAATACCTTTACCACACTTGACAGATTACCGGCTCTCGTGTAACGTAAGTGACACTAAACCAAAGTTTATCGGCTTGCTAGGGGTTTAAATATAAAGCCAACAGGTGCAAATTGTAAAAAGAGACATGCACGTATATAATTCAATCAAGGAAATGAAGAAAATTTAATGGCCGTAATAACTGAAGAAAACGCGCAGTAAAACAATAGCCGTAATAACTAAAGAAAAGGCGCAGTAAAAACAATGGCCGTAATAAACGAAAGAATGACGAAGGATGGAAAATAAATTGTGTTATCACCCAAAACCATGACAATGAAAATTCAAGGTGTAAAATTTGTGATTAAATTTAATCAGGGTCAGTTGTTTAACGGCCTCCTCTGTCATTTTCAGGTGGTGTTTAGCATAAACTTGTCCATAAGAAGAGATGCATCTTTTTTGTATTCAGTTGATTGTGAGACAAGCATCATCTGCCTTTTATGCAATATTTTGAATCTTCTTTTCCCCACTTTGGTCCCAGAACTCTCCAATGTCATTACAGTGCCAACAGCCTCAAGGAATTTGTGCGCTACTCGAAAAACATGGTTTGCACATTGCTTATTTGCTTTGGCCGTGCTGTCCTTCTGCTGAGCCAGGCTATGATATTAATTTTTCAGTTGTCTAATATTATTCTGTGTCATGCATTCAGATATGTCTACTCTCAAACCAGCAGTTCTACTTTCTACTCTCAAACCAGCAGTTCATGTTCTCTTATCAACATGAGCTGTGCCCCTAAATCCTTGGTAGACAACAATTTCCTAAGCTGGGCCAGCACTGCAGTATTTGGTGTGATGTGCATTTTCATTTCTACAAACCTGGAATACAAATTGTACAGGGAATGGTACAGCAGAACACCAACTGCCCCATCTCATTTTTCATGGCTCGGGTTCTATGTGCATCTTTATGCTTGGACAATTCTTGAAAATCATTTGACTACAAAATCTTTTTTACTACAAAAATTCTTTGGAAATTGCCTGCCAAATTCACAAGTGGCACAATGTGGGCATTGCATGTTAACTGACCTGCATTTGGCATCAAATCTTTGAGTTTCATTGTTTACTTTCAACATGTAACTTATATTACCTGTGCATGTCAGTCTTCCACTGTGGGGTCTCGGAAGATGGAAGTCACTTGACTGATTCTCTCCCGCATCGTTGAGAGCATAGTGAGATGATTGCTATTGCTGCCACACTTTCTTGGTGATGTCCAGGAGTCCTCTGTGCTTATGCCTACAGAGGAGCTCAAAGTGAGAAAATGCCTGGGGTACTCCCCAGACAGTGGAGAACATGAGGGATTGTGAGGTCCCACATGCGGCCATCCTCTGTCCCCAACTTGTGACTTTGGTTTGTGGTGAGTATACAGAGGTGCAGGGATGGTGAACAAGGAGGAGTTTACCCATAGCCACCATCAGGGGAGGGAAATGGGTGCCTGGTCAGTGAGGATCTCCTTGGGAATCCCTACTGAAGTGGACAGCTCCTTGGCGATAGCCTTTGTAGTGACCTTACACAATAGGACCACCTCAGGGTAGCGTGTTGGGTAGCCCTCCAAGGCTACGATGTATTTTTGACCCATGGCTGGCACTGAAAGTGGCCCTATCAAGTCCATGCCAATTCTCTTGAATGCCACCTCAATGAGATAGCAGAGTCAGGATAGCCAGGGATGGCCGCATCAAATATGTCATGGAGGTTTTGTTTAACAAGTGGCCGCTTATCCATGGTGCTGAAGCGGCCACCTGTCATGATGAGGAAGTGTTGTGTGGCATTGAGAGCTGGTGCCTCTGTGACACAGGGTTCTCATTAGCAGGGCTTCGACACATTCTCTTACCGTCATTTTCACTCTCTAATTTCACCACCCTCGGTATCCTCCATAAATTGAACTGAAGAAAAGCCAGCCTCCAAACAGAAGAACTGGTTGGAGGGTGGGAGTGGAGCAAACAAGATTAAAAGGGAGAAAATTCCCTCAAATTTTGTCTTTTGTATTAAACCTCTTTTTTTTCTTTTGATGAAAGTGGATTTTTGCCCCCCACATGGCCCACCCTCTGACTGCAGAGTTCAGGTAGGGAATATAAATGCCAGTGCATGTTCTGCTTGGCTGAAGTCTGTCAGTGGGGCCATGATGGATGGAGGGAAACACACAGGGATGAGGCTGTGAAGGAGCACTTCCCCCACCCCCCAAACACATTTGGCCCTGCCACCCCACCTTACATGAATAAAGATGTGTTTTGTAGCTCACTGGGGTGGGTTCTGTAGGTTTGGTTTGTGTACAATGTAGTTTCTTTTTTACATTACCCAGTGCCCTCTCTACCTGAACAAATGATGACAGGGCCAATAGAGTGCAGTGTGTACATGTGTCCATGCCTGTGTGCAGTTTCAGAGTGTGTGCAGATGTATGGCAAGCCGTGTTAGCTTTAATTCATTTCTAGAGGACATCGCAAATTCAAATTCTAACTAATGCAAATTCTTGATATCAGAAATTCAATTGTAACTAGTTATAATTCAAGCGTTTTCCCCATTCATTTCAATGGGATCTTTCATTTTTGATATCAAGAATGAACTAGTTAAAATAGGAATTCTTGATATCAAGAACTGTATTTTAACTAGTTAAAATTGGACATTCTAATTAAAACTAGTTAAAAGTTATTGATAACAAGAATTCCAATTTTAACTAGTTAAAATTGAATTCCTGATATCTAGAATTCTAATTTTAAATAGTTAAAATTGACATGATATCACAAATAGGTATTTTAACTAGTTGAAATTATTGTTGATATCAGTAATTGATTTCATGATATCAGAAGTTGGCATTTTAACTAGGTCAAATTCCAACTCCCATTGAAATGAATGAGAAAAACGTTTTCAATCTGACTAGTTAAAATAGAATTTCCGATATCAAGAATTGGCATTTTAACTAGTTAAAATTTAATTTCCGATATCAATAATATGCATTTTAACTAGTTAAAATCGAATTTCAGATATCAGAAATACACATTATAACTAGTTGCAATTGAATTTCTGATATCAAGAATTTGCATTCCAACTAGTTAGAATTTGAATTTGCGATATCCTTTAGAAATGAATTAAAGTTAAAACTGCTTTCCATACAAATGACGGTGAGTACGTACTTGCATGTGCTTGTGATCGCAAGGTACATCCATTTACGTTTGTTGCATGCATGCATGTGTGTTTGTGTGTGTGAGCATGCATGTGTCCATACATTTGTGTTCGTCATCTGATTAAATGTCTATGTGCCCATTTGTGCTGACAATGTTTGGAACTATGAATCAGTTAAGGTAGCTGCATTCTTCCATGAAAGATTCAGGTATTGGAGCAAGTGATACTGCTTTCTATCACCACCATAAGGAACTGTGTTTGCACCAAGTGCATATTTTAAAGGGGGCACAGGGAGCTCAAAGTTTCTCATTTTTTAGGGGACAGCTTGCATGGCCAAAGGCTTCAATCTGTTCATGGCATGTTCCTTACTCATAGCACTCAACGGGGAAGGGTACCTGCTGAAACAAGCAATTGTGTGTATATTTTATCATTGAAATATGGTGACGTGCATTGGTGCAGCAGCATGATCCCAAAAATGTCCTATAAACCTAACGTAGCCCTGTGCAATCATTTGAAACATTCGACCGTGGTCAGGGTCAGTAATGGGAGATACCATAATGTGCCTTTAGTAAGCTGATTAAGTACTTCAGCGATGCTAATAGAAATGAGCACTGTGCCCTTAAATAAACTTTGTTGACTTAATAGATAAAAGTTAAAGAATTTTTATTAAGCTCTTTAACACCGGACTCCCTTCCCTCCATAAAAGATTGGATTATCACAATCACGGGTTCACACAGACCAGGGTCTCTGCAAAACTCCAGGGTCTCCAAAAGATTGGGGTCTCCAAAAGACCTGACCTGTCTTACGAAACAGGGCTTACAGTCGTTTGTTGTATACAACACAAAACTAGGGTAATAACATTATAGACCCTTTATGTCATACTCTGTAATCTAGTTTAATAATTTAAAGTATGAACTCAAAATAACACCTCTTTTAACTGTACAGTATAATATTCAACTGTAAAATGAATTGGCATTTCATTTTAACACATGAAATAAACTGAATAGCATTATAGCTAATGTAGCTGGAATAAGTGCTTCAACTCAATTGACTTATTCAGCCACATTAAGTACTTGAACTGAATTTATATTAATCCAGAAGTTAGTCACCAACATGAAAATGTTTTAGGTTTTAACAAAGTAAATGCGGTACTGGCTTTTCTTAATGTGGCGTTTGCTTAGCATAGGCTTGTTTAAATTACAAAACCATGAACAACGCCTCTGTTAATTTGACAGAATGATCGAATAGTAAACATAACACATGTTCTACTGAATACATGCACCAATGTTTATACTGGCAGCTCAAATACACAACTTCATTCATCAATTTCAAGAACTCAGCATAAATTTAACTTTAAAGCACCGCTAACCGGAGCTAGCCTCCTTATCCTTAGAGTGGACATGTTAGCAAGCTAAATGCAAACTCACTCACAAAGAACAAAATAATGTGAAAACTGGAGTCCAGGCAGACTCTCGGTAGCTCAACTGTGTGCATAAACCTTCTTACAATGAATTTGATACGTCACTTATATAATGTTCTGATCAAATTATGAACTAATTTGTGCACGATCTATTCATGGAATGTTTTTCGCCTTTTCGGTCTCATTCTGCTTTGCTGATCACACAGTGCATGTATTCAAGAAGTGTCAGTCAAAATCCATTAAAGGTGGGACTTAATTATTTTGCACTTCTAATAGGCTAAGAGTGGTTTTACTTAATTTTGTTTTTTGTTTTTACAAAACAATATTAGTAACCAATATTTTCTACCGGGTCACATTTGATATTCTAACATGCTTTAAAAAAAAAAAAAAATGAATCTGACGCCCAACGTGGGCAGTATGTCCTATTCCCACCCTGCTCCAGAATGGCCTATTGTCAGCAACAATCAAAGTTCGCATTGGCTGACTATCATCGAACATAAGGAACCCTGTTTATGCACACTGACATCCAGTCAGAAAGATTATGTATCATGCTGGGACAATAATGTGCACAGTTAGTGAAACAAGTGTTATATAACCAGTTCACAAAAATAGAAATATAGCAAGTAATAGGCCTACTGCAGCACATTTTTGTTCTATATATGAAAACATTTTAACGTAAGTGTATATGTTATTAAATCAGATAATATAAATTAAAATAAAAAACAGTGTACAGTACACAAGCAAAAAAATGTTAAAAGATAAAGCACTTTACTATGAAACGTTCAGTGTTAATATCCCTCTATGCAAAGGTAATGGAAAATTATACTACCATGCATCAGACTTCTCAAGGCTAGACTTGTGATTAATTTGGGAGATCCTGAAAATCAGCACAAAAATGTGAACTTACAGCCAAAACGTGCAAAAACAAATATGATAGGGGATTTAAAAAATTGCATTTCCCTCCATACATAATGTTTTTTTTTTTTTTAATTCAGAGGCACTTTATTTCCAAGTTAATGGTTTTCTGTGTGTGTGTGCGCGCGCATGCGCGCACGTGCATGCCTGCTTGCCTGTTGGTGATGTAACTGTAAAACACCATCAATCTAACTCCCCTTTTCTTGATAGCATCTCACAGTATTTCCAGAACAGCCACTCTACTCTGAGGGGAGTTATAACTCAAAACCTGCATTATGGTCCTATTACAGTCCTGCATGACTGGACACCACAATTGAAGCCATATTTTTTCTTTCCTCCATAATTTCTCTCACCCTCTCTCTTTCTCGATCTCACCTTCTCTCTCCATCGCTGTCCGTCTCTCCCTCTTCTCATATTATTGTCCCTCTTGCTCTCTCTCACTCTCACTTGCTTGCTCTCTCTTGGCTGCTCTCTCACTCTCACTTGCTCAATCTTACCTTCTCTCTCTCTCTCCCTCTCCTCTTCTTCTGTCTGTTTGATGCAGGTGGTGCTAAAAACGAGTTATTTCCAATAAACACAAGTGTTTCCCCCACAATCCCCAGCAGAGCACGTGCAGTCACAAGGTGTGACAGGATCACAAACTCAAGCCTGCTGCTGACACCTTGGGGAGAAGGCCACACGGCAACCACAGAGTCATTGCAGAAGAAGCCACCGATACAATCCAGTGCAACGTCAGTTTAATTTAAATGCGAGTGTATATCTGCCAATGATGTGGTAGCCCTGTGGCTCAGTGGTGAGGCTCCCAGACAGAGCTCAGCTCACTCACACACTCGTCTGGAGACTCTCAGCAATAATGACTCCCTAAATCTTAAAAATATTTTTAAAACACCTTTAAGTCCAGGGGAGGGAGAAAAGCAACCAGAGGAAGCATCAGATTTCAGTGGGGGTCTTAACCACTGAACAAAAACCGATTTCAGCTACCCTGTCAGAGCCCAGTGACAATTGGTTGATTTAGTTTTGCACTTGGGCAGAAACCATATGTCCCTGTGTAATGTGTTGCTGAGAGCTGAGGAAAGCAGCCGGAGAGGGAGGGAGGGGGGGAGGGAGAGAGAAAGAGAGAGAGAACCCAAGAGTGAGAGAATAACCTTCCTATTACAAACTAATGAAGTGGTTGAGCTTAACTTAAGGTGAATGCCAAGTTCTAATGAATAGGGTTTGAAGGGTGATGGCCACAAATTGATTCCTCAGCCCGGGGGTCAGCACAGAGGAAATGGGACAAAGAGCAAAAACCAGTTTATGGACAGGCTGTACATGATATTTTGTCCCAGCAGTACAAGCTAAAAATGAGTTTGTCTGTTTATCAGCAAATGGTTTGCATGAAAGACACTGCAGTAGTGGTGCAGTGCAGAAGGGTACTATATTATTGTAAATCATTCATGATTTGTTTTTATATTTTTGTCATTTTCCTTCTTGTGAGCTCCCACTTGATTGTGATTGGGAGGTTTACTGCTAACAAACAGTCTGGGAGCTGATTGCAGGTCTGAGCACACAGCAAGGTAAAACCAAGTGGTTTGATTGTTTCTAAGTGAATTTAGTTTGTGTGATAATTAACCATTATGAACACATTTTATACATTGAAGCTCTCCAAAAGGACAGCATTTTACTGAAATAGCAGGTTTAGTCAAAAAGAGAGAATGGGTAAATAAAGAATATTTGTTCTGTGGGATTCTAGAGGGTACCACACTCAATGGAATAAGCATCTGGAAGTGGAATATGGCTGGGGAAAAAAGATATACGCAATATTCCAATTCGGAGAGGTTTGGTGCCATTTGGAGAGATTTTCAGCAGATTTGGGCCCACCTGTGGGAAAACACATGTCAAATTGTACTGCTTTGTTCAATTTATATGCCCTTGGTCTCAAGGAATAAACAATATACATTCCAAATGTGGAGACGGACTGAAACTCCCTGACTGTCCACAGCAGAGGTGCTCTGTATGAAAAGTCTATGCAACCTACTGTTTTAAATGTTTTTAAATCTTGGGGACCACAAGATTTCCTTAAACTTAACACAGAATGCATAAATATGCATAATATAATATTATAACATATTATTAAACAATAATTCTCAACACTGAGGATTCACCTTCTTTTGTGTCACAATTGGCAAGTAGGCGGAGGTGAGGTGGAATAGTGGCCAACAAAGTTGGGGCCATCCACACTGTGTAAAACCACACCAAAGAATGAGCAATGCATCAGCTGAAAATTATATGCCATCCCAAAGTTCCTGGTTGCCTACAAATTAACCTGGTGTGTCCCTCAGTGCAGTCCAGGATGCTGCTGGTAGCTTTATTCAGGGCCATGGTTACAACAGCACTCATCTTCCATCCCATAACTGTAAAGAGAGTTACTGTGCCCTTACACAAATATGACCCAGCCTGACAAACTTTAAAAATAGTAGTGGCTGGAGTCAGAACATAACTGCTGTTGACAGAACATTGGCACAACACTGCTCAACTCTGCTTAAAAATTCATATCCCTCCCTCCCCCAACCAGGATCCTGCAGGGCTTCACAAACCATATCCAAACTCACCAGCACAAGGGACAGCAGGATTGTGTAGGGCCGAAAACAATGTGGCATGAATAAGAGAGGCATTTAGAATAATGATGATGTGACAGAATATTCATCAGCTGCCTCTTGTGTTTCCCTTTCATACCATAGTATAAGGAGAGTTGTGAGCGATGTTGAGCCAATGTTCTGTCAACAGCAGTTATGTTCTCCCTACAGCCGCTATTATTTTTACATTTTGTTAGGAGCGGTCACATTTCTGTAAGGGCAAGAGGGGAGGGGGAAGGGTTGAAAGAGAGGAGGGAAATGGGTCAGATTGGATGAGGGGTGGAAGGGTCAGATAGGGACTCTCTAATCTGAAAGCTCACAAATATACATACTGAATATGCCTTGGAAGCAGGGCTAAGCACTAAGGATGTTATCAAATGATTCATTGTATTATTGTCTTTCCAAACATGAGACCCAACACGAGTATGTTAGGAGGTAAACCAGTTCAGCTTTTGAATATCTCTTAATGGAAGTTTACCTAGGCTTCTTAAAATAGGGTGAAATTTTACAGACAAATCATTGTAATTTCTCACCAGTTGCAATCTCCACCTTCAGGCAACATATTTTCCATGTGAAAAAATCAAATCATACCATGTTGGTTTCTGTTTGAAACTGGAATGGATTGTAAAAAAGGAGATTTCAACTATGAGGCCTCACAAACATGATCTATATAGCCATTAAGATTTTCACTCAGTGATTTAAATTAAATGTCACAGATTAAATTCAAACTTAAAACGAATATGGATCTTTGTGCGGTATATAGCCACACCCCAGTTAGACCTGCAGGTGACCCTACTTGCCCAAGGATGTTTCCTTTGAGGTCTGTGGAGCGAAGAGTTGGGAGAGAGAAAACTGATACATTCCTAAGGTCACAAAGGGCAAGTTTGACATATTAAATTATATTGTTTCTCAGAGGTGATAATCCAAGAACTAGCTATACGAAAAGGTCTTATCTTTTATTTTTATGGATTGTCATCTATACATGCTCTACACGTATAAATACTCAATACTGTTGAGTATGAACCAAGACCAAAAGTAATTTCAATGGATTAATATTGGGAATATGGGGAAAATAAACAGTGATAATTATCATATGAAAACAAAGTTCAAATGAAAAGGTAAAAGTTGCTGAAAGAGTAGTACAGTATATTAGTCATGGGGGTACTAGTCCTATTAGTCACTGTGTGCATGATTATTATGACGTCATTATTTTGTATCCCCTCTCCAATAGCCATCTTGAGGAAGGGGCAATTGAGTTTCATTTAAGCTGTTCATCCTTTCCCCATATTATGCATTCCCAACATAAACACGTGCAGAGTAATGCTCTCATCTGCCTTCCTTAAACCTCCAGCCATTCTTCTGGGCAGACAGAGAAGACCGAGAGCAGCTGACAGGATCTTTATCTTGTTTTTCTCCCCTCAAGTATTCTCAACTAGATCCCCATCTAATCATCACCCCACATGCAGTGCCTTCAAAACAGGGTCTCTGGCAGGAGATCATGGACCATGCAAGACCATGAGACAGTGCTAGGCACACATCAGACAGGGAAGCTTAGAGGGGGTCAATCAAATTAGTGGAGTCTTCTCTTATCAAACTTTCTTATATCTTCATGTTCTTGAGCCTGCTGCCTGATACCATCCAGGTCATTTTACCAGTTTGCTGTAGGATAATTGGAAACAGGAGTCACTGTGAGCTGTCAGTCATTGTTATGGAAAGCATCTATCCGTAGACCTGCCACAAAACACCATGTTTGTTGCCGTCGCCACAAGTGTTTGGTAACATTGTGTCAATAGTAATTTCTACTGAAAAGGAGTTAATTCAGGCAATAGCTGATAAAAAAAGTGTTGGTGTTTACATAATAATGGAGTGTGTGTTCAGTAAAGGAATATCAAACTTTAAAAGATTTTAAACTGATTTTTTAAAGGGAAAGGACATTCTATTTGCCTAATACACGTTTCCTTCATTCCTCTCTTCTCATGTCCTTTCCTTGTGTCCTCCAATGGGTGGAGCTAAAAAGGTTGCAAGGAAAGGAAGCAAAGAGGTAAAAAAATAAGCGTTTGGAATTAACCTTGTATTGGAAGAAATGTGATGCAGACAGATTTGAGATGCTGTTGTTCTCTTAGGAAATCAGCACTGGATTATCTGAGTTCAGTCATGTCTGCTTGCACCCTTGTGAAATTCCCATCCCCGGCACACCTTAGCCATCCAAATCCCAACAGAATAAACGTACTTAGACAGTTGAAATGAAAACTTGATATATGGACCGGCCACACAACTGTAAGGGCAACAATGATACAGTGATACTATGACTACACCAGACCACCCTCATACCCAGTCCTTCTCAGAACCATAACCCTCTGGGCCAACCAAGCAGTTAGGAGAATGTTAACATTTATTTAAGTGTTAACATAGGAGTCTGTGAAAAATAACAAGTCTATTATATGATAGACCCCTGAATGTGTCCTTCGCTTAAGGCGGTATACTGTGGTGTATATGAAGAGCCCCATGGCCTCAGATTGAATCCAGTGCTGACT
The DNA here is from genome assembly GCF_018555375.3 of Anguilla rostrata. Lineage (NCBI taxonomy): Eukaryota > Metazoa > Chordata > Actinopteri > Anguilliformes > Anguillidae > Anguilla > Anguilla rostrata. Next base: position 20,505,740 of record NC_057947.1, read on the forward strand.
GTGACCGGTACCCCATAAAGCAATGCACAATTGATGATTTTGCCACCCAGGGAATGGGCGGGCTCAGTCATATAGGGTACTGCATGCAATGCTATCTAGTGATCCTTGGTGGTCAATTAGGCTGTAGATTGATGTGTAAGTCGGTTTTTCTTTGACTCCACTCTATCCAAGCTCTGTAGTAGTCTGCAGCACCACATGTTTCAGAAGAGAACCTTGGATGTCAACACTGGGTATTGGTAGTGGGGTTTGCGCATATATGCGCCTATGGTTGCAGACAATTGGCCACCTCAAATCGGGGTGGGAATTGGACATGCTCCACCCAATGTTGGGTGCCAAATTTCTATTTAAAAATAAAACAATTTTTTAAAAGTTCTCGAAAATGCAATTTCAGTGTTCCTCATAGACCTCAGCACACGCATGTTCTAATTACACTGACTCGGTGGAATTTTGAGAGAATATACACACAAACACTGAGATCAATTAAAAAGGAACATTACAACAGCAAATGTCACAACAAACCATCTGGCTCCCATACACACAAGGGGCGAAGCTAATTATTTTTCCAACGCTTTTGTGCCGTGTCCTGTCACAAACATTCCCAGAGACCTTTATCATTTCTGGTGTGATTATCTTGGAGAAACTTTTGCAATGTCAGTAAAAATTGAAGCCAGCAACATTTCATATGTCATCCCCGAGAGATTCCAGATATCAAAACACTTATAAGAGTCAATGAGCCACTTTTCATGATTTTGGATGAGGATCTGGTTATTTTAGAGGTTGTTGATGATGATCATTTATATTAAAAGGGGACATGAAATTTAAGTGGATAAGGTTACAGCTAATGTAACTATAATCCATCTCTTAGGGGGGACATATAGTTCTCTTAACCATAGGTTTAATTAAGTCACTTTATTCAGTTTGATGTCTAATTATACTTAAAATGTAGAGGCTTGGATTTCTGGAGCCTGAGAACTGTGGTTAAATTAATCAAATCCATCAGGCAATTAAAAAAAGAAAAGATCAAGGGGCTGCTGGGTGGCTCATCTGGCTAAGACACCAGCATCAATTCTGACTGTGACAATGCTCACATCTGCTCACATCCCAGCTAGTGAACAGCAAAGTGAAAAAAGAAGAGTCAGCTAGCATTGCGCACTTTGGTGCAGTTATCTGCGCTCTAACTAACAGAGTATATTGCAGATTCAGATTAAAAAAAATCTCAAATGTATCAGGTTTGAAAAAGAAACAATTAAGCAGGTGGTGAGTCAAGAGAGGCGGGAGCCAGTTAGCATGAGGTCAGAATCATGCCTGGTGCACAAGCCTTCCTTCTGTCCAAATATATTTTTTATTTTTTCCATTAAAAAAAGACTGCTTCGTGAAAAATCTATGGACCCACATAGCACATTATGTCTGTTTTTCATTTTGTATAGCAAAAGAAGAAAAAACATTACAGAGCAATATACAACAGCAGTTTCTGTCACTTAAAATAAGACGAATGCAAATCCTCAGGCAAGAACGATGCTGCTGCAGTGCAGTCACAGATACGAAGCAGGCCAGAACTGGCCAGTTCCCAGATGAAAGGCCTAAGCGCAGTGCCTTCTGGTGGTGTTGGGTTTCCTAATGATGCAATATTTTTATATTAAACCTGCACTGAAAGCCTGTGACACATAACTGCCAAGCCATGATTGAAAAATAACCACTGTGAACTTCCATCTGATCCTCATAGGACATTAGAGATGGGGTGTGAGAGAGAGAGTCAGAAATAGCAGGAAAGGGAAAGCATTAGGCACCACACACACACACACTCGCATGCTCGCATGCACGCACGCACGCACACACACACGCACATGCACACACACACACAACAGGATCACAGGCCAGTGTTTTCAACCTTTTTCTTAGTATAGCAAAGTCCATTTTCAGGCTCCGTTCTGTACAGAGACATGTAATTAAGGGTTAAAGTCTTCCGAACAATTAAGCGCCTAAAAGTTTTATTACACTGACAAGCAAAAAAACATCCGTACCAAGACCCACAGGGCAGGAAATACATTCTGTGTATGTGCCAAGAATAAAACAGAGTCCCTGCCGCCTTTTCCTTTCTACAGAGAATTCAGCTAATTTTATCCCGTGTGTGCCCATTGGCCCGTACCGCATAAGTTGCCAGATAGTCTTTTTTTAAACTCTTTCAAGTACGGGAGAGAAACGGACGCATTTTATGTTTATCATACAAGAGTGTCCAGAAGCAAAGGATATAATCTGGAGCAATTCCCTCAGGACAACCTCTAGCAATAGCCCTGGTCACGTTTATCAGTAGAGTGACTTTTGGGGGACATTCAGCCTCGTTTCTCATACTGGACAGTTGGCAGGTCAACCAGAGGACAGTAGACTAGGGGCGCAGCTGTCCTTAAACTAACTCAAATGACCCACATGACGAGGGCTGCACGATTTATCTATTCACAGTTAAGAATAATCACCACCCATGCGACTATCTTTTTTTTTTTATCGTACCTGATGCAGCAGGAAACAACAAAACAGAAGTTGTGAAAAGGAAATTGCAGCAAAAACTTCATCACTGGAATCTATTTGGTATTTAAATGACAGCCAATCAGCAGCAAGGTTGTGATGCTTCTATGTGATACTGTGATTTTATTTATTTTTTTAATCACATGGAAGCTGCAAGGTCTTGCTGCTGATTGGCTGTCTGATGATTACCCAACATATATCAGTAATGATGTATTTTACACATGGCCTCTGACATTTAGTTGTTCACTACTGCATCAGCTCTGATTAAAGAAAAAAAGACAAAAGAAAGATAATACACTACATGACAGTGGGTATTCGTATTATGCTTTTAAAAAAATGTAATTGCATTTATAGTGCATGACTCAAAAAAATCACTTAAAAAATAAATAAATTACAGCAAAAGGATAAAAGGCATTTAGTGTTGCCTGCATTTTAACATAGTAGTTCACGTGGCAGTGTTTGGATCCTATGCCAAATGTTACCATGACTGCAGGCCCACTAAACCTGATGAAGGCTCCAGGGAACCCCAATATACTGAAGGAGCAGCAGGGACGGAGATGCTGAGAAATCCCCTGTACTACAACCCAAGCCCCCGTAGTCATAGTGAGTTTCATGCCACAGCCAGAAAACACAGACTGCATTGTCAAATTGCTTAAAGGGAAAAAACCCAAATGATTAACATTTCATTTTCCTCAGCTTTGCCACGCAACGCAGTGACAGAGCATTAATACTGCAGGCATCTGCGGTCACATCTGTCAAGCACGGTGGCGTTGCTAGCAGGAAAAGTATTGCAGCTTCAATCATACTGGGCCTTGTCTGTAAGAGAACACTTTACCTCTTTGAGAATACCAGCAGTAGTTTGTCACAATGCAATAATACAATAAGCCTGGCAAACTGTTGTGGACGTGGATGATGTATTCAGTCAACTAACAGATTGGATGATTTATTTCTGTCGCATTCAGCTCCAGGGAGGTTCATTCAAACCAGAGAAATATTTAGTGAAAATTTTCAGACGAGCTAGCCAGCTGAAGTACACAATTTAACTAGATATGATCACGTCTATCGGCCTTATAAACAAAACCTCTCATGTTGAAGCAAAAGCTAAAATTGAGTTCTCACAATTATGAGAGCTCTCACAATTTAAAAAAAAAAAAAAACTAATAAATGAATGGTGGTGGCCCACTTCTAAGTAAATATCTTGGCTCGACTGGACACAAGTTTCTGTTCGTGCCGACACCCTGTGGTTATCACTTCCCTTCCCCGGCCTTTTCTCGAGGAGAACCGAACAAAAACAATACAGTGTAAATGACTGCTTCCCCAGAACTCCTTTCCAGCATGCTACCCTCAACTTAGCTTGTTTGCTGACAATAATTAACCTAAATATATAAAAAGCATGTCTCTGATATGAGCAATCATATTGCATATACAAATAATTTTTGGTCCAACCTCTTCCTAAACTCCTAAAATAAAAGGATTGCTGGTTTTAAGAGGATATTTTATATAGGTCTACTGCCCAATTTTTTAAATGAGAAAATCATTCAAACTTTAGTTAAATCATCCAGCAGGAAATGTATGGACCATTGCCAATGGGTTCTGCTGATTGCATCATTTTATATCTCTCTCTCTCTCTCCCAGTGGTGAGCTTGTGTGGTGGTGATGCTGACAGGGAGAGAGGGTAGGGGAGCTACACCATAAACCTGGGTCTGTGGATCTGAAAACATCTGTACGGAGGTGGGGCAGCTAGGTTGCCAAAACCCCCCCGCTCCCAAAACGCCCGTGCATTTGTTTTCAGCAGAACTCAGAGGTAGTGTTCTCCTGGCATGGGGGCAAGGAATCCCTGCACAATTACACAAAGCCCTGTTTAATGAGGAAAAGGCTTATTAATCCAGTCACAGGACACAGAAACCCGCAAAAGGTGTTAGAACTTGCTCTCTGATTATGGGAACTAATCAGTTTAATTTGCTGTAGATTAATCTGGGAGTGGGGGGGAGGGGGTGGTGGTGGCGGGAGAAGGGGCACAGGGACATTTGGACTACAGATTGCCGAACAGCAATTCCTGCGGTAGTCAGGGAAAACACTCCATGATATCACCCCGCCCCCAGGCAGGGAACTCAATGTCCTACCCTCCATTCCTCAATTTAAATCCCCCATGGTTCACAATGACAATCTGTCATCCCCCCCCTCCTCAGGTTTGCAATCTCAATCCCTGCCCCAAGCACCACACCACACCACACAGTCCACTCAATAACCCACTGCACCCAGTCCATTCAATAATCCACTCCTCTGTGCCCTCCCCCAGTCCGCTTAATAACCCACTCCACCTGTGCCCCCCCAGTCCACTCAATAACCCACTCCCCCTGTGTGCCCCCAGTCCACTCAATGACCCACTCCCCCTGTGTGCCCCCAGTCTACTCAATGACCTCTCCCCCTGTGTGCCCCCAGTCCACTCAATGACCCTCTCCCCTGTGCCCCCCAGTCTGCTCAATAACCCACTCCACCTATTCCCCCCACGCCCGCTCAATGACCCACTCCCCCTGTGCCCCCCAGTCTACTGAATGACCCACTCCCCCTGTGCCCCCCAGCCTACTCAATAACCCACTCTCCCTGTGCCCGCCTGTTCTACTCCATAACCCACTCCCCTGTGCCCCCCAGTCTACTCAATAACCCACTCCCCCTATTCCCCCACGTCCACTCAATGACCCACTCCCCTGTGTGCCCCCAGTCCGCTCAATAACCCACTCCCCCTGTGCCCCCCAGTCCACTCAATAACCCACTCCCCTGTGCCCCCAGCCCACTCGATAACCCACTACCCCTGTGCCCCCCAGCCCACTCAATAACCCACTCCCCCTGTGCTCCCCAGTATACTCCATAACCCACTTCCCCCTGTGTTACTATTTGTGTAATGGATAGAATGAGAGTGAGACAGAAGAGGATCTCTGTGAGACAATGCTGTCACCTAGAGGTGGCACTTAGCCTCGTCAGCCACAGTTACTGTTGGATGGCTCTCTCACAGATTGTCATTCCAGAGAAGAAACATGTGGACAACTCACACTTGGGTTGCAGTGCAAAGGCTAAGGGACGGCTCAAGACCCTTCTGGGTCACGCAGACTCCTGTATTCACCAATACCTGCAGGAGGCAGAGGCTATCAGTCACTCTGACCAACAGCCCTAACAGCCACAATTGGAGAAAGTACTACAATTTGATTGGCTCCTGGGAACAGATTCAGATGGCAAATGATTGTACAGGAAAGTCGTTGAAATCACAGGGGGGAGCCGCCAGGTCGCCATGCTGTGAAACTTCATAATGTTGTGCGCCAACTGTGAATATAATTTCATCCTTGTTTTTGTTTTCAGTCATATTCAAGCTCTCCAAAATGGGGACACTTCATAGGTACCACAGTGAAAGCTGAAAGAAATATGAAAGAAAAGAAAAGAAAGGGCTACATATGCACTTGCAAAGTCAACGCATTAGAGTAATAAAAATACAGCGATATCTCTTTTAAAGTGACTGAAGACTATTTAAACCAGAGCTGCTCGACAAGCTGATTGAACAACATGCCTGAGAGAGCTTGAGTGGTTGCTTTAGGTGGCATGAAGAAGGGATCTATTCAAGGAGGCAGACAATGCATCAGAGTGAGGTTCTTATCTATCTAATTAAACACAGATAGCCCCAATGAACCACATTTAGGGAAATGGATACTCATTATCTCAGTAAGCCTCACCTGCCAAGAGAGACACTCTGAGGAGGTAAAACACAGATTCCTATTCCACAGAGGGAGTTTGGGTAGTAGGTAAACCATCACAGTCAGACAGGCTGTGATCAGGTTTGAATCACACAACATGGCTGAAGGGTGTACATACACTTTACCAAGCCTTCATATTGTAGTCCGTCGTCAAATTGTAGCAGTGTTGGAATATGTAGTGTGTGTCTCTCTCTCTCTCTGTCTTTCAGTCTCGGTCTCTGTGTGCATGCTCAGCATAATTTTCTTCATTTCTGTGTGTAACATGGCTATTGTCTCCTTATGAGATGCTTGGTATTCTGCAGTACAGTAAATACTCGCGTCCACCCAGAGCCAGGTCTGTGGGCCATCAGTGCCGGGAGAAGAGGAATCACAGCATCGCAGGGGCCTCCCAGATATAAAAAATGCACAGTAGTCTCAACTGGCTTAAGGTAGAAGATGGACTGAATGCCTCACTGCTCATTTTCATGAAGAATTTAACAGCATTTAAAACATGTTTGTGCAATCAACTGGAATACAGCTCAAGCACACACTATCACTAAGCATGCAACTGAAATTTGTCGTTTTGATTTTCATTAAAATGAACAGTAGTTTACAGAGCAATTAAAACATAAAGCTCTCAAATAATGCATGCATCACTCAAATAACAAGAAAACTATCCATAAAAAAACAACTGCATAAACATCTAATTGAACAATACAATGAATTTTGTCCTTGTAGATGACCAAATAAAAATAGAAGAAATATAGGAGCACAGTTCTTACCTGATTCCAAATGGTGTTAAACATAATTCCACTAGATTATAAATAGGTGGATGTACAAAAGAAACCACAGATCTTCATAATTACACTGGCCTACAAATAAAATCACCAACAGAGAGGCTTGAGGCCTACAAAATGCCAAATCCCTGTTGTTTCCAGTCTTGGTGGAGGGAAAGTTCTTCTCCACAAGAAAATATTAGACCTCAAATTTCTGGGCTATCCATGCACAACATCTTCTTAAACCAAATTTGAAAACAGAAATGAGGATTGGCATTCTGATTGTTCAGATTTTCAATGGATAATGTCCGACCTACACTGCTCACAAGCTAAACCAATGGCAGACATCTTGTCAGATTGTGAACACTCACCTACAGTCATCAAAGGGAGACCTCCTTGCTACTGAAAGTGGTGTTTGTGGGCCAGTAATATAATTAAAGCAATTCATTATATTACATTACATGACTTTATATTAAATTATATTATATTATAATGCTGTATTAATGGTTAAAAACAAAAAGTGAACAAGCCCTTTAAATTAAGAAAGCAACATTATTTTTCACCTTTACGCTACAGCATGTATCCCTCACTTTGAATGTTTTTTATTGTTACATTTAAAATAAATAGGGATTTATTTTAAATGTATGAGATGAGAACAGCGGGGAAATTTTTACTTGGGACAAAATTTATCTTCTGTCACACAGCTGAACCCATCCTACTTTGGATTAAAGAGTTAAGGTGACAATGACTCACCATTCTCGCAAAATTGTGAATGATTGGACACATGAATAAATTACAAGGATATATGTGTATTTATAAACAAGACAAACACATTTCTCTCCATTAATGCATTAACACTCTCTCCAATCTCCATGGTGCTGCAAAAACAAGAACATTTCTATGTCTAATATATAATGCTGTTTGGCACCTGTGAATATGATCCAACTCTCATTAACATTTTTAAATACTCAATTAAGGCATCACACACTTCGGGAGAAGGAAATTAATAACACAGTGAGGCTACATAAACTGTTCCCTGACATCTCAAGCAAGCTGACATATATAGCTAATGCATTTCGTTTGGCATTTGTTCAAGGGCACTGAGAGAGTTGAAGGTTAGAGAGTGTGCCTTATTTCTGTATTTGTTTTCATATCAATTAAACCATTTGTGGTACCTCCAGGAATCAAACGATAGTCAGTGCCGTCTACCGACAAGGCAGTGCACTGGTTCTCAGTAATAACCAGTGGCGGATTATAACGTTGTGTTTCTTGTGTATTCCTAAAGGATGTGAACTGAATTGGGATAGACAGCAACCACGATCACTGCTCTGAAAGACCAGTATCCAGAAGGTACTGGCATGGTATGCACAATATGAAAGATAAAAGTATGTGTGACTGCTTGGAAAAGAAATGTATCAACCAATTTCACAGTGTAAATATTGCAGGGATGTGTACAGAAGCCTCTCTCCAGTGTTGTGTCATACAGGTTTTACTCAGCCAGGCCTTCCCTTTTAGAACATTCATTCTGACCCGTATAAAAATGGCAAGCATAGCAGGGCTGAAGGGCCTGTTTTTATCAGAAAGCTTTATTGTGATTTTGTATTCTCATCTTATCTTGTCAAAAAGGTCTACCCTCCTAAACTGTTTCTCTATGCTGTTTGTGCCCATACTTTTTAGTCTCAAGGCTTCCTGAAATGGCTACCCTGAACCAGAATCTCATCTAAATAAGCTGTATTATAACTTTATACAATATTTAACTGCTCTGGAAAAGAGTACCTGCTCAATGACGGTAAAGCAATACTAACTCTAGCATGCACCACAGCCTAAGGTGGCATTTTGAAAGCATATCTAAAGCCTGATATCATTTTGTTGAGGATCCCGTGGATCTCAGGGCCAATGGACTCTAGACTGGAACCTTCCGGTCTACACTGCCAGTACAGCTGTTAAGAATATTAAGCATCTCCCAGAGATCTGAGATGGACCACCCAAAGCAAGTTATCAGAACATTCTGTGTTAAATAAAATTAAAAGATAGGGTAATGTGCATAGGCTCGGGTGGACAGATGCAGACACGGGAGTGCATTGTATGAATTCATCCTCCTGTCAAACATTACTGTAACTATGAGCACCTCTTACTAAATTATGCACAAACAAGTTTTCTGGGCAGGAAGGATATCCACAGCCTCCCGTATCTACTGGTAAGTTGTCTTATTTTCCCCATATTTGTTTCCTCCATTTTGTCATGGAGATGTTTACCAGAGGTAACAGTTCTAAATCTCAGCATAAATCTAGAGGTCATCTTTCTTGACCTTCCAGAGTTGTTACATGCTAATATATAGTATATGTTATATGCATTTTAACTCATCAAGTCAATGTGAAGCTAAAGGAAACCTGAAATAAAACCCAAGGTATTTGTTTGGCACAAGATTCCTTTTTTGTTTTAAATATTACGGCTCCTGGGTGGGCAGCAGACAGAAAGACTAAAAAGTGAGAGGGAGAGCTCTCCGATCAAAGTGATTTTTCAGACTCCTTTTAATGAGCATCAGTCTGAGGAGTGACCATCAGATGTCTGTGAAAGGCCAGGGGATCATGCCAGCCCTCTAACAGAAATCACAGGCCACCTTTCATTTGGGACAGGGGGGCAGGTTTCAAAGCGAGTGCTGAGACATAAAGGAAGTGAAGGCCACTCTGCTGACACAATGAAAGGAGGCTCCAATTGTTCTTTCAGATAAATAATATAAATGTTCTTTTACAAAGTGTTCTGCATACAGGCCATCTCTGATTTTTTAATTATTATTCTTTTTTTAGCAATTGATATATTGTGCCAAATTTTGTGAGGAAAGTAGCAGGCTCTCTTCTTTCTGAAGCAGGTTATGTAGCCTAGAACCAACACGCAAAACATAAAAAAATGAAAGCTTACCCCTCTGTCTCTATAGAGGACACAGGTGATCAAAAGAAAAAAAGAGACGCTCCAGCCACCTGCACAACACAGGACATTTCACATACAATATTCAGAATTGGGTCTTTTTGTAGCCAGTTAACACAGCCCCAAGACATGTGTCACCCCTTCTTCAGCTAAATGCCAACTTCACCCCAAGACCTAAATGGTATATTTTGCCCATCTTTCCATAATCTATACTTGATACATTTTCAAGACAACATCATTTATTGAGTGTGTTTCTCACAAATTATGTGATTTGGAAAAGCGAGTCATTGAACACATTTTTTTTTAAACGCACATATCGTTGTATTTCTGTTTGATACAATTCATTCTTGTTATTCTGGTCATATTTTAGGGAAGGTGCAGGGTTATCCATTTCCCCCATCATACAATAATATACTGTAGCCAGCAAGAAAAAGGCTGTGGTGAAAAAGACTAGGGGGTAGGGTGGAGGGTGGGTCTAATATATTCTTGTTCTCAAATGTGGAACACTTTATGATGCATTTTATGTATGTAAGGTGCTATACAAATAAAGTTTATTGTTATATTATTAGAATTGCCAACAGCATATAAAAATGTGCTGGTGCGAGGAAATGGAGCCGAATACATAGTGTCAATGGCACGGTTAGGGCTCTGCTTCGCTCTGTGGAGTTGGCAATGTGCACACCCATTAATTGCTCGAGGTAAATAATTCCCTCATTACTAAATCGGTAGAACTCATGAAGATAATCCTCTGAGTACACTAAATCATCTTATCGGTCTCTAAAAACATTCCCTTCTCAATTTGTCTTCTTACAATGATGGCTCCTTCATTGACAAGAACCTCTTACAAATGGTGCGTTCGTTTCTGCTGTTCGTGCGTCTGTGATTTCATAAGGTGACTTATATAGGGTATGTTCATGTTATCCAGCTAATCTTAAACCAGCTTTTCAAACTGGGCAGCCCTTGTCTATAATTGCCTCTGGACAATGCATTTAATCAGCCATTTTGTGTTTGTCTGCACTCTGCACCCATAACATATCCTCACAGTGCCATCTATTGGTTACAATCTTTAACTGCTTCAAATTATATACAGATGAGGCAGAACCTTTTGTGTGAGACAGACAGACAGCTACAGTATAAGCATCATTGGCAAGGTATATATTTTACAGTTGAATGTCTTTATTCACTTTTTGTTGGCTAATGTAATATAGTATCATTAAACATTTAATGCAGCCTTTTTTCCTAGGGCTTGGGAATGAGGTGGTTGAAGTATTTTTTTAAAGAATAAAAAGTTTTCACTGCAGCAAAAAATAAATAAAGGATTAAGAATTTTTAGTCACTGTGTGTGTGTGTGTGTGTGTGTGTGTGTGTGTGTGAGAGAGAGAGAGAGAGAGTCATGCCAATAAAGCACTTTGAATTTGAATTTGAGAGAGAGAGAGAGATCTTTACGTGTACGAGTTAGTGTGAGCTTAGAAGTTACTTCTTTAGAGACATCAGTTTCAACTTGCACATATTCATTGATTTTTATATCACATGGGTGTATCACTGGTAAAGGATGCTAAAGGATCTGTGAAGCACAAATGATAAAAAATAAAAGCAAACAGATACCTGCTTTCTGAGTAAATTAAACACAAAAAATATTGGATGCAGCTCAATTATATTCTCAATTACTTTACCTGATTGAAGGATTGAACACAGTTAAAAGCAGCATAAGCAGGCATCCCTGGGACTGATTTTAAAGAGCCTTGGATTTTATCTAGAGACCAACAGATAAAATCAGTATTTTCAATGAGATGATACCCAGGTGTAAGAAAACTTTCTATAGCCTTCTAGAACCTTCTGACCTTTCACCTTCTTTGAGTCTCAGATTCACCCTGATTGAGATGAATAGCCAACTGCAAAGGTGATGATTAACTGTGTCATGCAACAGATCTTGACTACTGTGAAAAAAAGAATGATGTAGTATGCTAAATAAACAGTACGTATGTTAGGCATGTAGGCTTACATACACTGTATTTGTGTGTATATTTTATGCCTCTATTAATGCAGGGTACAGTGAAACATAGGTAATTACATAGCAATGGAACCTGACTTTATGAAAGCATACATACAAGTACAACTCTCTCATTAATATTGAGGACACTTCAGATTTAGTTTATCACTTCAGTACATTTTTGAGCCATCTGGAAAATAATCAAAATGTTTTGTGGACATAAAAATAGAAATCAAAAAGTCATTCTCTGGAGTGTACAAGAAACGTGTGCAGCAAGAATTGAAATGATTTTAGCACTTTCAAGCGTGGAGTGTTATTATGTATTTGGAGAGAAGGGTCTGAAGGAATTGTCCTATGATATAATTTCAGCTTCTAACTCCTCCCTCTTCAAAT